>NC_092777.1:19532175-19846897 GCF_047496795.1 Chiloscyllium punctatum
ATTTCTCAAGCTTCCAGCTCTTTCTCCAGTTTGATTTATTTTCCACCAGTCTTAGCCAATCAATCACAGTGAGCAGCAATAGTAAACAGAATCACATAATCAAACACAGAATAGTTGAACAGCCGGGCTCCCACTGTCACTCCATTGGGTGATGTGTAGTAACAGGTAAGCAACGTGGGCCTCAAACACTGCCTGGAGCACTGTTCCCTTGGTCAGACATAGGACTAGGCCAGCTGCCTAGCGATAGCCAATCTCTCTGGGGTTCCACAGTCACCCTTTAAGATGAGATGCTAACAGGCCTTTAAGTCACTTTAATGAATCAATTCACCAAGGCTCATTATGTAACATCTTTCAAACTGATGACACATACCAATAAATCTAGAAGCTCAAGAGCAACAGATACATGGGCACACCAGCACCTTCAGATTCTTCTGCAAGCTTCTCACTGTCCTGACTTGGAAATATATTGCCATTCCTTCAGTGTTGCCATGTCATAATCCGTCATATTCCCAAACAACATTTTGGGTCTACCTAGAACAAACATTGCAAATGGTCCATAGCAACTCAAGAAGGCAGGTCACCACCAGCTTCTCAAGAGTAGCTAACGATGCACGGTAAAGGCTAAAGCCCACAGACCATGCATATTTATTTTAAAAGTTACTTATTGCCTATGGTCAATTTGCTCTGCTGATCTCCAGACTATTTTCAGGAAAATGGCCAAGAACAGGATACGGCTGTCATATTGGCAAGTGGCCAGCAATGCAGGTTTAGCATTTCCTTTCCCTGTCTCCATATTCAGCTCAAGTGGTAATAAAAATCCTTCCCTGGTCGCAGATATTGGGAATATAGTTCAATGACCTCTCACATGCCACACAATAAAAAAGAATAGGGTTTGGAATTTCACAGTTCTTGCATATTTCCAAGTGGAAATTCTTAACAACCAGTGGACAAGTGGAGAGGGGGAGAAAATATTGGCTCATAGTACCAGAAAAGGTTGCTGGATGTCTGGAGGTGCAACCCGGAATCACATTCGTCTCATTGATGTTTTGACAATATTGGCTCAAAATATTCGAGCCAATGTTATCAAAATATCAATGAGGTTAATACAATTACGGTTGCACCTCCCTTAATCGGGCAATCTTTCTGGTAATCTCTGTGGGCCTGGCATATTCTGCCAATAGGAAACCACAGTACTTTTAATTTTCCAATGAAGGTGTACATCTTGTGGCTTTCTGACAGTTAAGGAAGTCAGCAATACATCCTCTAACATAAAAGTTTTCCATCACATTTTAGATTGCAAAGCACTTTCTGAACATGTTTAACATCTCCCATACTGACCCTGACAGGTGACCTCCTGTGTCTGGCAAAAACCAGGCCCTGAGGCTACTTGTGTTTTAAACATTGCTGTGTAGTCCAGAACTTAAATAATGCTCAAAGTACTGCAGATGTAGTAAATGCTTTGCTGATCTCCAGACTATTTTCAGGAAAATGGCCAAGAATAGGATGAGGCTGCCATATTGGCAAGTGACCAGACTTTCCCTGTCTCCACATCCACCTCAAGTGGTAACAAAAATCTTTCCCTGGCTGCAAATATTGGGAATATAATTCAATGACCTCTCACACGCCACACAATAAAAAGAATAGGGTTTGAAAGTTCACAATTCTTGCATATTTCAAGGTGGAAATTCTTAACAACTAGTGGACAAATGGAGAAGGGGAGAAAATAAATGCAGTACAGAAAATGCTGGAAATTCAGTCTACACTTATGGAAGGGTGATCCTACATCAGAATGAGAATGCTGAATACTTCCAAGCATTTTCTACTTTTACTTAAATGTAATTGTCTTATTATAGTGTCATAGAGTCATAGAGCTGTACAGCTCAGAAACTGACCCTTTGGTCTAACTCGTCCATGCCGACCAGATATCCTAAATTAATCTAGTCCCATTTGGCAGCATTTGGCCCATATCCCTCTTAGTCCTTCCTATTCATATACCCATCAAGATGCCTTTTAAATGTTGTATTTGTACCAGCCTGCACCACTTCCTCTCATCCCACACACACACACCACTCTCTGCGTGAAAACATTGCCCCTTAGGTTCCTTTCAAATCTTTTTCCTCTTAACTTGAACCCGTGCCCTCTAGTTTTGGACTCCCCTACCCTGGGAAAAAGACCTTGACTATTTACCCTATCCATGGCCCTCATGATTCTATAAATAAGACCACCCCTTAGCACTGATACCCGAGGGAAAACAACCCCAGCCTGTTCAGCCTCTCCCTATAGCTCAAACCTTCCAACCCTGGCAACATCCTTGTAAATCTTTTCTGTACCTTTTAAATTTTTTCAACATCATTCCTATCCTAGGGAGGCCAGAATTGAATTCAATGAAGTATTCCAAAAGTGGCCTAACCAATGTTCTGTACAGCTGCAACATGACTCCCAACTCCTATATATAATGCACTGATCAATAAAGGCAAGCATTCCAAATGCATTCTTCACTCCCCAGTCTCCCTGCAACTCCACGTTCAAGGAAATAAGAACTTGCACTTCAAAGTCTGTTTGTTTAACAACACTCCCCAGGACCTTAACATTACGTCTGGCCCAGATTTGCCTTTCCCAAAATGCAGCATCTCACATTTATCTAAATTAAACTCCATCTGCCACTCCTCGGCCCATCACACCCTCAGCTTTGAGAAAATCCCCTCTTGTGACATAAGCTCATTCTTGAAATGAATGGATTGCGGCACCAGCACTACAATTATGAGTTAATCTTGTAACAAAGAACTAAACATTCCGATTAAAGTACCTTTTTTTATAAATAATAGCAATGTTCAGTAAAGCAAGCAACATTTCTAATGGCAAAAGTAATCTATTACAGGCTTGGAGTCTCTTTGCTTCAAGTTTAAATTATTGCTGGATATTTTGAAAATATAGATTTCTTAAAATTTCATGCCAAACAATATTTAAAAGCTTAGATGTATGGGACGAGTCTACTTTATGACAAATGCTTTAGGTACTTTGTTGCTGCAAAAAGTGGTCTAATATCTCCAAACGAATTCAGAAAGGAAGAGCAGAAGAACAACTCTCCAATAAAATCTTTTCATTAGTGCTGTCACTCTCAAGGTCTTTTATTTGCCGAGTATCCATTTCTATTACATTACTCAATACTTGTAAGATTAGTCATTTGCTTTGAGTCTCCTTCAAGGACTGGGCTTCTTCTCTCTGCTTCTGAAAGTAAATGTCATCCTGAGATCTTATTACAGCTAAAACACATCCTTTGGTGCAAAAAGTTAGAAGAAAGCCAGCCCACAGTTTGTTGTTTTGATACAAACTGTAATGTAATAAGTCATTTTACTCTGCTAATCAGTTTGAATGCCCTAGAAGAATTAGACAGGATGAAAGTATCTCCAACTAATCTCAAGGACACAGCTGCGACCCACCAGCTTGCGCTAGCTCTTAATCAAGACAAACTGTGGCTTGCTGCCCTGTGATGGGAGCGATTACTGTTGCCCCGAGAGACTGTTGCCTGTTGAATGCGTTCCATCTCCTATCAAGGCTTTTCATCTTGCGTCTCGCAAGATCGAATGCATGATAAATGACTCCAACACATCAGTGGAAAACAACTTGGCCATTTGAATAGCTGCGATGGGCAGAGACCAGAAAGACAGGAGAAATTAGCTCGTGGTGTCAACGGGGACTGTCTGACAGCACTCTCGCCATGCAGCCAGAATGTGTTGGGCTCAAGTCCCACTCCTGCCATGTACAATCCAGGCTGGCATGCAAGGGTGGCTCTTGGTGCAATTTGGGATGTTCTATCGTTTTTTTATTTTGGATGAGATTTTAAATTGAGACCCCATCTGTTCGCACAGTTAAATGCAAGATCCCATGGCTCATTTAGAAGATTAGCAAGGGAATTATCCCCGCTATCTTGCCCTGGTTGAATATTAAAACAAAATGATTTTCTTGAAATGAAATGCTTTTCTGTTTTGAGACTTGATTGTGAATAAATTGGGCCCCATATTATGGCAGTGAGTATTGTTCAGTAGTACTTCATTGGAGTAAAGCTGAGGGATAGACCAACATCATGATATTCCATAAATGTAATGTTTAATTATTTTTCTATCGTTCTCAGAATTACAATAAGCAAGTATAATTATAACCACTTGGGATGAGATTGGGTTAGTTTCATTAACATGAATCTGAGAATCTAAATAGTTGGTTTTCATTAATTAATAAAATGTTATTTTCGTTTCAGAAATACATCCATTACTCAGTAAATATGTAAACCTAAATGTCTATAAAATAATATGACTTAAATTTCCACTTGCTTCTAATATATCAATTCAAAATGATTGTTGTGTAGCAGAGGGATTTCAGGAGAATGTTGTCACTTAGATGAAACATGAATATAGAATAATATGCAAGTTTAATTTGAGAAATTTATGGAAGTTATCTAACTTCATTCAGTATGCTTAATGTTCTCCCATTGTTCAGTGAAACTTTAGCTCCAGCTGGTTTAGTCTCACTAGGTTTACTGAGGGAGGGCCGGTTTGCCAAATGCAGGGGATCTGCTGCTGCTGGCTCAAAGAGAAATTTTGAAGAGTCATTAACATGGAAACATGAATATCCCAATTACTAAACTGACTCAGTTGTCTCATTAATGCAGCCGTTTTATTCCTTGGAGGAAAACAATGCATTTATGTAGGCCCTTAATCTCAAAACATTCCAAAACACTGTTGTCTTGTGAAGTTCAGTTCCTGCTGTCATCACAGAATGGTTACAGTATAGAAGAGGGCCATTCATTCTATACTGGCTCACTGAAGGAGCAATAAACCCAATGCGATTCTCTGGCCTTCTCCCCATGACTTTGAACATTCTTTCTTTACCAAGTAACAATTCAATTTCCTCTTCAATACCTGGGTTAAATGTACATCCATCTCACTCTTCGGAAGTGGATTCCAATTTACAACTACTCACCGAGTTAAATAAATAGTTTTCTCTGTATATTTTTTGCATTATTTTGGCCAATTGCTTCACATCTGTGACTTTTAATTTATGAGGTGTCAACTCCGTTCCAACAGGTTTTCCTTGTTTACTCTCTCCAGTACCTTTGATGATTTTGTAAACTTGCATTTAACCTCTTCTCAACCTTATTTTTACCAGAGAAATTGGTTTCAATTTTTCCAATCCGTACTCTCGCCTATAATGTACACAATGGCTGACATTTTATAAATAGCAAGCTCCCATAGATAACAATGCCGTGGTGGCAAAATAATTTGTGTTATAGTAAAGAGATACTGATTGAGGCATAAATATTGGCTCAGCAGCTAACACCGCTGCCACACAGCACCAGGGCCTCAGATTTGATTCCACCTTCAGGCAAATGCCTGTGTAGAGTTTGCACATTCTCCCAGGGCTTCCTCTGGGTGCTCTGGTTTCCTCCTACAGTCCAAAGATGTGCAGGTTAGGTGTGGTGGACAACCTAAATTGCCCAAAGTGTCTAGGGATGTGCAGACTAGGTAGGTTGTGGAATTGTGTGAAACAGATAGCTGCATGTTGGGAAAATTGGCCAACCCCTGGTTGTAGCATACCCTTTGGCAGTCCTTCGTATGACCCCAAAGCTTCCTGACACAACACAAGTTAACACAATAACAAAGATCAAAGCATTACTAACCGTGGCCGGTCTCGAAGCAGGCTGAGTCCACATAAGTCATTAACCTTGGTAGACCTCATCAGAGCTTGATCAGTCTGGGTCCAAATATATCTTAGAATACTGACTTAATCCAAATAAGGACATTCCACAAAAATCCTGTTGGCCCTCTACAAGGATGAAATTAGGGAAGTGACACCAGGTTTTGAGGGTCAACATGATAAACCTCTGAAATAATAACCCAGATCATAATTCAACGTACCGGTCTAATGGATGACTAACCTCTAGAGATTGTTGTTGATAGCTTTTGATAAGTTTTAAATATAAGTATTCCTGTTTTTCTCTCTGTAAGCATGAACTTGAGAGAGAAATAGTGAGCAGTTCTCTCTCTCTCCTCCAAGTTTAGCCAGTTGCATGCAGTTCTACTGTCAATAAAGACCTATTGGTGTCAGAACAAACTGTGCTGAATTATTTTGTTAAGTATTGTTGATTTTAGCTCTCATAGTCCTGCAGCTATGTCTTTTAACGGACGAGAAGGTTAGCCGTGGGAAATACAGGGTTACAGGGATAGGGTAGTGGGATGAGTCTTCAGAGGGTCAGTGTGGTCTTGATGGATCAAATGACCTGCTTCCATACTGTAGGGAATTCTATGATTCAAATTAGTCTTCTTTACTTCAAAATACTAGCAAAGAAAGAAGACACACTTGAATTTTTGCAATGGCAACAACACTCACCAATCTACCATTTTGGAGGTGCCAGTGTTGGACTGGGGTGGACAAAGGTAAAACTAACACAACACCAAGTTATAGTCCAACAGGTTTATTTGGAAGCACTAGCTTTTGGAGTGCTGCTCCTTCATCAACCACCTGATGAAGGAGCAGTACTCCGAAATCTAGTGCTTCCAAATAAACCTGTTGGACTATAACTTGGTGTCGTGTGATTTTTAACCGTTTTTGTAGTGTGTGGATAATGGAGGTTGGTTCCACATTTCACATCGATGATGCATGGAGGCTGCTGCCCACTTCAAACTGCAGTCGCCTGATGACATATCCGATTTTCAGTAGACGGGAATGGGGATGGGAAATAGGATGTCTGCAAATTAGACCCAGTGGGAGCAGGTCTAAATTGTGCAGGAATGCTCATCCATGGAGGGTACTCCATTAAGTATGTTCCTGCAAAACATTGGCGAGAGGTCCTTTAGCAGAGGTTCAGGTATCCTTTAGCTGTGGTTAGTTGGCCTTTGAGAGATGTAAAAGTAGACACGACCGTGTGTAAAAAGCGTATCCACTCGTTGGAACGGTCTACTTCATTGGAAATTGAAAACTCAAAAAACGCTGTCAAAGACTTCTGTGAAAAGCAACTGTTAGGAGGAGTTCTCCAGCTGTCAAGTACTTATAAATTCTTCTTCTTAACATCTGGAAAACCAATTGGTTGTTAAACAAAATAATTCCTTGCGAATTTACTTTGTTGACATAATTCTGAGAGATATCATGACTAGTACTACATGTCTGATGTCACAAATGCCCATCTTCACAGTGGAGTAAGTGACGTTCTACAGCTAGATTGATAGTTCCAAGTGGTTATAAAAAAATATTGAAATGGGGCTATGAATCCTAATGTTGACCTTTTTTAAGAAATAATGAATTAAAGGAAGTGACATGAGGAAAATGAGTTTTTATCAAAGCGTGTTTTTTTTTGTAAAACAGTCAACATTCGGAATGTCTCACTTTCTTATCTCGACTCAGTACGGGTTCTGAGGTCTGGCTGTGGGGATACCAGATGAGTCAGTATAGTAGATGTAAAGGTCTGTGGATTGGCAAAAAGTTAAAACAATGACTGCAGATGCTGGAAACCAATGTCTAGATTAGAGTGGTGCTGGAAAGACACAGCAGTTCAGGCAGCATCCGAGGAGGAGGAAAATCGACGTTTCGGGCAAAAGCCCTTTCATCAGGAATACCTTTATTCGAGCTTTTGCCCGAAACGTCGATTTTACTGCTTCTCGGATGCTGCCTGAACTGCTGTGTTTTTCCAGCACCACTCTAACCTAGATTGGCATAAAGTGGCATTAAGCAAGCATAGGGACAATAAAGAGCCAATGGGAATAGATTCGTGGCATAGGGTGGCATATGGATGCAAAGGACCATTGTGAGTAAGGCTGAGGATATGAGATAGTATGGGTTGGCATGGGTGGGGCATGGAAGAGCTATGTTATGTTTCATTGCTAGCTTTGAACCTTTGACAACATGCCAGTGCACTAAGGCAGGATTGGCAACAAGCCTGACTCAAAGCCTAGCAGTTTCTGACCTCATTCCCTATGAAACCTTGCTGCCTACATTACCCCAGCAGGAAATGACATTGGGGACGGTGGTCTGGTCTACAGAGCAGAAATTGGACCAAAAGGCTATGCCCTCGTTTAATACTTCGTCTGAAAGACAGCACCTCTGACAGTGCAAGACTTGCCCAGCACTATAATTGTGTATCAGATTTATAATCTGGGACCAGACTCCGCAATGTTTTGACTCTAGGTGAATGCTACAGTGACTGTCATCATCAGAATTCACAAAACAGCATGGAATATTTGTAGTGGATTAAATAGCAACCTTCTTTTCAAAATCATCTGTGAGAAATATCCCTGTACATTATGAGTATCAGCTACCATTACCATTGATAACAGACAGAATCAGCTCTTACTGACTAATCCATTATCTTGTCACTGTGCCTGTTCTTGAAGAAGGGACAGAGGCTGGGTGTGAGGAGGTCACCTGTCAGTAATAGCAGCACTGGGGAAGATATTTAATTAAACTGAAATGTCAAATCCATTCAAACAGATTTCAAATAGAAAATGTTGTGACCTGAAATAGTTAAATGTGGTTAGTACAATGTCTTATTATCAAAGAAAGTCAGCACTTTTATCAGGAATTCTGCTGCCATTCAAATAGAACATTAGGTTCTACACCTGTCACTATTGAGAGCAGAGACATCTGCAACATAGGAGCATAGATAAATACAAAAAGACATCAAGTAATTTGGAAAGCAAATAGGATGTTTTTGTTTATTTCAAAAGAAATGGAAGACAAAAGTAGAGTTATGCTTCCATTATACAGGTATTTATTAGACCACATAGGGTCTGTTCCTGTGCTGTATGACTCTTCGGTCCAACTTGTCCATGCAGAACATAATCCCAAATTAAACTAGTCCCACCTACCTACGTTTGGCCATATCCTTCCAAACCTTTCCTATTCATGTAGTTATCTAAATGTCTTTTAAATGTTGTAATTGTACCCCCATCCACCACTTCCTCTGGAGGTTCTTTCCACGTGCGAATCACCTTCTGTAAAATATTTGTCCCCATGTCTCTTTAAATCTCTCACTTCACACCTTGAAAATGTGCCCCTTAGTCTTGAAATCCCCCATCCTAGGGAAAAGATAAACTACCAATAACTCCATCTGTACCCCTCACTATTTTATAAACTTCTGTAAGGTCTCTTCTCTACCTCCTATGCTCATTTGGAGTACTGTGTATAATACTGGTCTTCCAATTTAGGGAAGGATATAAATGTATCGGAGGAAGTTCCAAGAAGACTTGTTCAACTAATACATGGAATGGACAATTGTCTTGTGATGAAATAGTTGACAGGCAAGGTCTGTATCCATTGGAACTTTAAAAAGTAAGAGGTGACTTGATTAAAAAACAAAGGATCCTGAGGGGACATGACAGTGTGCATGTTTCCTTTGGTGGGAGAATCGAGAACAGCAGATCACTACTTAAACATTATAAGGAGAAAGTGAGGACTGCAGATGCTGGAGATCAGAGCTGATAATGTGTTGCTGAAAAAGCGCAGCAGGTCAGGCAGCATCCAAGAAGCAGGAGAATCGACGTTTCGGGCATGAGCCCTTCTACAGGAAGGACTCTCCTGAAGAGGGGCTCATGCCCGAAACGTCGATTCTCCTGCTCCTTGGATGCTGCCTGACCTGCTGCGCTTTTCCAGCAACACATTATCAGCACTTAAACATTATAAGTCAACCATTTAAGACAGAAACAAAAGGTTTTCCATTCAGAAGGTTGTGAATCTTTGGAGCTCCCTTCCTCAAGAGACAGATGCAGAGTCATTGGATTTTATTAAGGGAGAGGTAGATTCAGAATAAGCAAAGGCGTGAATGGTTACTGGGGGTAAGGGGGAATTTGGATTAAACTCTGACAGGTTCTGAGCTTATTGAATCTTGGAACAGACTGGAGGAGCCAAGTGACCTACCCTGGCTTCTAATTTGTAACTTTGAATGTTCATATCCTTTCACACACAATCTAGAGATACAAGTAACCACAGTGATGAATGCAACAGCGACTTTGTGTTTGTGTTGATCAGTTATAACAAAGTCTATAGATAGCAGCAATACAACAGACAATAGAAAAGGAATCAGAAAAACAGTGGAACAGCTCTTTCAGCACATCAAGCTTATCCTTTCCAACAGCTCCCACATCCTATGTTTTTTGAAAAAGAGGAGTAGTTGCAGACAGTTAAGAATATTCAAGGATGGTTAAACAAATCAGTGAGGATATCATTGTAACATGATTTTTCTTTCTACCTACCATCCCTGGGCGGCATCAGAAATGTCGAAGGTGTAAGCCAGCATGGATTTCTGGCTTCAGAATGGACTCAAACTCCCAGACTCAACATGGACTTGGATTCCTAGCCTCAGTGTGGATTCAGACTCCCAGCCTCAGTGTGGACTGGACCCCAGCCTCAGCGTGGACTCAGACTCCGGCCTCAGCACAGACTTGAACTCCCGGACTCAGCGTGGATTCAAACTCCCGGCCTCAGCATGGATTTGGAAACCCGGCCTCAGCATGGATTTGGAAACCCGGCCTCAGCATGGACTCAAATCCCGGCCTCAGCGTGGACACAGATTCCTTGCCTCAGCAGGGGCTCAATATCGTGTCACTCCCAGCCTCAAGGTGCAGTCTTGGTTGCTATTCTGAACTTTTATTTCTCAATTATTCCAAATGATAGCAGGACTTTTTATTTCTATATTTTTCTAATATTTTTTCCCTAATAATTTGTACTTAACATTCTATACCTAGGTATCTTGACACCTAAGATGGTGCCCTCAGTGGTAACTTGTAAACTCTTCACTGTATGTTTGTGAGTACGTGTGACAATAATGCTAATTCTAATTCTAATTCCAATAATTTCTACAATTAGCACAATCCTGGTTTTCAAAAGTATATGAATAGACAATGAAGGAAGACAGATTCTTGGAAAGTATTGAATAGAAGGCAATTATTATTCGTGCAGTCAAGCTCCATAAACTGAGGGACAGGAATTTATTGTGCAGGATTTTGAGCAGAAACTGCAAAGGATTTTACAGTCATTCTTACTGGTTTGAGAAGCTAGAGGTAGAGCACAGTAAAACAGTTGTGCACACCTTTTGAAGCTTGTGACACTGAGTTACAAGGGACAGAGACTTAATAGAATGTCATGTTGTTTGAGATGCATTTCAAACTCACAATGTCAATAAAGTTATTGGTCACCTTCTTGTTTTTGCTACTTGCTTAGTCTAAATAACATTGTCTAGAAGGAGTTGCTGTCAGTGGAAGGAGATGAGGGGCCAGTGAGAGAGCACCACAGATACAAGAGTAAGACACAAATACACCAGATGTGGTAATGGCCAGATAATGAGTGAAATAGCCTCCATTCCCCTGGCCGATTCCATTGACGATCTTGTCTTCTTTTGAGTGCTTTTGCTATCATAGGTAGTGGGCCGCAGGGATATTTGAGACCTCGGTGATTCCTGCCCTTTTCTACATTGCCCTACACAGAGGTAATGGTTCTTGTCTGTTACAACCAGAGCAGTCAGTGGAATCAATGGTGACAGTGGAAGGGCTAGAACATTGAAGCATTGGCTTGTTACAGATGGAAGATAATTTGGGAAGACAACTGTGTTTCCACTAAGGAAGGTAACAGACAACCACCTCAAGATTTCTTTCTCATTCTCATATTGATCACTGGAAGCGAAAATAGGAATCTCTTACAACAGGAAAGTGCAGGGCCATGCAGTATGGAGAACGAACAGAGGATTTACCCTTGGGCAAATAGCAAGCACACGGATTAGGAATGTTCAACTTTCAAGCCCTTAATCCTACTCTGCCATTCAATAAGATTGTGGTTGGTCTGATTATATCCTCAACTCCACATTCATCCCTGACCCTGATAACATTTCACCCACTTCCTTCATATTTAACCATCTATCTCTGCTCTGAAGTCCACAAGGAGGGAGGACAGATCTTGCCCCTCAGCCTCTCCAGTTCTGAAGAGGGGTGCCTCGTCCATTTTAAGGAAAGGTTTGGAATGAGTGACAGCTCTGATTAAGAAGCAGCCTCCTGCTGCACACCTTTCTGTGGCTGATCGTTCCCTTGCAGTGGGCATGTAAGCATGGGCTCATCAGGATTGGAGGATGGGCCTGGGGTTGGACTCAGGAAGGATGGGCCCCTGGAGCTGATGTGTGGAGTCGGCAGGTCTGGCTCTGGGTTCAGGGCCACACACACAGTTTCATAGTCTTTAGAAATGCTTACGCCACCATAGCGGGGTTCACCTTTTCCTGTACTTACCTTCCATGTGGATGTCCCCCTTCCCTCTCCTCACCTCACCAACGGCTGTACTGGTAGGTGCCACTGATTCAGCTCATTCAGATGTTTGTTTGAGCTACTGAGGTGTGTCATGACTGTGCCAGCCCTGGACACTTGCATGGTGTTGGCAGCTTTGGAGGTGGGCACATGTGCCCTCCACATCAGATTAAAGTTAATGTGACTTCAATATCAACTCTGTCAGAGCCATTACAGAATGGAACAACAGAGTTTCTGACTTACCTTCAAGGAGATTGAGAATGAAAAGAGCTTTGTGCTTTATATAGTAAGGATGATAACGTCGCCCGGATACATAATCAATAAGAAGATACCAACGCGAAACAGTTAACATTGTCTGATTTATTCTTGCCTGGCACCCCACTGCTGAATACATTTGCACTTAGTGCCTAATAGTCACAGCTAAAAATGAAGCATGGGATTTGGACTTTGACATGTGCTTCTTAAAAAGCAGAGCTACTAATGAAAGAAACATCTAGAGAACTAGAGGAGTGCTGGTTGAGTATTTAATGTAACCCAATCTTTTCTCTTTCTCTGATTAATGGCAATCCTCAAACAATCCTAGTTTCAGACATGTTGAATAATTCACACAACACAAGGCAAGGCTGCGTACCTTTCTGCTTCTTTTGCTCATTGGCTTTTTGTGTTCAGCGATCTAGGGCAAGTCTCCTGCTACCCCAGTTAAATTAATTTTGAATAATAATTTTGAAAGGCAAGATCTTTAAAGTGGCCAGACATTTTCTCTGAAAGGTGAACTTCCGTAAACAGGCATGCCTTTATTCAGAGATTAGGAATCTCAAGGCCTTCATTTGATGAACCGAGAGTTCTCATGGTGCAATGATAGTGTCCTTACCTCTGTCCCAGGAGGCCATAGGTAAGTCACTAAGTAAATGCTGAAATTGGGAATTGGTGCCATCTAGTTTGTCACCAGTACCCAGGAGAACAGCAACTTGAATAGAAATGAGACATGATTAATTAGATAATGATACATTGACAAATGGAAATAAGGACTTGAGCACTTATCAGCAAGATTCTCATCCAGCCATCATAAACTGAAGGAAAAACCAGACTTTTCCTTGAAGACAAGAATCTCTTTCATTATTTCATTCTAGTTGTACTTTGCCAACTCCATGATGTTCAGACACTGGGAAAATTCAGCCCAGAGTTCTTGGTTCAGGGCAGGCTCTTGTCACATTGTGGTAGTGTCCCTCCCTCTGAGCCAGGAGGTCTAGGTTCAAGTCCTGCCTGCTACAGAGGTGTTTAATAACATCCCTGAACAGATTGATTAGAAAATATCTGCAGTGGACAAACTGCTTCCATTCACGCAATTACAATTGCCACCTTCTACTCTTAGGATCCTGAAGGCTGATCATTCACAAGGCATCTAACACTCATGTCTGCTGCTAATATATATGTGATAGCCGCAGCATGAAAACTAAATGAGATTAAAAGTTATTAATCTCAAACTACTTCTTTTTTATTGTGGTGTTATTAGGATCGCCTGTAGAGACCAATAATTTTTGTTAGCAAAAATTAACTTCCCAGCATCAGACAAAATGAATTGCAGGGCAATATTACCCATTTTCAGACTTTTATTGTGACGAACAAGTTAAAATCAAACAACATTAAACACTATTTAACAGGTAAATAATACAACAATTTAAATACAAACCACTGTATCATTTACTAATCAAGTGGATTGAAGTATGACATAATCTCCATTTATGCTGTACGCTATGTTTCTGACAGACTCACAATTCAATATTAAGGGACTCCTTGCTTATGGCAGAATTACCTATCCCTGTGGCACCTACTCCTTCAGAAATCAGTCCACTCAAATTGAATAATTCGGAATAGAATACCACCAACAAGGTCAACCTCAGCAACTCTTTGTTCCTTAATTCTTGAAAAGTCATTTTTGTTCATATTTCTTTCCATTTGAACAGAAAACCCATTTCTACAAGTATTCTGCTCTGCTGCTAACCCTAAAGAGGACATTCAGCTTGCTCTTCATATCTATAGAGACCATTATTCTCCACTGCAGTATATCCTTACTGGTCTCTGAGCCTGTACCAAAACAGCTGCTCTTTTTGTGTCAATGTGCAAAACCTACCTCTTAAGTTACAATTGGTTTTGGTTCCAGATAAAATGGGCCTGTACTGGGCAGAATTAGCATGAGCATTATCCCTATTCCAGTCCATCCTATTCTACCTTCAAATAAAAGGGATGGTTTAAGACATTAGTTTTTCATGAAGTCTCCCATTTGTAATGTAATGTGACAATTTTGAGACATTCCAGTTCCTGTAAGTAACAATTAGAAATCAGCTTCAGAAAAGAAGTGGATCTTACATATCAATTTGTTCTTCCATGATGCAATGGTTGAATTTTGATGGATTAAGGTGAAGGTTGTTGGCATCAGGACTTGGAATTTGTTGCCATGACTGGCATCTATGATCAGTGCCAATGTGAGGAGCAGACAAGCCAACATCAATTTAAACTGGTTTCCTATTTTCTCTCTGAATCCAGTCATTTTCTGCATCTGATGACTGAAAGTTCAATTTCCCAAGTGAGAAAAGATCCAGTATATGACTCAAGGTCAGTGCATTTGGAGAGATGAGAAATACGGATGGGTGCAATTAGACCCCACTCTAGTCACATTCAGGTGACCACTGGGAAGCAGTTTGACCTCGTGAAGAAGAGAATTATCATTTCCCATCTTTTCAAACAATTGGAAAAACAGACGACCGAGAATGCATTGGATGGTGTCTGTGTCCAAAGCAAATATAAGCCTCACCCACTCCCTCCAAACTTAGGTTGCTCTAAAGCACAGAAAAGGCACACACACCTGATACAATACCAACAGGTTCCTTGGAACCAAAAGGTTATGTATAGTCATGGGCTACCCTACCTTGTCCATTGGTAGGGATTCTTGACTATATTATAGGCTCAAATGGCATCTAATTAGCAGGGGAAGCCATTGCCCAGACTGCAACAATGAAGTTAAGCAGCAATGGAGCTAGGACCACTCAGGCAAGCCCGGGTCAATGTGCAGTAGGTCGATGAAAGATGTTCACTAGCATCCAAGAGGCCTTTTTGCCTGATAAGCTAGGTCATCAAATGGGAGGATTGGCTTGAGACAGGAAGATAGTTGCCAAGCCGAGTATAGACCCAGAGTCCTCAAACATTCCTCTCTTATTAAGCTTTTCATTTCTGGGAACATTTTTGTGAACCTCCTCTGAATGTGCTCCAGGGCCAGGACATCCTTCCTGAGATATGGGGCCCAAAACTGCACACAAAATTCCAAATGTGGTCTGACCAGAGCCTTAGAAGTACATCCCTTCTGTTATATTCAAGTTCTGTCAAAATAAATGCCAACATTGCATTTCCCTTCCTTACTACTGACTCAACCTGCAAATTTACTTTGAGAGAATCCTGGATGAGAACTCTCAAGTCTCTTTGCACTTCAGGCTTTTGAATTTATATTACTGGTTAGCTTACCCTCATATTTAATCTACTCCCTGCTTTTTTTTTTGTTGCCCTCTTTTGGTCTTTGTAAGCTTCCCAATCCTCTGGTTTCCCACTGCCCTTTGCCACATTATATGCTTTCTCTTTTGCTTTTATGCTATCTCTGACTTTCGTACTCAGCCACAGTTCCCTCATCCTCCCTGTACCATACTTCTTTTACCTCGGGATGAATCTCTGCTGTGTCTCCTGAATTACTCCCAGAAACTCCTGCCATTGCTGTTCCACTGTTTTTCCTGCTAGGCTCCTCCCCCAGTCAATTCTGCCCAGATCTTCCCTCATGCTCTAGAGTTTCCTTTATTCAGCTGTAATACCATTATCTCTGATTCTATCTTCTCCCTCCCAAATTATAAATGCAATCATATTATAATCACTGCCTCCTAAGGATTCCTTCACCTTAAGTTCCCTTATCAAGTCTGCCTCAATGCACAACACTAAATCCAGTATTACCTGTTCCCTAGTGGGATCCACCACACGCTGCTCCAAAAAACCATCTCGTAGAACTTCCACAAATTCCTTTCCTTGAGAACCACTACCAACCAGATCTTCACAGTCCATCTGCATAATGAAATCCCTCATGATCACTGTAATTGTGCCTTTCCTACACATTCTATCTAAGTCCTGGTGTATCTTGCGCCCCAACTGCTGACTACTGTTTGGAGGCCTGTATGTAACTGCAACTATGTTTTCTTATACCTTCGCAGTTCCTCAGTTCTACACACACAGATTCTACACCATCTGACCCTATTTTGCATTTTACCATTAATTTAATTTTATTTCTAAAATAAGGCAACCCCACCCCTTCTGCCCACCTGCCTGTGTGCATTTCTGAGACTCAAATTTAAAATCAACAGGATTTAATGTTCATTTTTAAGCAAAGAGACCTGAGTGCCGATCTGAAGGTGTCTCGTTTGCCTGCATAAAAGCTTAATACAGGCCTCAGTTGGAACACAATAGGACCAAAACCATACAGTGCTACCTGTATTTAATCAGCCCAAAGTTTGCCAAGTGTGGGAGTTAAGACATACATTGATAGTGCACATGACACTAATCTGTGCATCAAGGCCACCCACTTACAGAAGAAAAATGTATTTTAGAAAAATATACATTTGCATCTTAATTACTTTGAAGACAAATAAATTTTAACAAGAGCATTCTGATTGGTGCTTTCCAAACGCATAACATTTAAATCACAGGATTATAAAAAAAAACTTTATTTCAATTATTTATTTTCTTCCACTAATGATGTCAATGCAGTCACAAGCTGGGTTTTTAAAACAGCTCCCTGGTCAGGATCCAATGTGGACAATGATCCAAATTGATCCTCTCCAGTGGTCGGCTTGGGATCCTGATGCTATCGAGATGGTTTTCAAAGGGCCAACAGGTGAGAGGGAACTGGACTGATCATGCTGAGAAATGAGACATGGGGCTAGATTGTCAAAATTGTATCGAGAACTCAACACCCAGGTGAATTCTGGGTATGTCACCCCAATGAAATTGCATTGCTCTGGCAATGTTGCTTTTAAATGCGAAAGGTATAACTGACTGGAAACAGGCTTGGTGGCTGGTGAGTGGTACTGCACACCTCCAGAAGATAGGAATTGACACTTGGCACCAGTTGCAAAGCACACCAAAGGAGCAGGCCATGTTGAAGTCTACCACTGTCTTGGCAAAGACTGCGTGTGTATATGGCCATTACTTGGAACAAGGGTGGCACTTGTTCATGGCAAACCTGTACTTGGAGTCCTTTAAGTGGACTTACTTATATTAGGTGTATTTTTCTGTATTTATCATACATTCTAGCTAACCTAAAAACTCTTTTGCAATATTGGAAGGATTTACAGATTAGATAGCTGTTTGATCACATGACATCCTTCCATGGCTATGAAGCCTTGGTATGGGACTTGAACCCAGAACATGAGGCCCAGAGGCTTGGGTGCTATCACTGTGCCAGAAGACCATGTCATGGCGAGGGGTGTAGACAGCTCTTCAGAGTGCCAGAAGCTTGAACATAGCATAAAGTGATTATGCACTGAAGAGGAGGTGCTGGAGGCCCTAAAACACAGAGGTAGATAAATCCCTGGGACCTGATCAGGTGTGTCCCAGAACTTTATTGGGAGCTAGGGAAATGATTGCTGGGCCCCTCACTGAGATATTTTTATCATCCAATAAGTACAGGTGAGGTTCCAGGGTACTGGAGGTTAGCTAATGTGCTGCCTTTGTTTAAGAAAGGCTGTAAGGAAAACTCAGAAAATTATAGACCAGTGAGCCTTACGTCAGTGGTGGGTAAATTGTTGGAGGGGATTCGGAGAGAGAGGATTTACATGCATTTGGAAAAGCAAAACACTGATTAAGGATAGTCAACATGGTATTGGACATGGGAAGTCTCACTAACATGATTGAGTTTTTTGAAGAAGTGACAAAGAAGATTGATGAAGGCACAGCAATAGACATTCTCTATACTGAGGTAAAAACAATGACTGCAGATGCTGAAAACCAAATACTGGATTAGTGGTGCTGGAAGAGGACAGCAGTTCAGGCAGCATCCAACGAGCAGTGAAATCGACGTTTCGGGAGCTTGAGTAATGACAAAATTTATTTCATGATATATCATGGGGAGACAGGCAGAGACCACTCATCAAGAGTGGACCGGCTCTCACCGTAGAGATCGGCGTGACTTTATAGAGTATTACAAATGCTAGGCTGACAGTTAATTACACAAGACAGTCACGGGACAAATAGCATACTGTCTACTGAAGTTAGAAGCAGCTAAACAGGTGGCACAGTTTAACAATGCTATCTTACAGAAAGCAGAGCTAACCTATGGTTGAGGGGATGTTGTACCAGCACAGCTGCAAGGTCGCACAATATGGCAGTTAGTGAACAACTCAGCAAAAATTCTGCAAAATGGTTTCCCCAAGGACAACCACAAACAGGGCCACAAAATGGCTTGCACAACTGTTTAGATCTCATGGGATCCTAGGGAAGCTAGCCAATTGGGTACAACATTAACTTGAAGGTGCGAGACAAAGGGTGGTTGTAGGGGGTTGCTTTTCAGACTGGAGTCCTGTGACCAGCAGTGTGCTATTTGGATTGGTGCTGGGTCCACTGTATTTTCATCATGTATGTAAATAATTTGGATGTGAATATAGAAGGTATGGTTAGCAAGTTTGCAGATGACACTAAAATTAGTGGTGTAGTGGACTGCTTTTTTTATTATTCATTCATGGGGTGTGGGCATCATTGGTTAGGCTAGCGTTTATTGCCTATGTGGCAGTTAAGAGTTAGCCATGTTGCTGTGAGTCTGGAGTGACATGTAGGCCAGACCAGGTAAGGATAATAGATTTCCTTCCCTCAAGGAATTAGTGAACCAGATGGGTTTTTCTAACAGCCTATATTAGAGTGTTGCTGGAAAAGCACTGCAGGTCAGGCAGCATCCGAAGAGCAGGTACTGCCTGACCTGCTGTACTTTTCCAGCACCACTCTAATCTTGATGCTGATTTCCAGCATCTGCAGTCCTCACTTTTGCCTAGTTGGTTTTTCCAACAATCAATTCAAGGTCATCATTAGACCCTTAATTCCAGATTCTTTTTCACTGCATGCCAATTCCACCATCTGGAATTGTGGGATTCAAACCCACATCCCCAGAACATTACCTGGGTCTCTGGGTTAACAGACCAGCAACAGTACCACTAGGTCATTTGCCTTCCCTATGCACTGTGAAGAAGACTATCTCAGAGAACAACAGCACCATGATCAGATAGTCCAATAGGCTGAGGAATGACAGATGGAGTTTCATTTCGATAAATGTGAGGTGCTGAGTTTTGCTCAGGCAAACCAATGCATAGCTTAGACACTTAATGTTAGAGCACTAGGAGTGTTGCTGAATAAAGAGACATAGGGGTGCAGGTGCATAGTTCCTTGAAAGTGGAGTTACAGATAGACAGGATAGTGAAGGACACGTTTGGCATGCTTAGTGAAAACATTGAATATGGGAGTTGGGATGCCTTGTCCTGGCTGTTCTGGATTTTGGTGAGGCCCCTTTTACAATACTGTGTACAACTCTGGTTGCCACTTTATAGGAAGGATGTTGTTAAACTTGAGAGGGTGCAAAAAAGATTTACAAGAATGTTGCTGAAACTGGAGCAATTGAGATATAGAGTCAAGATTAGAGTGGTGCTGGAAAAATTGATATTTTAGGTAAAAGCCCTTCATCAGTCCTTCCTGATGAAACCCTGATTTTCCTGCTCCTCGGATGCTGCCTGACCTGCTATGCTTTTCCAGCATCACTCTAATCTTGACTCGGATGTCCAGCATCAGTAGTACCCACTTCTGCCCAGATGAGATGTAGTGAGGGGCTGAACAGGCTGGGGCTGTTTTTCCTAGAGCATCAGAGGCTGAAGTGGTGATTTTGTGCAGGTTCATAAAACCATGAGGGGCATGGATAGGGTAAATGGCCAAGGTGTTTTTTTCAAGGGTGGGAGAGGCCAAAACTAGACAGCATAGGTTTAAGTTGAGAGGGGAAAGATTTAAAGGGGATCAACTTATTTCCAAATTATTTACATACATGATGAAAATACAGTGGACCCAGCACCAATCCAAATAGCACACTGCTGGTCACAGGACTCCAGTCTGAAAAGCAACCCCCTACAACCACCCTTTGTCTCGCACCTTCAAGTTAATGTTGTACCCAATTGGCTAGCTTCCCTAGGATCCCATGAGATCTAAACAGTTGTGCGGGTATGGAATGATCTTCTGGAGAAAGCAGCGGAGGCAGCTTTAATTTCATCATTTAAAAGACATCTGGATGGGTACATGAATTAGAAGGGTTTAGAGGGATATGGGTCAAATGTTGACAAATGGGACTAGGTCAGATTGGGATGTCTAGTCAATATGGAGGAGTTGGATCGAAGGGTCTGCTTCCATGCTGGATGACTTTGGGACTCTGCTAAAACAAACAAACCAGACCCAATTCTCAGGCACAATGAACAGTATTTGAAGTGGAGATTTTTTATTTTAAAAAGAAAGTTTTGAAAAGTTCTAGCCTACTCACAACGTGACTATTAGTGTCACAATGACAGGAACTGTCAAGAGGTTAATCTTTTAACTGAATAAAACCAATAATATCAAATATTCACATGCATGTACAGCTTCGCTGTCTCTCCCAGTTCTTGATGCACGTCTCTGCATCTCAACTTTACAGCTGTAATTATTCCATCCAAGTATATTGGTTTACCTTAAACTCTGACACAAGGTTGTTAAACACAGCATACTCTTTTCAATTTAATCAATATTTGCTTCCACAGAGCAATTGGTTCTTATGATCAGCTGCAGATAAAAGGCTGCGTTGACGATACTCAACCCACCAATCATCAGAATATGGAAATGTTGGGGGAAAAGGGGTTCATCCGAAGATATGACATTTGCATTTAAGATCCTTGATGGTCTGTAACTGGTTTGTGTTTTCTCAGGAGTGCATGTTTGCTTTTGATTGAATCCTACCCCTAGGCTTGTTGTGTAATATAAAAGTGGTTCGTACATACCTGGGTTGGGGTTTCAGGGAGTTGAAAGAAGAATGTGAATTGTAGCAATTGTTGTCAAATCTAATAGATCAGAGGTTTTTTTACACAACTGGCACTGGAAGCCATTTCTGGAAAATCACCCTTTCACTTCTCAGAACACGCAAAAGCAAAACACTGCAGATGCTGAAAAGCTAAATAAAAGCAGAAATTGCTGGAAAAAACTGAGCAGACCTGGCAGTATCTGTCGGGCAAGGAACAAAGGTAACGTCTCAGATTAAGAAGGGCTTATGCCGAAACATCAATTCTCCTTCTCCTTTGATGCTGCCTGACATGCTGCGCTTTTCCAGCAACACATTTTTAAACTTAGTCTCAGATTAATAACCTGTCATCAGATTTGGAAAATGTTAGAGATTTAACACAAGTGCAAAGGTGGCAAAAGGGGATAGCAAGGGAATAATTAGTTGGTGCAATAGAACAGACTGCAAGATCAGTGATAGTGTGGAAGACAAGACAGATAATAGGACATAAGAAATAATGATACAAGATAAAAGAAGTGTCCTGAAGGCAAAATCATTGACAACTATCATCTGAAAATAAACCTAAATCTGAAATTGTAAACTTTGCCCTTTTTTCTTTATTCATATTTCCTTTCATTTTTTAAAATTTGTTTTTGGCACAAATTGCTAATAATTTTCCGATTCACACCTCCTCTTGATGCAACTTTGTTATTTTTACCTGTCCCAGTACAAATCCATTTATTTTTGGCATTGTAACCATCATGTCTTTTTAATCACCTCTCATCTCTCCTGCCTTCCACTGTCTCATAAACTTATTCTTGACTTCATTTCTCCCATCAATCCTTCCTTTCCCAGTCTCTGTATTTGCTGGAACTATGTTACAGATCAAACCTCTTTTGCTGGCTAAAGGTTTTTGGGCTGAAATATTCGGGCACATTTTCCTGTCCTTTGAGCAGTGGATATGATAGTCTACTTATCCTACAGTGCAACCTGGGAATACTGTATTGGGTTTTTCCACAACGGTGTCTTTACCGACAGCAAGCTTTGTGCCACACAGCCTGCCCCGCCATGGGGCTGCTGGTCAGGTGAAGCACTTAAGGCCTCATTTGGAGCCAATAAGAACTTAACAGTATCAGAACTGGAAGTAGGAGAAGGCCATTCAGCCCTTCAAGCCTATGTTATTACTCAATCTCAACCTCAATTCCACTTTCCTGCCTACCCTTCATAACCCTTCAACCCAGTAACAATTAGAAATCTCCTCCTTAAACTTATTCAGTGTCTGCACGTCCACTGCCCTTTGGAGTAGTGGACACCATAGATTGAGAGAGGTAATTCCTTCTCAGCTCTGTTTTAAATCTGCTACCATCAAGGCTAAACTTGTACTGTGTGTTCACCTGGATGATAGATCCTCACACCCTGCTTCCTGTAAAGGCTCCGTCCCGTTCTCCCAGTTTCTCTATCTCTGTCACATCTGTTGTGATGATGTCACCTTCTGCAGGGAGACCTTTTTCCTCAACCATGATTCTGGGACTGGTAAGAGGTAGGATGGAGCTAGTCTCAGAAAGGAGTGGTTCCATAATATTGGAGTAGGTCATTAATGAGGCGAACATGGAAATAAAACAAAGAAAACAATGGATACAGAAGATCCAAAACAAAATCAGAAATCACTGAAGAAACTCAGCAGGAGCTGTGGAGAGAAAACAGAGTTAAAGTTTCCAGTCCAGTGGTCCTTCAGAATTAAAACGTTTGGTAAGATACTGCGAGAGAGCTCACTTGGCATCACAGTGAAGAACCATCCCTGAAACTTAGTGTAACTGGCACCAAGCCAAACAATGTAAGATTCAGCCCACTGTCTTCTTTTCTGGTCCGTACAATGTACCAGTGAGTAAGAAATAAACAGCAGCTCCTTTAACCTCCGACAAAGTGATGAGATTGTAATGTTGCAATTTTGGATTTCAACTCAAAACATTTATTGCTCCGTTTCCCATTACAGTTGTTAACCTACCTGCTACCCGTTCCAGATCTGTTGAGATATAGATTTGTGGTTCTGATTTGTAAACAGCATTTTTAGAATCTGACTTTGTGTGCTTGATAATCCAAAGTGAGTGGCCTGAATTGTTGAATGTTTTCACTGTTAGCACGATGACAGGAACAATCCTTCAACCACAAACCTGAAAGCTGTGCTCCAGTCTAAGTGCCCTCTCTTCTGGCCCTTTGCCATGGCAACTGCCAATCAAGGTGAGCTTTCTGAGGGGGTGAAGAAATGAATTTCACACTTGGCCAAAACTGAGTAATGAGTGGCAAGTGATTGGCATGATCACATTACCTGCAATTAATCAACCACTTAAAATCCACTAAAGTACTGTGCCTGGAGTAGAAGGGACATTATCCAGTTATCAGCCACTAATTGTACATTCTATGCCACTAATAAATGAAGTTGACTGTTGGAGTTGTTGCACCTGAATGTCAATAGGTCTAATTATGCTAATAAAGCCATTAGGAATGGTAATGCTTAAATCAGGATGAGATTACTGGCTTGATAACTGGTGGAATGCAGGAAGATCTGTTTAAACATCTCTCAATGTTCTTTTGATCTCGCCTTATATTGGCCAGGGACCATTCGCAAAGGACAAACTTAATTTCTACAAAAGCACATGTTGTATATCCAAACAAGTTCACAAAGATCACACCCACAAGGCCATCCTGCGCATGACGCATTTCACACAGCTAGCTTACCGGACAGGAGTGGACACAGTTGTTTGATTTATGTGGGTGCATACAAGAAATGTAATCTATCCCACTCCAAGCCCAGGGGAAGACCTCAGATTTGTGACCTCATCTGCACTTTTTGCAATAATGGAGAGGCTCTCTGTCATTGTAAAGAACTAAATTAAATTGCCTCAGTGTTACCTGACAAGAATCAGCATCACTAACGTCCCTCTAATGAAGAATCTTGTGATCAAATCAAACTCACTGATGTTCCATGAAGCGATAAAGTCTCCCATAGAACCTTATCTATTAAATCATAATACTATTGTTGATTTCTATAAGGCACTCAATGCCCAAGAATGCCTGTCAGTCACTCATGACTACGTGGACAATAGGGAAGTTGAGCATAGACAAAACAATTACCACAAACTGATATTCAATTTGCAGCATCAGAAAGTCATAACACAGGAATTTCTCACAGGTGACTGAATCTGTCATATTAAATTTCATTCAAACCAATGAAATAGAAGCTTTAACATTCCAATTGTCTTCCTTATTTGAGCATGACACTGCAATAATCTTCTTATCTCTGAAAAAAGAAGGTTTTGTATTCAAGCCCCCTGCCAAAGATCTGAACACATGACTTAGGCTCAACTGTGTGAAGTTTGCACATTCTCCCCGCGTCTATGTGGATTTCGTCCGGGTGCTCTAGTTTCCTCCCACAATCCAAAGCTGTGCGGGTTAGGTGAATTGGCCATACCAAATTGCCAATAGTATTCAGCGATATGTAGGTTAGGTGCATTCGTCAGGGGAAATGTAAAATAATAGGATAGGGTCTGAGTCTGGGTGGACTACTCTTCGGAGTCCTCACTTTTGCTGCCTGACCTGCGGTGCTTTTCCAGCACCATTCTGATCCAAACTCTGGTTTCCAGCATCCGCAGTCCGCCAAATGGCCTGTTTCCACACTGTAGCGATTCTATGAACTGCAGTACAGTGCATGACTAGATGAGTGCTGCATTGCTGGAAGCACTGTCTTTTAACTGGACTCAAACCAAAGTGCTGTCTGTTTGTTCATGTGAATCTAAAATAATTCAAGCTGTTATTCAAAATAAAGCTAGAGCTTTCTCCTAGTCTCATGGACTCTTGTGTTTTACTTAAGGCATCAAAGCAAAACAACTCACTGTTTGTGGGAGCTTGCTGGGCAAAACTACTTGCTGTGTTTTTTTACCTAACAGCACACAACAGTATGAGATTCCGGGGGTAGTGTTGGGGAGTGGCAGAAATAGTCCTCAGAGGAGAAAGTGAGGACTGCAGATGCTGGAGATCAGAGCTTAAAAATGTGTTGCTGGAAAAGCGCAGCAGGTCAGGCAGCATCAAAGGAGCAGGAGAATCGACGTTTCGGGCATAAGCCCTTTCCTGAAGAAGGGCTTATGCCTGAAACGTCGATTCTCCTGTTCCTTTGATGCTGCCTGACCTGCTGCGCTTTTCCAGCAACACATTTTTAAGCATTGTCCTCAGAGGGTCATTGCAAACTTGATGGGCTAAATGGCCTCTCTCTGCAATGTAGAGATTCTATGATAAGTTAAAGGTAATTTATTATGAAAAGTTTTTGATGTACTGTGAAAGGTTCAGGATAAAAGTGACTTCCTTCTTTTCACAGTTTCTGAGAACTTTACAATTGCAAATAGCCTTCAGTCTCTGCCAAGCCACAAGGAGATCTGATCTGAAACATTTACCGCAAAGTATGAGGAAATGTTACCATGAGTCGAATAAAGAACATAATTTGTACATCCCCTTCCAAAACCTCAGCATATCCCAGTTGGCATCACAGTCCATGAAGTGGCTTGAATTGTGGGTCCTGTTGTAATGTAGGCATGACCCAATTTGCACACAGTAAGAAATTTGAACTTTGAAGTATCAAAAATATTCTGCATAAGACAACATCTTACTAGTAGCCCATTCCAGTATGAAGGATTAATATCCCCAATGAGGGGAGGTCCTGCAGCACAGCGGGAGTGCCCCTGCTTCTGGGTTCAAACCCTGTCTGCTCTGGAGTTGTATAATAACATTACAGAACAAGTTGTTTAGAAAATATCTTAAAGATCCCATTTATTTGAATAAGTTAAACATGTTCAAAATAAGCTTAACAAATTAATCATACATTACAACAGTGACTACAGTTCAAGAATGTACTTTATTGGCTGCAAACCGCATCAGGTCATAATGGGAACATGAAAGGTGCTACAGAAATGCAAGCCTACATCTAGAAATGTCTCGCTCACTGAGGTTCATGAAAAAAATTTGTTTGGTCAAACATTTTGTCATTTTTAAGGACAACAGTATAAAGGGAACATAAAACATCACATAGCAGATGTGACATTTAATTGCATGGAAAGTGACATTGATCACCGCAGGCAGTGAGTTTTCTAACACACACTTGTTGCTGAATTGTTTTGAATGATGTGCATGCCCAATTGAGAGGGTGACCAAACTGAAATATATTTAGAAATTTAAATATTCTGAATTAGTTCCATTCAGTCCAGTTCCTGACTTAAAAATGCTGGTTCCTGAAGACAGGAGTATTCCCATAAGATTATTCAACCCGTGTAAATCTGTATGAACCCTCATAATACCCAGGGGTAGACTGGGAGGAGAGGTGGTCGGTGAAATTAACCTGATATTCACCAAAACTCTGAGGAAAATTGGGGTGACCGATTCGAGGACAGGCAAAGTCAAACACCACCTTAAGTGAAATGGTCAGAATCTGTGAGGAGTCGCTCCTCCAATCATAGAGTCATACAGCAGGGAAACAGACCCTCAGTCCAGACGGTCCGTGCCGACCATAATCCCAAACTAAGTGAGTCCCACTTGCCTGCACTTGGCCCATATCCCTCCAAATCTTTCCTATTCATGTACTTATCCGAATGCCTTTTAAATGTTGTAATTGTACTCACTTCCACCACTTCCTCTGGCAGCTCATTCCACATACGGTTGTTCTCTATGTAAAAAGGTTGCCCTTCATAAGCCTTATTGAATGATTCAAAGGGTTGTGTGGCCTACTCTAGTTCTTTGACCATATGTTTGTACGTTATGATTGCAGAAAAAAAACTTAGGGGAACACAGTTCAATGGCACTGGCCCACAGGATTTAACAAGAGTCCTTTTATTTCTTCTGAGTCCTGCTGTTCTCCAATTTTCTTCTTTCCAAGTCCTGTCAGTTCTTTACTGCAGACACAGGTAAGTTGGCACACTAATTGTTTCATCTGTCAGGCACCAGTTACATTTTGCAGCTTACACACAAATAGTTGAGAGAGATTAACTAGCTACCTTCCAATACCTTGTTACTTCTCGACAAGGAGAGAGGGAACCAATCTGAAAGTTCCTGTTATGCTGATTACTGCTGATCGATGCAACTGCTCTTGAGTAGGTAAAACCAATCAACAGCCATCTGTGGGCAAAACAACCCTAAACATACACCAATACCTCCCTCAACTATTTGAACAAAGCAACAATGAAAGTACAGTTCCAAATGAACTCCACTCATGTGTTTTAAAACTGCAACTTTTCCTTTTTGCTTAAACCTTTCCCCTTGGCTTAAAGCAGTATCTTTTCCTATTTTGGTCCATTACACATGAATGAACACAAATAAAAATATGTAGTTTTCATAGGTTGCAAAGGTGGGAGAGAACTTTCATCCTCATCACAAAACTACAAATGAGAAAAACTGATCTAATGAAATCTTGCAAATATATATGGAGTTCCTAGCTCAGGAGCCTTTATATGGGGGAACAATGTAATGAATACTGTTATAATGAACACTCTGTAAACTGGATAAAATAAAATTGATCAGTTTGATTTTTTTTAGATTAGATTCCCTACAGTGTGGAAACAGGCCCTTTGGCCCAACCAGTCCAGACCGACCCTCCAAAGAGTAACCTACCCAGACCCATTTCCCTCTGACTAATCCACCTCACACTATGGGCAAGTTAGCATGGCCAATCCACCTGACCTATGGGAGGAAACCAGAGCACCCGGAGGAAACCCACGCAGACATGGGGAGAATGTGCAAACTCCACACAGACAGTCACCCAAGGCTGGGATCAAACCTGGGACCCTGGTGCTGTGAGGCAACAGTGCTAACCACCGAGCCACCGCGCTGCCCCAAACTCATCAAGATTTCCGTGTATTTCTAATCACATCTTAAACAATCTCTGATATAATTACTCTTGGTGCAGTGATGATAATAGAGATAAGCATTCCATCGTTAAACTGTGACCTTCCCAGTCTGTCTGATGTTCTGGGGACCTAGTTTCAAATCTCACTGTGGCAAGCAGTGAAATTTGAAATCGACAAAAATCTGGAATTAAAAGCCTCACCTAATGGTAACCATTGTGGATTGTTGTTAAAAACCCATCTGGTTCACTAATGTCCTTCAGGGAAGGAAATCTGCCATCCTAATCTAGTTTGGACAGCATGTGATTTCAAATCCATAGCAATCTGGTTGACTCTTAACTTTTCTGGCCAATCAGGGATAGGTAATGAATGCTGTTGTTGCTCATATCACATGAACAAATTTTTAAGAAGTTAGATGGAATCATGGTCCTCGTTCAATAGATATGGGATTTATACTGAATTCACAGCAAGGATCAAAGAGTTGGTCAACCTCCTTTCACCTAGCTGAATGCAACATTTGAGTCAGATTTCAATATTGAGGGAAGGGGATTAGAGGTTAGCTGGTAAAGTGGCTGGTTATAAGGTTCTGAGGATTCCCATTGCACTCATAGGGTAAAACATGTTTCATACCTGACATTGCCAAATAGAATATTGAGATGGAGAAGTTCAAGCTCCATGCTTCTAATCAGGGCAATGAGCTGACAGTGTGACTAATCCATTGCAACGGTACAAAAGAAATGAAACCAATTCCCTCTCGCTATCACAACTGACAAAAATAAATCAGGCCTACAATTCTGTGACTCTTTCCCTTCTGAAAGCAAGCTATTTCTATTGAAAGGTCCATGCATGTTTGAATAGGTATAGCTTTAGATAAGTCGATCACTTGAAGTCTCGAGATTGATTTAACTATTGCACAAGCAGTTGTTAAAGAGACAAATGTTTTACTTTTATATGGCAATAGTGGCTCCTCTTCCACTATTGCTAAAATGATTAATTCTCCAAGTCAGTCCGTGGTATGCTAAATTTCTCCCCAGAAAGAAGAGAGTGTATTTTCAGAGCAGAGCCTCAGCAAAGCTACTGTGACCAGCTCAACTCATCCCTTGAAACAGTAACTGCAAATATACCTAATGGAATTAGCTTGAAGTTTCTGGGGTTGGGTACGGTCAGAACTGCTTAGATTCTGTGTGAGATATCTGTACCGATAGGTAAATGGAAAATGTTTTCTGGATGATAATAGATCGGGATTGAATGTCAGAACTGGAACAAATAACTGGTCGGATCATTGTCAGGGATGATGGCACACAGCGTGCATTTTTCTCACAGTAGATGAAGGCATTAGGACAGGGCAACATTGACCCTCAGTGTGTCTGACCTCCCTGTCAACTCCCTCAGGTGTCCACTCCTGTGCACAGCCAGCTGAACAGCGGGCAGTGTTGAATGTGGGTGCTTAAGGTCTCAGAACAGGCCAACGCCATGCACACACCTTCTTACCCCATTCCCATATAATGAGGCTGGTGCTCATTACACACCTCCACACATTATGCCCCATTAATACCCAGGGAGGGGGCACTAGAGAGCAACTAAGCCCTATACAGAGACAAGGCCAATTACATGAAAAACATGGGTTAGGGTTAACATTAGGGTTAGGGGGTTAGAATGAAAACAAGGATTTAAGACATTTAGAACCTGTTGATGTAATATTCAATGGAAAACAAACTATTTACATAACATTGCTTGCAGTTGCCCCCCATTGACTCCCCCCCCCCTTACCACACACCATTCCTCTCCCTCCTGCTGTGCCCACAGGCTGAGATCCCCAGCTCTGAAGATGTCAGAGAAGGAGCTTGCTCTGTATTGAAGTCTATTGGTCCTGGAGGTTTGGTCAGTAACCTTGAGTCTGGCACAATGAGGCTTGCTAGTGCCAAGTTGACCCTCCTTGGCTGGAGAACGTACAATGGTCAGGGGGTGAGGGAGAGGAGGTGGGGAGGGGGGATGAGATTATGGACAGGGTGTAGCTAGATAGCCTGGCCACCTCTGTCGTCCCAAGCGGAGAGTGTGGGGTGGCATGTGTGCGTGTGTGTCTCCTCCTCTGGCAAGGTGCCTCAGGACATTGTCCTGCTTCCCCATGAGAAGGGGGCACTAGGACTAGGCTCAACACTTCCCATCTCATTTGCACCCTGCCTTTGATCCTGAGGACAAATGCATGGGATGATGGAGTACAGTTGCTGGCGACTCTGATGGTGCTGGGCCTAGCTCTCCATGGCAGCTGCCAACCTGCCCATGGAGGTAGACAGACGGTTGCAAGATTTGCTGCACTGCTTCAGAGCCTGAGTGTTGGCAGGTAGGGCATTGCAATACTGACTGCATTATTCCAGTATCTCTTTGCGGAGGATCGGTGCCTCCTGTACATCAGCTGCTGCTGCTGTTCTAGCTGTGCCTCTGGATAAAATCCCTCATCGCAAAGACCACACGGCCTTCTCTCATCAGAGGCTGAGCAGATGCTTGGTTGCTGGCAGTCCTCTGAATGCCAGTGCCCTCAGGTGTTTCTCCCTCACCCATCTGTGTGGTACGGAGGCTCAGTGGTTAGCCTCACAGCACCAGGGACCGGTGTTCAATTCCAGCCTCGATGACTGTCTGGAGTTTGCACATTCTCCTGTGTCTGCATGGTTTCCTCCGGGTGCTCCAGTTTCCTCCCGCACTCCAAACATGTGCAGGCTAAGTGAATTGGCCAAGCTAAATTGCCCATGGTGTTCAGGGGTGTGTAGGTTAGGTGCATCAGTCAGGGGTAAATGTATCGGAATGGGTCTGGATGGATACTCTTTGAAGGGTCAGTATGGACTTGTTGGGCTGAAAGGCCTTTTTCCACACTGTAGGGATTCTATGATCTGCCCATCTCATGGCACATGACCCCATACTGTGTCTGCTCAGACACTCTATTTAGATGTCATCATCTGTGCTGTTGAGAGGTCCCATAGCCAGTCTTGACAAAGGACCCTCCAATGCTTCCACACCCTCGTCTGGTAGGAACATAGGAATTAGGAGGCAGGAGTAGGCAATTCAACCCTCTCTGCCATTTAACATAAGCATGGCTGATCTCATCCTGCTCTCAACTCCACTCTCCTGCCTCCTCCCCATAGCCCATTACTCTGCTTTTAGCTCAGTCACAGACACCTCCTCTGCAGGAGATGGCCTGGTCCTTGGGAGAATGACTGAACTATAAGACACAAGAGACAAATTGTAAGGTGGTCAGTGGAGATATTCACTGCATTGCACTGACAGCCTGGTTCATGTTATCATTGCAAAGCAACAATAAGTGCTACTTACACAGGACTGAGACATCTATACTACTGCAACTATACAAGATATTGGTGAGACCGCACCTGGAAAATTGTGCACAGTTTAGGTCCTCTTATTTGAGGGAATATCTAATGGCATTGGAGGCAGTTCAGAAGAGGTTCACTAGATTGATCCCAGAGATGAGAGGCTTTTCATTTCAAAGAGAGATTGAACAGTCTAGGCCTATACTTTCTGGAATCTAGAAGAACGTGAGAGAACAAATGAGATATTCAAAATGATAAATGGTGTGAATAAAAATAGCTGTGGAGCAGGTACATCCTCTTTGTGGGGCATTCTAGGATGAGAGGTCATAGTCTTAGGATAAGGGTGAATAATTTTAAAACAGAGTTGAGGAGAAACTACTCCCAAAGGGTTGTGAATCTGTGGAATTCACTCCCCCAAAGTGCAGTGGATGCTGGGACAGTGAGTAAGTTTAAGGAGGAGTTTGACAGATTTTTTATTGGTAATGGGGTGAAGGGTTATGGAGAGAAGGCAGGAAACTAGTGGGGAGGAGCACATCAGCCATGATTGAATGGTGGAGCAGATTCGGTGGGCCAAATGGCCTAATTCTGCTCCTGTATCCGATGAACTTACGAATCTTTGGTCCTTGGAGAATGGTTATGCTATGAGACATAAGAGACAGAATGTGGGGTGGGCTGTGGAGATGTTCACTGCATTGCACTAACAGCCTGGTTCACGTTATTATTACAAAGTAATGGTAATGTTACCTACCTGGGACCAAGGCAACTTCGCATCCCTGGAGGGGTGGTCTTGGTCTTCTCCCACAGGGCAAGTGCATCTTCCTCGGAGAGGGCAAGGACATGTATAATGGGTGCCTTCTACCTAACTACCCAACATTGTTTCACCTTGTTATGGGCTGTCTTCTCATATAACCAAAGAAAGGAGTGAATATATAAGTTGCAAATGGACGGCACAGCTGGTGCAGGTGGGGAAAGGTGTTGAGGTGTTCCGAGAGAAGGGAGGTCACACCACAGAGGGCATGTTGGATTAGTGGTGGGGGCATATGGAGATAACGCTAGCAAGTGAAGGAAGGTGTTGCATTTAGATTAGATTAGACTACTCACAGTGTGGAAATAGGCCCTTCGGCCCAACAAGTCCACACCGACCCTCCGAAGAGCAACCCACCCAGATCCTCACCTATATTTACCCCTTCACCTAACACTACGGGCAATTTAGCATGGCCAATTCACCTAACCTGCACATTTTTGGACTGTGGGAGGAAACCGGAGCACCCGGAGGAAACCCACACAGACACGGGGAGAATGTGCAAACTCCACACAGACAGTTGCCTGAGGTGGGAATTGAACACGGTCTCTGGCACTGTGAGGCAGCAGCGCTAATCACCATGCAGCCCAAACTACCTAACTACCTAACACTGTTTCACCCTATTATGAGCTGTCTTTAACACAGGAGTCGACAGAACATGAGCACCGTTGGGAGCTGGGTGTGACTACAGAGTTAGAATGAGTGCAAGGTAGATTCTGGAATTTACTCTGGTGGAGCAGAGAATGTTGTTCACCTTTTGCAGCACTGCGGCCCAGTCCTCCTCCTAGAGATTTTAGTGATCTGGGTAGTGATCTCCAATAGGTCTGGGAGCCTAAACTCCTCTGCTGATCCTTGGCGAAAATAATCCATCTTCTCTCAATCACTCTGTCCATAAGAAACTCCAGATCGCTCTCTGAGAAGGGTGAAGACAGCCTCCACTTCTTCGCCATCCCTCCTGACTCCTTCAATGACTGAGCAGGATAGCTCCATGACAGCACTCCTCCAGGTTCACTGTGGGCTTTGGAAGATGGTGCAGATGCAAGGGATGCTGGTCATTGGTCATTGACCAATTACTCCAGGAATAAGGTGTGGTAAGATGAGGCTGAAATCAGGTGTGATACATCTTTGAGGCTTCAAATGCCAACTAAAGCAGTAAGTTTCTTAAAAACATCAAGTAAACTCACTCAGCCTCACTGGCCAAAATACTTCATCAAACTCAACACAACTCAAAATGAGCCAAAAACCATTCAATTCAGCTCCCCACACTTCACCTGCACTAAACTTGCTTGCTGACTGTTAAAACATGTTAGGCCTTAACTACATGATTTCCCACACTAGTGTTCACCATGTCATGACATTGACAATGGCCTAATGATCAAACTCTCAACTGGGAATGGAAAGGGGTAAATGCCGGAAGAATGTTCCTGTTGGCCAGGAAATCCCAGTTAGGGGTCACAGTTTAAGGATACAGGGTAGGCCATTTAGGACTGAGGTGAGGAGAAATGTCTTCACTCAGACAGTGGTGAGCCTATGGAATTGCTTGCCTCAGAAAACAGTTGAGGCCAAAACACTGAATGTTTTCAAGGAGGGGTTAGATATAGTTCTTAGAGCTGAAGAGGACAGAGCTAATGATTAGATTAGATTAGATTAGATTACTTACAGTGTGGAAACAGGCCCTTCGGCCCAACAAGTCCACACCGCCCCGCCGAAGCGTAACCCACCCATACCCCTACATCTACATCTACATCTACCCCTTACCTAACACTACGGGCAATTTAGCATGGCCAATTCACCTGACCTGCACATCTTTGGAGTGTGGGAGGAAACCGGAGCACCCGGAGGAAACCCACGCAGACACGGGGAGAACGTGCAAACTCCACACAGTCAGTCGCCTGAGGCGGGAATTGAACCCGGGTCTCTGGCGCTGTGAGGCAGCAGTGCTAACCACTGTGCCACCGTGCCGCCCATGATGTGAAAGTCGGAGCAGGAGGCTGAGTTGGATGATCATATAAATGGCAGATCAAGCTTGATGAATTGAATAACCTCCCCCTGCTCCTATTTTCTATGTTTCGAAGCCCATTCATGAGTATTTTTTTAAAATAGCAAAACCATTTAAGTTACAAACAGATATCAAAATAAACAACTGATTGTATAACTTGCAAACTCACAGCAAATAAGGTCACAGCAGTAAGTGTACAATGCATGGAGTTTTAAAGGTGATTCTGTTAAAGGCAGGGTAGATATAACATCAGTCAAGCATTATATTTATTTCTTTATTGCACAAGCCATTCAGTTTAGATTTACATCAATCTGGAGCATCTGTTCTGTTCCTGCTTGAGACAGGGGAATGATTTCCATTCAAATATTAAGTCAGATGATCCTCAGGTCATCTTTTCCTGCCCTTGTATCAGATTTTGCCATGTGAAAACGTCGATTGGAATATATGATACCAAATGTGTAGGGGAATGACTCTGAAACATTATTAAGGATGTGATAAGACTTGTGTACAAAAAAACCCAACAATCTATCAGTTAGAATCAACAACATTTCACACTGGCAAACTAAACTTGAAAATGTTTTAGAAATATTGAAGTCAGATAAATTTATATTTACTGATAGCTGAGGTAATATTAGCTGTTATTCCATCATATCATCAATCTAACTCTGTCGTTCTCCTCGTTCATTCATTTCACACCAGGAGCAGATAACAGACAGATTTTCTTTTCAATAATGTAACAGATTTGTAGATATTATGACACGGTTTTCTCTCTATTCAATAAGATCATGGTCTGGTTTTGGTTTGCATTTCACTTTCTTCCCTCCTTTACACAGCCCTGTGTGTGTGAAGTCCTTCCTGGCATTATTCCTGAACAACTTAGCTTGAACTATTCAAACTAAAGACACATTATTATGATATTGAATAGCAGAGTAGGCCCGAGGAGCCAAATGGCCTCTTTCTGTTCCCCATTTCTGATGATCTTATGATTTTACATTTGTTATCACCAGTTAGTGAGACTTTACCAGCTCTCCTCTCTTAGTCTCTTTGGTTCTCACGATCAAAGGTTTGAGTTCTTTTTTGTCAAGAGGCTATGGTCTTCCCTAATTAAAATATGGTTAACCATTGTATTCTGTGTTCTCCTGTCAGAGGGATTAGTTCTGCTCTGGCAGGAGGATGTTTTGAAGTGTTGAACATTGTTGTGAAGAAGGAAACTTGGCAGCCAATTGGCATGCAGCAAGCTTCCACCATCAATAATAAGGTATAAAACCAGTCAATTCAATGACGTAGGGTGAGGGAATAAAACTGACCAATAAACTGAAGCGAAATCCACTGATCTTTCAACAGCACCGTGGGATCCTTTAGCTTATGCAGAGTGCAGACAAGAAAGAAAATATCTATATCAAATCTGCATAACGATTTGAGCCGAGGTGTTTTACTATCACTTAATTTGGAAAAGGTTGTGTTTATTTTACATTTCCTGACTCAGTGCCAACTCATAAACGTAATTTAGTATTTAACCAACTTAGCCAACTTTAGGGATCATTTAATGAGTCAAATATGAAATGTACATCTTTAATCTGAATTAACTTTGTCTCGAACCTACCTCTAATAACTTCCACAATCTATTTTGTTTCCCTTTTCTGATCCTTTCTTGAAAGAAATGATTTATTCGGGCAGCTAGGTCCCTAAGATATGACAGTCTCTGACATCTTACTTAATTCCTCAGAATATGAGTTCTCTGACTGGGGCTGTAAATTTGGTCCAATCTAGGAGGTTTGTCCAACAGATAAGAACAGAATATGAAATGTCCTGTTCACTCTGAGAGCTGGCTCTGAGGGAGCTGGATCAGTAGCAAAGACTCTCAATGTGTAAATAAAGGATGACTTGGTGACAAAATACTGGCTATTGTGGAGTTACTTCAATCTACAACAGAATCACAATGTCAAAGATTCTTCAACTCACTTCACACCTAATGAAAATGTTCAACAAAAAAAAACTAAAATTCACTTTATTTTTAATGCCACTAGTATGTACCTTCTGGGATGCTTTCAGTAGTACCAAGAGTTCAATGTTTAAGTCTCAGAGACATCTTGTACATACAGCAATTCAACGCTTGGTAACAGTAAGGCAGATGTCAAAATGCTGTCTTTGCAAAGATAATGATGGTAATGACAGTAACAGCAATGGTTGGTATTTTTAAAATGCTTGTTCAAGGTCTATGGACATCACCTGCTAGGGCAGCATTTATTGCCAATCCCTAATTTCCCTCGAGAAGTTGGTAGTGAGATGTTTTCTTGAATCACTGCAATGCATATAGTGTCTGTACTACTGTGATGTTAGGGAGAGGGTTCCAGAATTTTGAATCAGTGGAGTGAAGGAACAATAATGAAGTTCTGTGTCAGGAGGTTGGGTGGCTTGGAGGGGAACTTACATTTCATTTTACCCATACATCTACCCTTCAACCATTATCATTGCTGTACCACTTACAAATGCATATCAACAAGGCTCAGTGATTTTGGCTAAGAAATTATTGCAGTGGAACCATGAGTCTTAAATAATTTGGTACACTTATACAGTTTTCTTAGCATTGGGCACTGCATACAGAATGCGTCAGAATCTATTATGAAACAATTTAGTATTTCAATCATATCTAGGGTGCGATTTATGTATACCATAAATACAGGAGTAGAGTTTTAAGCTAATCTGACTTGTATTGCTTTTATTGGAAAAGCAATCATCCAGTATGGATGTTCACTACCTGTCGGACTCAATGCTTCACATGTAATGAGAATACATTAGATTCATAAAAGATTTTTCAAGCTTCCTGAGAAGGTCCATTGCATTTAAGATGTAAAACGTATTGGCCAAAAGCACAAACTGATACTTAGCGCAGTACTTATGTCAACAATGGTTGCATTAAGTAGATTGAAATTCAAAGATAATTTCTACATCGCTCTCTCTCTTTCCCTGTCTCTTCAAGTGCTATGGCAGGGAAGATTTACTGTAGTGGCATGTAGTAAATCAATCAAAACATAGCCTAGCTTCTACTTTTCAAATTATATGGTGAACTCAACACTTCATAAACCAATTCCTTTGGAGGTGTTTCCAGCAGTGTTGCAGTACATTGAAATATGTTGCTGTACTTTCAAAAAAAAAATTTACAACCAAGGTATCTGCTCAATCCATCAAACCTGTCCTCACAAGTTAGCTAAGGTGCAGTGAAATGGCCAGACGCATATGTGGACTGACAAAAAAAGTATTGTTTGATGATCAGAGTTACCAGAAATTTATTCATGGATGACAACAAATTGATTGTAAGAAAGATGGAACTTTGAAAAATTGTAAGGAAAATATTGGTGCCAGTGGTGACACTGTCTTGATGACCGAAATGTTGTTTGGACTAGGCTAGAACTGATGAATTTTATCAGAAGGAAAGCAATGTTAAGTCTATTTCCAGATATAAATTATTCAGAGCAGAGATCAATAGTAATAAACAGTCATATATGGAATGAGCTGGAATGTATGAACACAAGTTTTGAGTCAAAGTTTTTAATTGTTTCCTATTTAACATAGGAGCAAATCTATTCAAGATAATTGGGTTGAAAGGACTTTGATGTGAATGCATTAAACATATAGTTCACTAATAATTGAAAAGGTTCAATTTCAAGGAAATAATAATTTAATTATGAATAGCTAATGAGTGAATTATAGTGGGATCGAATTGAAGTTAATAGTAGTTCAAGATCGTGTATCGTGAGTTGGAAGCAGCATTATTTTCTTCTGACACTGTCAGAATAATATACATATTTTTAAAGTAGTTAGTCTACTTTGTTTATCGATTTTTGATTTAATGGAGTTTTTCTTTGCTTGATATTTGCATTAACTTCATGGATACATTCTTTAGTTTTCTTATGGTAAAAATTATAAAAAACAGAAACAGTTCCACTGCCCTGCGGAACTGCCTCCCAGAATGGTAATAAATTAACATAATAACCACCCTACAGCTCTTTCTGGAGAGTTACTGGCCTCAAAATGGTGACTATGGAAATTTGTCCCATGTACTTCAAAGTCATTGAACATGAAGCATTCTAGAGTATTTCTGGAGGATAAGTTTATGAAGACAGAGTTTAATGAATATGCAGTTGAACCTGGGAAATGGGTTATAATGTAACTATGAGCGCTGTAATCATGTGATAGGGATGCTGCTTGAAGGTTGGAACTGATACAACTCAGACCATGGCTTCTGTTGTTATACTATCATGTAATTATGACTAATAAACATTGTTTAATGAAATACTTTGAGGTTTAACCTGAATTTATCTGAAGATTCGATTAACCTAGACAAAAACAGTATTGAAGGGTTATATGAGCAGGAATCTCTTGCACAGCTCACAGCCTGAAGTACAATGAACAAATGTGACAACGCTTTGAAACTCTTTCAATTGTCAAGTTCATAAAATGTGAGATATTAATCTAGAATAATAAATACATTAAAAAGGTAGCTCTTTCTGCTGGAGTGTTTAACAGGTGACTGATCCTAAGGATCATCTGTTCTCAGTACTGTTAAAAAAAAACCCATTATGTCTAATCAATGGATTAGGGTTCAAAACCCAGATCTACTGGATGGGAAGTGACTGGGATACAATAAAGCTAAGATTGACACTATGTTCATCCTTAACTAATTCAGTGCGGAATAAAAGGAATACAGAGGTGTTTATCCAGTGATCCCTTTGCCATTCATCCCTACTTTTTCCCTCATTTGTCATTGAACATTTCTATAATGTCCTGAAGTCAATCTGCATTAACACAGTGCACCATTGGTGAATGTGGTGCACTGTGTGACTTCAATGCATTTGGATGAATAGAGTGAAATTACTTATCTTCCCCTTTACAAACACCTTTGCAAAATTTAAACTTGTCTGTAACAAGCCCCAGTTATTTTTGTTTCCATTGGGAAGGAAATAGCCCGTGAAATTGCAATATTTAATTCAAGGGCAACGCTGTCAGCCATGTCTCCATGAGACTGCCCCTTGGCAACTTGGAAAAATTACAAAAATTGTGCTGATTAATACACATGGGAGGTACATTAGAAATAATCAAATGTGTATCGGTTTACTGCTCTCTACTACAAAGGAGAAGTCATAACAAATAGAGATCATTCAACCATGCAGTTCCACCAACCCAGAGCCCCTAAACATTTATTCTTGCATGAACTTTCCTTTCAAAGCACCAGTTTATCTCTTATCTAAAAAATAAATACTGGATTAATTACTGGGTGATTCTGACTTCCCAGTTGGAAAGGTAGAATAGAGATTCATTCATTAACAGCCCCTTGAGGAATTCCAGGATTGATTCTCTGAAATGCACCACCTCCGGAATCACCCATTCTGCTGAAGTTCTTTCCCTTCTCAGTTCCTCAGTCGTCCATTGACCTTCCATTTGAGGTCGGAGTGGGCTTGGAGAGCAATCTGTGTCACCTCTCCCCAGCCCACCTCTTATAAGATTCCAGCCCAAAGATGATGTAATGCATGTGGATGTGTCAAATGACCGAATTCTCTGCTGGCAAAGCTAAAACATGGTTGAAAATCATGCGTAGCTTATGTTGAAACTGGCTTGCTTTTGTAGATTTAAAAATTCATCTTATTGTCACAACTGAGAGTAAACTCAAGAGTCAACCAGAGTATAAGAATGAGAATGTTAATGATGATGATGTAACTCTGACATCAACAGTCACATGCCATCAAGACCTTGAGAGAGGTAGAATGGAAGAACAATACCAGAGAGCTAAAAGACTATTCTATACATTAGTCTGTAAATAAGAGACAACTAAATCTCCTGTGAGTCAGGCAGTAGAGGCAAAGATGGAGTGAATTCAAAGGAGGGGTAGTCTAACTAAATAGAGCAGCTTCAAAAATGCAGGAAATGCACCCAATGCCTAGATTTTATAAGAGGCAGCAGAATCTATGAAGATGGAACAACATAGGATTGAAACTGTTGATGTACAAAACATGAACTATATGTGGTTCCACAATCATAGGAGTATCCAGTTACAAGATAAGGAACTTGCCAGCCTTTCACAATGGCTATGAAGTTGTTTGTAAAGGTGGAGTTTGACTGAAGCTCATAATATAGAGACAGAGAAGGTCTCTTATTTTGTGTGCAAGAACAGCCAGAAGCCAGGAATATTCAGTGTTGGTAAATTGTGAAGAACTCTGTGTGGAATGAAGAGCCATGGTTAATTAACTGTCACTGATGCAATATTTTACCATTCTCTTCATTAAGGAGACTCGCTGGTCAGTGAAATATATGTCCTGAAACCAGATTGTGATCTGAAATCATTGTTCTCTTTTTCAAATGATTGCATAGTAATTCCCATGAGCTGCTCTTGTTTCTGCAGTCATCAAAGAGTGCACTCTCCTTTATTAATTTTGCTCTGGCAGAGATAACACTGCCCAAATCAAATTAATTTCCACCAAGGCATTGGGCACTGAACTTGACAATAATTCCTTGTAACTACGCTCGTCGCTTAGCTAGCAGAATGCAATATGCAAATTTGGTCATGAATGAAGTTCGACTAAAGAATTATTCCAGACATAGTTAGTTTCTATTGTTGTCTGTGCATGAGTGATGTGGAAATCACTATATTATTTACAACTGTTTCACTTCTATATACAAAAATACATAATATATACAATGACATGTGTCATCTGTAAAATGCGAAAATTCATATTTCCATACTCAGCTTTTAAATTTCGAAGTCCACCTTTGTAATGTAAGCTACTGAGGTAATCCTTTCATGTTGCAATTATGATTTCCTATCAGAAGTAGTGTAGAGATATGAATGGGGTTTAGCTTGAAATGGAGGCAGCTCAAGTACACTTCCTGACCAATACCAATACTCAAACTTAGATTGGAGACAGATAATGTAAGGCTGAGAAAGTAAAAATTTGTTGGGAATTGGGAAAACTTTTCATTGTCTGAAATTTTACCCAATACAGAGAAAGATGGCAGTGGTTGACAGATGTCAATTATTTCTACCCAAGATCATTATTGTATGGATTCCTCTGGATAGTTTCCTCAGTTTAGTCATCTACAGCTTCTTCATTAGTGGCCTTTTCTCTAACCTAAGGAGAGTGAATCATAACTGATCGTGGGATTGTATTTTCTGGCAACTTGAAGCATCCATACCTAATTGCAGCAAGACATGAATGGATTGTGCCCTTGGTGGATAGGATCAAAGTAACATTATTTGCCAAACAATGACCTTATTCCCACAAGAAAGAATCTGATCAGCTCTTCAATATTTGGTAGCGTTATCATCATTGAATTCACCACCATCCACATGCTACAAGTTACATTTAATCAGAACCTTAACCTCACCAGCTACATAAATACTCTATTTACAAGAGGAGATCAAGGGCAAAGTATTCTGCGATGAGCAAATCATTTCCTAACACCTCCAGTGTCTGTCTACCATCTACAAAAGCGCAAGTTTGAAAAATGATTAAGTACGCTACTTGCCCAAAAGAGTATAGCTCCAATAATACTAAAGAAGCTCAAAACCATCTCAGACAGAGTAGTCCACTGGACCAACACTTTAACCATTCACCCACTTCACCACATGACGGATGTTGAGGTTAGGGATAGATATTGGATTACTCCAGGTCAAGACAGCATAAGGAGGGAGGGAGTGTTAGGTATTCCAAAACGCATTAAGGTGGACAAGTCCCTAGGTCTGGATGGGATTTATCCTCAGTTACTGAGGGAAGCGAGAGAGGAAATAGCTGGGTCCTTAACACATATCTTTGCAGCATCCTTGAACTCAGGACTGAAGAATTACTAATGATGTCCCTGGTTTAAGAAGGGTAGCAAGAATAATCCAGGTAATTATAGACCGGTGAGCCTATGTCAGTGGTAGGGAAGCTGCTGGAGAAGGTACTGAGGGATAGGATCAATTTACATTTGGAAGAAAATGAGCTTATCATTGATAGGCAACATGGTTTTGTGCAGGGCAAGTCATGTCTTACCAACTTAATAGAATTCTTTGAGCAAGTGACAAAGTTGATTGATGAGATATCACATACATGGACTTCCGTAAGGCATTTGATAAGGTTCCCCATGGTAGGCCAATGGAGAAAGCGGGTTTGGCATGGAGTCCAGGCTATACTAGCTAGATGGATGGAGAATTGGCTGGGCAACAAGAGACAGAGAGTGGTAATGGAAGGGAGTTTCTCAAAATGAAGACCTGTGACCAGTGGTGTACCACAGGGATCCGTGCTGGGACCACTGTTGTTTGTGATATACATAAATGATCTGAAGGAAGGTATGGGTGGTCTGATTACAAATTTGCAGATGACACTAAGATTGGTGGAGTAGCAGATAGTGAAGGGGACGGTCAGAGAATGCAGCAGAATATAGATAGATTTGAGAGTTGAGCAGAGAAATGGTAGATGGAGTTCAATCCGGGCAAATGCAAGGTGATATATTTTGGAAGCTCCAATTCAAGAACTATATAGTAAATGGAAAGGCCTAGGGGAAAATTGATGTACAGAGAGATCTGGGTGTTCAGGTCCATTGTATCCTGAAGGTGGCAGCACAGGTCTATAGAGTGGTCAAGAAGGCATTCGGCATACCTTCTTTCATTGGACGGGGTATTGAGTACAAGAGTTGGCAGGTCATGTTACATTTGTATTGGGCTTTGATTCAGCCACATTTGGAATACTGCATACACTTCTGGTCATCACATTACCAAAAGGATGTGGATGCTTTGGAGAGGGTGCAGAGGAGGTTCACCAGGATGTTGCCTGGTGTGGAAGGCGCTAGCTATGAAGAGAGATTGAGTAGATTAGGATTATTTTCATTAGAAAGACAGAGATTGAGGGGAGACCTGTTGAGGTTTACAAAATCATGAGAGGTGTAGACAGTGTGGATAGCAAGAAGCTTTTTCCCAGAGTGGGGGACTCAATTACTTGGAGTCATAAGTTCAAGGTGAGAGTGGAAAAATTTAAGGGAAATATGCGTGGAAAGTTCTTTACACAGAGAATGATGGGTACCTGTACTGTGTTACCAGCAGAAATGTTAGAGGCAGGACAACAGCATCATTTAAGATGTATCTAGGACAGATACATGAATGGGCAGGGAGCATAGGGATAAAGATCCTTGGAAAATAGATGTCAGGTTTAGATAGAGGATCTGGAACAGCACAGCTGAAGGGCCTATTCCTGTCCTGTTATTTTCTTTGTTCTTTGTACTGGCAGCTCTGTGTACCCTCTACAAGATACACTGCATTAACTCAATAAAAGCCAATTGCACCTTCTAAACCTTTACCGTCTAGAAGGACAAAATAAGAATGTTTAAGAACGCAAAATCCCCTCCACAATCCCCTCCTGGATTGGACCAATACCATCATTTCTGTTGGTGTTGCTGGGCCCGAATCTGGAGACTCCCTTCTTGACAGCACAACGGATGTACCTACATCTCACGGACTGCAGCAATTCAAGATGGCAGCTGACCATCAATGACCTTACTTACTTTTCTTTCAGCATCCACTGCTTTTTGTTTTATTTTAGTGTCTATTTCAATAGATGGTACCTTTAATTTTTATTCGTGCATGTCATAAATGGGACAGCTTGGGCACAAGTTGTGCAGTATCTTCACAATTGATACAATGCACTGCACATGAGATGTGTGGGGGGATAATTGCTCACCATCATCACTTGAGAGGCAATTACGGATGGACAGCAAATGTGTCCACATCCTTTGGGTGAATAGAAAACAAAAGACATGACAACAGGATTGCATAAACCTGGCCTATAGTAGGCTTTTTTTACAACAGAAATGTACATTCGTGGTAGCAAAGATACTTAAGTAAAGCCACATGATGTTCAAATATTTTTCACTTTCACTTGGTACAGTCTCACCATCTGTCAAATATTTAGAGAAATGTAGAACTCCTGATGCAGTTTTTATATGGATCAAGCAGCATTATATACACACTGCTCACAACCCACGTGTATCCCAGTCCAAGAGACAATTGAACAAAGATATAGCATCCATAGGAGCCCTGAAAGACTACAATACAAAACTTAGCCTTATCACAAACCAAATGCCATGTCTCTTTTTACCCAATCTATTGGTAATTATTCTGAATTACATTTATTCAGCTGATTATTGTGTATCTTTATTGAATTGCTTTCCACTACATTAGGGCCATCAAAAACAAGAGGTTGTTTATTCCATATCAAATCTTCTGATACCATATTTAATAATGCATTTCATTATGGAGAAACCCCGTAAGAATCATCACAGGAATATTTCTGCTCTGTAATTACTTGCATGGAGTCTTGACAGATTGTCTGACAGTAATTTGTATTTATTATCATTTGAAATGGAGGATTGGCATTCCAAAGTGATATCTAGTGTGATATATCGAACATGAGAGATACACATTTGTCCTGCATTGTGTTATCCCATTCATAAAATGCTCATGATTATAGGTTTCCAATCAAAGGAGACATGGTGTGCTAATAGAAACTAAACATTAGCTGGGAACACTGGTTTAAGGTGATGACGGAATGTTTAAATTATCAGATTGATATGACACAGCATCTATTTAAAATACAAAGCCCTGGTCATACTTTAATCTATAGTCTCTATTGAGTTGTTTTTCTCTCAGCTAGATCAATGGTACAGAGTGATACCCATGCCTCCAAGCCAATACTCCCAGTCATTTCTACATCGATTGGGCAGGTGAGGGTAGCATTGATCATTCCTGTTGCATGCAATAGTATATCATAAACATTGTTTAATTTTCAAAACAATGATCATTTTAGTGACAATCTCATTCTTTGACTCTATGCTGAAAGACAGGACCACCCACAGTGCTGCAGTCACTAAAATATGTTGAGTAATGAGGCAAGTTTCAATCCCACATTAGCTGGAGCAGGAATCATAACCAGAGTCCCCAATATTGGCCATCCGGCCAACGAAACCAACCAATTCCCTCAGAGTTGCCATATCAAATGCAGGCTTACATACATACTGATGGTATAGATGCCCAGATTACTTCCAGCACATGTCTGACCAGACATTTCTCCTGTTAGCATGTATTGGAAGGATTTGCAAATTATTCAACCGGTTAGACATATATCCTTCTTGGTTATGAAGTATTGGAATTCAATTTTAACCTGGATCTTCTGGTTCAGTGGAAAGGATTTTACAAGATCTTATATTGCCTTTGTCAGGCTAATGCTAAAGGGTGCCTTCATCACCACCAGCTATGAGAATGTCATAGGGGCTTGGTGGGAAGAATATTTTAGGATAGAGTCATAGGATACAGCATGGAAACAGACCCTTTGATCCAACTCATCCATGCCAACCAGATATCCTAAATTAACCTAGTCCCATTTGTCAGCACTTGGCCCATATCCCTCTAAACCCTTCCTATTCATATACCCATCCAGATGCCTTTTAAATGTTGTAATTGCATCAGCCTCCACCATTTCCTCTGGCAGTTCATTCCACATACCTACCACCTCTATGTGAAAAAGTTGCCCCTCTGGTCCCTTTTCATTATTTCCCCTCTCACCCTGAACCTATGCCCTCTAGTTCTGGACCCCTCACCCCAGAGAACACTTTGTCCATTTATCCAATCCATGCCCCTCAAGATTTTATAAACCTCTATAAAGTCACCCCTCAGCCGCCGACACTCCAGGGAAAACAGCTCCAGCCTATTCAGCCTCTTCCTGTAGCCCAAACCCTCCAACCCTGGCAACATTCTTGTAAATCTTTTCTGAACCCTTTTAAGTTTCACAACATCCTTCCTATGGATGGAGACCAGGATTGTACACAATATTTCAGAAGTGACCTAACCAATGTCCTGAACAGCTACAACATGACCTTCCAATTCCGATTCTCAATGCTCTGACCAATAAAGGAAAGCACACTGAACGCCACCTTCACTTTCCTATCTACCGGCACCTCCACTTTCAAGCTACATTCCAGGGTCTCTTTGTTCAGCAAACACTCCCCAGGACCTTACCAATAAGTGTATAAGTCCTGCTTTGAATTGCCTTTCCCAAATGTAGCACCTCACATTTATCTGAATTACACTCCATCCACTCCTCAACCCATTGGCCCATCTGATCAAGATCCTGTTGTATTCTGAGGTAACCTTCTCCACTGTTCACTACACCTCCATTTTTGGTGTCACCTGCAAAATTACTAACTATACCAGGATCTTACATGAGAAAACCTAACATCGAGATCTTCCTCACAGTTTCTATAAGAATACGTATCACATTAATGTTACATCACATTAATGCTGCAATCATTCATCTTGTTTAAGGTAAGAACCTCGTCTCATTCAATCTACTGAGTAATTTTTCTCAATCACATTAGACAAAACAGGCCCTTTAAATCCCTACCAAAAAAAGAGGCCGTCAGCAGCACAATTACTAGTGAGCTCATCAAGCATGTTGTGAGCACTTGTGAGGCTTTATCTTAATCTCAGAGAAGATACATTGCACTAATTGTGAAGACAGCATGAGAAATCACCTTTCAGAGTGGAAAGAAGAAAATTGGAGAGCTACTTTAATGCAATGTAGTAAATAAACACTGAAAATGATCATTCTTTGAGTTGATGGGTTGTCTGGTTTAATAGTTCCTGGCATCCAGTTCAGAAAGACAGCCATTTTAATGTAAGTGCAATGTGCACTTTAAACAGCCATTTGATTTTAGTAATAGTTTCTGTGATGGCTTGACTCAAATGCAAGTCACTATTTTTGATGGCAAAATAAAACTGCATAGAGGCTGGTATCCTGTCACCAAGTCACCCTATATTTGCACATGAAGTGTCCTTGACTCTAGCACTGCATCTTCAACATCAGCTCTCAGAATGAACAGAACCTCTGATGCCCCTGTTTATACCTGTCAGCTTCACTCCCTGATTGGACCAGATTAACAGCCCCAATCAGGGAACTCATATTCTATGAGGCCCACCTGGCTGACTCTGTCACAATCCTTACATCCCTTCCCCTCTGTGTCTGCAGACATAGGCTTGATAAAGATCTTGGAGAGGCTTCTAGGGCATTTTAGCACCAGGTCAGATCCCTCTGACTTGGTGTCTGATACAGGCAGTGTGTAATGCATGGGCACTCGTCTCTTGTGCCAGAAGCCCCTCTATAGAACTTCACTTCCCTCTTTCGGCAGCAAAGGTGTCAAGGCAGTTACAATCCAGCATGTCCATTACTGATTCTGAGGACTCTTCAACACTTGACAGAGAAAGTGCACCCCAAGGGTTGCAACTGGTCCGAGGGGCAGAGCACATGTTGCTGCTGCACAGTTTGAGAATTTGTGGCTTTCATATAGTTCAGGTGCTTGTTCAGGACCATTGCACCTACCCAAACTTTATATGTCACAGGACCTGACCTCGTGCCAACCATGCGTCTTATCCATGCAGGGCCATTCCTGTGGCTCTTACACCAAAGCTCATCCCCTGTCTCTCCCGCCCAGCAGAGTCTTGTGTCTGACAGCAACATTCCTGTTTGACCACCCAACCGCCCACCTACCCAGGTCCTGGAAAATCAAAACTAACCTGGTGTGGAGTCTTCTCCCCATTAGCAACTCTGCCGGTGTTATCCCTGTAGTTGCATTTAGGTGGTTGTGTAATCAAATAACAGCCATAAGAGCTTGGTATCTAGCAAGGCTGTAGGCTGTTTCTTCAAGCCTGCCTTGAAGGTTGGACTGTTCTTTCTGCCAGGTCATTAGATGCTGGATAGCATGGAGCTGTCCTTATATGCTGAATTCCATTTGACTTTCAGAAATACCCAAATTCCTTGCTGGTAAACGTTGGCCCAATACCTGTGACCAACACTTCTGAGGCTCCATGTGTTGAAAAAGATGCACACAGTTTTTTCTATCATTGTCCCTGTGTTTGACAATCAGACTCCATGCACATCCAACTACTTTGAGTGGGTGGCTACAATGACTAAGAATGTTGAGCCCATGAAAGGGCTAGCGTAGTCAATATGTAACTGAGTCCTGGTTATACCTGGCCAGTGTCATGGGTGTGGGGGCACTGCTGGCAGTAATTTCTATCCTTGTTGGCACCCCGGGCACTGCCCCACCACCTCAGGTCACTAATTATTTAGACCATGTTCTAATAACAAGGAAAACAAATAGGAAACACTTAGAGAACTTACACAAAGCCCCAAGGTGCTTGTCCAATGTGAGCGTACATGTCCCAGGCCTCCCAGAAGCTGCACTCAGACTTGGCCACCCGACATAACCTCTTGCCAATATCTTCAGTTTGGAGATCCCTGGACGAGCTGGTGGAGTCACTCCCCACAAAAATATAACATCCTCTACTGGGAGCTGGTCTCTCTGGGTTCAAAATAGTTTCAGTTCTAGTTGTAATGGCCCTTTGGTTTCTCCCATCATCACCAGTCATTTCAGTTTTGCCAGGATGGAATCTTTCTGTATCCAAAGTCTGAGATCGACAGCTTTGACTGGGACTGTGCCCAGAAAATTTAATACCATTGCAGATTTTTCCATTGGAGGTGCTACCTGAGGTGTATGAGTTAATGGGAGACAGCTCAGTGCATCCGCATTTGCTACTGGGCTCTTTGTAGTTAACTTACAATTAAAAACACTAATATTAGAGCCCACTGCTGAATGTGACATGAAGCTATGAGTGACACAGCCTTGTTCTCTTTAAACAAATCAAGTAAAGGTTTATATTTCATTATTATCATAAATTTTCATCCATAAAGGTATTAGTGGAACTTCCTGACTCCAAATGTGACCTGAAAATGTGTTGCTGGAAAAGCACAGCAGGTCAGGCAGCATCCAAGGAACAGGAGAATCAACGTTGTGGGCATGAGCCCTTCTTCAGGAAATTGGATGCTGCCTTGGATGCTGCCTGACCTGCTGTGCTTTTCCAGCAACACATTTTCAGCTCTGATCTCCAGCATCTGCAGTCCTCACTTTCTCCAAATGTGACCACCAATCCTTCACTCTCTATCTGGACATATCTACACTCTGCATTAGCCAAAGTGGATACGCCATTGGACATTCCTCTCCCTTGGGCCACCTACAAGCTAATACCACTCTGATGCTGTGCGGGCAGGCATCACAATGTCAATACCAGAACTTTCTTGGCATCGTAGTGTGTCAACACCTGAGAGGATGAGAGCTGTTGCTTTACCTCATTGAAAGCTCGGGCTTATCTATGCAAGGCTGACCCTTCTTTAGGAGGCCAGGTTATATACAAACTTTCCATCATAATTCACCAGCCCAAGAAATGACCTAAACTCCTGGACAGATGTGGGATCTGGGGCAGCTTTGATCGTATCGATTGTATTTTCAACAGATGTATCATGCTCTTGTCAACTCTGCAGCTCAACACAGATGCTTCCCTTCTCAGGCATATGTTCACTTTGGAAAAATACCTTAGGACTATGTCTAAGTTCTCTAAGTGTTTCTTATATGTCTTCCCTGTTATTAGAATGTCATCTAGATAAATAGTGACCTGAGGTGGATCTTGCAAAATGTTCTCCATTGTCCATTGAAAAATTGCACAGGCTGATGATATCCCAAATAGGAGTCTCATATATTATTCCAAGCCCTTATGGGTGTTAATTATAGCATACTTTTGGGAATCTTTGTGTAAAAACAATCACAAATACATATGGCTCATGTCCAGCTTTGTGAAGGGCAGCCCCTCTACCAGTTTATCTTATTAATCCTCTGTCCAAAGGATTGAGTATTTATCCAGCTGCAAAAAGGGGTTTACTGTTTACTTAAAATCCCCACAAAGATGAACCGACTAGTCAGGTTTCACAATCGGTATGACCGATGCTACCCATTCCGCAAACTGAACTGGTTTGATGATTCCTTCATTTTCCAGCTTTCTGATTTCTGCCTTTACTTTTGCCTATAAGAATCGTGGAATTGCTTCCTCATCGATGCGCAATGTGGCCTTGGCTCCTCTGATAGTCCTTTGACTTCTGGGTATTTCATCAAGACTTCAGTAAGGCAGTCATTTTCGAATTGAAAAATGTTGAATCAGTCTAAGTGAATCTCTCACAACCTTCTTCATCCCATTGAGTTTAACCCCAAACGTTTTACTACAATCAATGGTAATTCAACCAATTGCTTTTCATAAGCTGCAAGATTCAAAGTTGTACACTAAATCTGTAAAGGCTCCCTGATATTGGTTCATGGCCTAGCCAAAATCTTTCACAAACTTAAAGGTTGGAATCAGAGTGAATTTTGTTAAAGACTGATTCCACAATCATTGAAGTCGAGCTGGGCTTCAGCTAGTAGCACTTTTGCTCGGTTCCATCATTGATCCCACATATCTAATGGTCTTTCAGCATCTTATTAAGGGTTAAACCAAAGTTACATGCACCTGCCAGTCACCTTAACCTCATCAAAATATTCCAATATGGATTCTCCTGGTTCTGATTTGCTCAATAAATACAATAACATCTCAGAATTAGAGGAGGATTGGGTTTGTAATATTCCTTAACTATGTCTGTCAATTCTTGTTAGGTTTCAGTATCTGGTGCCTCAGGTAAGTTAGGCTCCTTATAACATCAAGAGCATTCTGTCTGGATGTATCACTGACTGGTATGGCAACTGTACAATTCAAGATCGGAGACGGTTATCGAGAGTAGTGAACTCAGCCCAGTCAATCACAAAGGCCAACCACCCATCTATAGAATCCATCTACCATGGCTGCTGTCAAGGAAAGGTCGCCATCATTCTGAAGGGTCCATCCCAACCTGGCAATATTTTTCTACAACCTCTACCATCAGGGAGAAGGTAGAGAAGCCTGAACACATGCACCAGCCAGGTTCGTAACAGTTTCTACCCTACTGTTGTTAGAATACTGAATCGACTCACAAACTCTTAACATTCGTCTGTACTTATGTTTTTGTTTTTGCCGCTGCTTACCTATTATTTACTTATCTATGTCACTTAACTCTGTGATCTGCTTGAATTGCTCGCAAGACAAAGCTTTTCACTGTGCCTCAGTGCATGTGATGATAAATTCAATTCAATTCAATTCAATTCAACTGTGGTTCTACAGGCTGTTAGGAGAATTACTTGTGGCTTTTCATCTGCCTCAATGTTGTTTGCTAGGGGAAAAAAAATGCATTCTTTCCACATACTGGCTTCAGAGTTCAAAGGCATTGTTGTTGTTACCCTGTATTATAAACCAGCTGTCCAGCCAAGTGAGCTAACAAACCCTCCATCTTTCGAAGAAGTACTTGGAATACATTCCCTTGATCTCTTGAGTTGCATCTCAGGACTTTAAAGAAATTAGCTACAGAGAAAATGGATGCACTTGCAATAACCTCCAAGAATCTTTAAATTTAGAAAAAGTTCCAGAGGACTGGAAAACTGCCAATGTAGCATACTGTTCAAAAAGGGAGGGAGACCACAGCAGATAACTTTAGGCCAGTGAGTTTAACATCTGTCATTGAAAGAATGTTAGAATCTACTACAATGGATATAACAACAGTACAACCAGAAATAGGTAATAAATTCAAGTAGAGTCAGCATAGCTTCATGACGAGGGGATCATGCCTGACAAATTTATTACAGTTCTATGAGGGTTCTATGAGGGTGGTTACCCAAGAGAATTTACACATCCTAAAACCACATTTATTAACTGAGCTGGCTGACCCTAATTCTGAACCCTGACTCCTTGACATCTCCACGATCGCCAACTCCTCCTGACCTCCATCTTGATATCCCTCAATATGACTAGCCACTGCCCAATAATCCCTGATTCTCCCCTGAACTTCTTTTGCTACCTAATCCTCTGAATGCCCTTATCCCTCCGTGACCAGAACCCAGCCAAGTGCCACCCCACCCAATTGGCACAAAACCATCCTAAGCACTAACACACTGAAAAAGGTGCTCAGGTATCCCAGAAATGTTCATTGTCATAAAATGGCACATGCCCCTCTGTCCTGTGATGGTCTGATAGTGAAGGACTCTGGATAAAAGGATGCTTTGCTTTCTGAAGAGGCTCAGTTTGAAATTCCTGGCCACACATGCAGAGCTTCATCTTTGAGGAATAAATTTGGCTGTCTACCTGACATTCATTGCTGCACCTTGGAGGATTTGAGTCAATATCAAATCGATACAGATTTCTGACAGGGATTGTTCCATAACCTTTAAAGCTCTATCTGACAACGGGAATGCAAAGAATTTGGAACAAGGAGTGGCAAGAAGGAAAGGGTTTTTCCCTCCGTAGTGACCCTGTCAGGGAGCGTAATTGGGCGCAGGTTGCTGGAACAGGTTGGCTCCCCAGTTCCAACCTGCAGATTGGCACAACCTAAGGTATATCAGTCAGCCTCACCGCATGAGCCATTCACCACCTCCCTCCACAACCAAGCAGCAGTTAGTGTGATTAATGTCCCTTAATTGGTTACTTAATTGATTCGCTTTTGGCTTAGTGGAGGAGATAGGCTGCCCTCCAACATCCTTTTCCAGATCTTAACTGAGGACATTTAGGAAGGCAATGGATCTCCATCACACATCTTCCCTCCTGATTCAATTCCTTCCCCATCCAACCTCCACCCATCCACACCCTTCTCTTCCCAGACCACTCCTGGGAGGAGTCTTAAGTAAAGCCTTTCTGCATCACAGTGCACCTTCCTTCTGAATCAACCAGTAAACTGTTGACAGCAAAAACTGAAATTGCTGGAGAAGCTCAGCAGGTCTGGCAGCATCTGTGGAGAGAAATCAGAGTTAATATTTGGGTCCATGTCCCATCTTCAGTTATGTGAGTTCTGAGAAAGTGTCACTCAATCTGAAATGATAATTGTGATTTCTCTCTGCAGATGCTGCCAGACCTGCTGAGCTTTTCCAGCAATTTGTCTTTTTGTTTCTGGTTTACAGCATCCATAGTTCTTTCAGTCTTTATTTAGTAAACTGTTGACACTTGCTTGTAGCATATATTAAATGCATTGTGTGTTTTGAACTAAGCTCCAGTTACCTCCCAATGGTTTGCTTGATCTGGATCATCAAGAATTTGAGTGTTCAATTTGTTCACCCGAAACTGAAGAGATAGACTTGAGCCGTAGCTCAATCCCGTAAAGAAGTAAATTCTCGAGAAATTTTTAATCAACCTGTTGGAGATGTTATGACACACTTTTGAAGCAGGTGGGACTTGAACCCAAACGTTCAGGTTCATCACTGCATTACAAGAGCCTTAAACAAATTCTCTAAGACTATGTAGAAAATATCTTTATTTCCCTCAATGACAAACAGCTCAACTATTCATAGTTTTGATGGAAAATTACTGTTATGAGTAAATTTATGAATCCTCTAGTCTGCATAATCCTACTTCAATTCAGATAAGGCTGGGATTGTCTTTATGCTCCATATCTATGGAAGACATTTTAAACCACAGTTAGACTCGGAGAAATCACCATATTTGGAAAATCACCAGTCTTCAAAGAGGACAGTTATAACATTTTGATTTGATCATTGATAAATTGTTTAAAGTTCTGTTTGATCAAGAGTTGGAATCCTCTTAAAATGGATAGCACTTTTAAAAACAAATATTTCTGATTAAAGTTTGCTACAGTACGTTTAAATCCCAGTAGAAAGTGAGGACTGCAGATGCTGGAGATCAGAGCTGAAAACATGTTGCTGGAAAAGCGCAGCAGGTCAGGCAGCATCCAAGGAACAGGAGAATCGACGTTTCGGGCATGAGCCCTTCTTCAGCCCAGTAGCCAGCTTTAGAAAAGAATCTTATGTTTTAGTGTTTTGGAGTCCTTAAAATGCCACCTGAAATATGTTGTCAATTCACAGCCACACTCATCTGTAAACAAAAATGGCCTTGCAGTGAGGAATGCTTTTTATTCTTGTACTGGGTGTACTTTATTTCACTATTAAATATAGACAATCTCTCGAAACATAAATCCTAAAGGGTACACATTATTACATTTGCTGACGTGCACTAATAGCTTTTAGGCTTCTATTTATAAGCAAATGATCTCATGACTAGCATTTCAATTTCCAGTTTTTAAGAGAAAGTTGATTTTTATTTTTTGAAAGAGCAAAAGAGATCCTGACTGGGTAAGAACACTGAGAAATGCAGTCAACCATAGAAGGTTACAGGAGAGAAGGAGTCTGCCGAACCCACCTCAGCTGGTATGGTAATAAAGGTAAATCACTCCAGGTGTTAGAGAAACTGAAATAAAAACTGAAAAAGCTGAGCCTGATCAGTGGATCTGCTGGAATCTGGAGTCAGAAAAGCAAAGATAATGTTTCTCGTCAAACATGACTATTTTGAACAGGTCTGAAGATAAGTCATAGCCAAGTTGAAATGCTAATTCTGGGTAGAATTTTTCCAGCTTCAACAATGTGAATAATGGCAAGAAAGTTAGTAAAATATGACAAGAATGAAATAATGAGATGCTTGATGCCAAGCCCAAAGGTCTGATCATTCACTTAAAGCTTATATCAGCCAGATGAGAATCTTGCCATTAATGTTGACAGTCCTATTTGCATGTATTAGTTTCTCATTGTCAAGCTAAACTTGCCTAATTACCTTACAGACTGATATTCTCCCAGCTACTGGTGAGAAAGCAGACAGCACCAATTCCCAGTTTGAAAGTCAGAGTAGTCATTTAGTGGTGGCAGCTCATCAGCAATTTCTCTCGGCCTCCACGACGGCTGTCACTCAGCAATATTTCATGGTATAATCCACGGCAGTGACCAAATGTACCATCCATTCACATAAGCTGGCAAAATACCAGCTTTGCCGTATCACTGTGGCACATCTCAGACTAACCTTAATGCAGTTTGACACTTCAGTGCTGAACTTTGGAGCTCACTGACATTTTACGTTGCAATGTACTGCCCAGCCACTTGGCACACAGTGACAGGCAGTCATCTCATGCTTCAGAACAAGATGTACCTCAGGGCTCTGAACCTGTTGTCTCAGCACTGGCTCACTGTCTGCTTCCTTCAACATTCACAGAATCGCTGCTGTGCCTTGTCCATTTGCAATTGCTGCTTTGCTCAGAACTCACAGGCTCACGTTAGATCCTTCATTGCAGACACAAATCCCCGCAGCTTTTCATGGCTGCTAGTATTGAGCAGTCAAGTTGGTAGAACTGTTAGTGTAAAGCTCCATATTACATCATTATAACACTGACAGTGTGCATGGCCGGCTTACACAACAAACTTCATCTACTTCAAGCAATGGCCTTTTTGCAAAGTCTCAGAGAAGTATTCCTTAGTCCAGTCACAGTACAACGCTCAGGCAGGGGACACCAGCGCACTCAATCAAAGGCATTGTCCGATCGCAATCACTGGTCAGTCATGCATTTGGTGAAAGGTTGTGTCCTTACAGTCCTGGGGAAAATCCAACCAGTCCAAAGATTAGTGTCATCTAGCTGAAAGTGAGGACTGCAGATGCTGGAGATCAGAGTCAAGATTAGAGTGGTGCTGGAAAAGCACAGCAGATCAGGCAGATGCTATTCCCATGTATCTGCTGCCCTTGTCCTTCAGGATGAAAGTGGCCATCGTGTTTGGAAGGTGCTGTTTAAATTTCTTTGCTGAATTCTATCTTGTAGATGGTATACGCTGCTGCTACTGAGTGTCAGAAGTGGAGGGAGTGAAGGCTTACGGATGTGGTAGCCAATCAGCCAGACCGATTTGTCCTGGATGGTGTCAAGCTTCTAAACTGTTGCTGGAGCAATGTATGTCAAGGGGGTTTATCAGGACGCAGTGCTGCATTAAGGAAAGTAGGAAATTCAAGTGTGAGGATGCAAGCTAATATTTTGGGACACACAGGGTAACAATACTGGATATGAGGCAGTGAACCAATATGGCATGGGAGACACAGGCTTGTCACTGTCTAATACTGAGGTGAGATACTTTAGAGTCTTCAGGCCTCAATACTGAGTTCAAAGACATCAGATCATGAACTTCTTTCATTTTTATTTCATCCTTTCCCTCCCACACCCCCCACTGCCCTGTGCACCACCCAGTGTCTTGTTTATTCAGAGCACAGCTGATCTGTTGTCCAGCTGTACAGAATTTTAGTGAGGACACATTTGGAACTTTGTGTACACTCTGGTAGTCACATTTTCAGACGGATTTGGACACTTTGGAGATGGTACAGAAACGGCTTACCAAGACGTTGCCTGTTTTTGAGGGTATTAGCTATGAGGAGAGATTGGACAAACATGGTTTGTTTCCATTTGAATGTCAGATGCTGAGGGGTAATGTGATAGAAGTTTACAAATTTATGACAGCCATAGAGAGAATGGATATTTGGAGTCTTTTTCCAGTGTAGAAATATCAATTATTAGGGAATTGAGGTTTAAGGGAGTAAGTTTAAAGGAGATGTGAGAGGCAGGTTTTTACATAGAGGGTGGTAAGTAGTTGGAATGTGCTGCTGGAGAAGGTGGTGGAGATAGATACAATAGCAATGTCCAAGAAGTATCTTGAAAGAGATATGAATAGACAAGGAATAGAGGGATGTGAACAGCATAACAGGAAAAGAATTTTTAGTTGAGTACAGCGCAGACTTGGTGTGCTGAAGGGCCTGTTCCTGCACTGCACTGTTCTTTGTTCTTTGTTATTACTGCTATTCATACCTACAATTAACACCTATGTAATATCTCTAAAACTCCTCTTCCATGATGAGCACTCTTTTATCTTTCACTCTCTACACCTTCATCATGTTCCACTTCCTTTGCCTTTCCCATTGCTAACAGTGTGAAGACGATCATTTTGAACCCATTCAGCTTTGAAGAAGATTCTCAGATGTTGCCAAACCTGCTGAGTTTCTCTAGTAATTTCTATTTTCACTATTTAGAGTTTGATGGTTCAGTTGTTTCTAAGCTGTATACTAGAATGCTTCAGTTACAGTAATATGTGTTGAATTTTAAATTGAATCTAAAGTCTCAAAACAGACCATCATGTACCTCAGATGTGGTTCAACATGGCAGTATACGTTATGTAATAACCCAATGTCAAAAATGACTCTGGGCCAAAGACTTTGGGTTAAATTTTCTAATTTTTTGGCTAAGTCTAAATGTTTTTTGGAGGGGGAGGGATTTCTGCCATGTCATGTAAAACTCACTTCATTAATGACCTACCTCACCCCTTTGTATCCCTCGCATGTGATTCTAGGCCTATCTTACCTCATACTATTCCCAGAAAAATTCACCATTCAACAGATAGCCCAGAAAATACTTGCATCCCTTTAGCGCCCAACAATTTTAAGAACCTGTTGTTCATGATGGTACAATTATACACCACCCCCTTCAACAGACCTTCTAGGTCCCCGCCTGCAAAGAAGGACATTAATTTCCCCTTGTCAGCCATGCCTGGGGTAAATGGCAAGAACCGTGTAGGGGCAACTCCAGACTGGAAGGGGTTGTCTGGGTGCACAACAGCCCCTGAAACATAGTGCAATCACCAGAGGTGCTGCTCAATTCTAGGTAACTGGGGAGTGATAATTTTTTCTGGCAACAGCGTATGGTAAGATTGGGTTAAAATCTGTTGTGGACAATGTTGTAAGGGCACAATATGCAGTTAATCATTGAGTTTGGTAAGATATGGTAAGAAGGTTCACTGGACCTCGTGACTAAAAGAAAACGGCAAAAGTTTGGACAGAACTTGCATGTAGCCCAAAAAGAGTAAGATATCGTCTATTGTTTCTATGAGGGTTCCTAATCTCTATTCTGTGATATAGGCTGACAAGAGCCTGGGTGTGCATTCATAAAGAGGAAATGGTCAAATTCAATTCGGACATCTGTCAAATGTGTATTTCATGCAGATAATGAAAATATAGTCTCAAATCTGAAAATGTGTTGCTGGAAAAGCGCAGCAGGTCAGGCAGCATCCAAGGAACAGGAGAATCGACGTTTCGGGCATAAGCCCTTCTTTAGGAATGAGGAAAGTGTGTCCAGCAGGCTAAGATAAAAAGTAGGGAGGAGGGACCTGGGGGAGGGGCGTTGGAAATGCGATAGGTGGAAGGAGGTCAAGCTGAGGGTGATAGGCCAGAGTGGGGTGGGGGCAGAGAGGTCAGGAAGAAGATTGCAGGTTAGGAAGGTGGTGCTGAGTTCGAGGGATTTGGCTGAGACAAGGTGGGGGGAGGGGAAATGAGGAAACTGGAGAAATCTGAGTTCATCCCTTGTGGTTGGATGAGATGCTCTTCCTCCAACCGTCGTGTTGCTATGGTCTGGCGATGGAGGAGTCCAAGGACCTGCATGTCCTTGGTGGAGTGGGAGGGGGAGTTGAAGTGTTGAGCTATGGGGTGGTTGGGTTGGTTGGTTCGGGTGTCCCAGAGGTGTTCTCTGAAACGTTCTGCAAGTAGGCAGCCTGTCTCCCCAATATAGAGGAGGCCACATCGGGTGCAGCGGATGCAATAAATGATGTGTGTGGAGGTGCAGGTGAATTTGCGGTGGATATGGAAGTGTCCCTTGGGGCCTTGGAGGGAAGTAAGGGGGGAGGTGTGGGTGCAAGTTTTGCATTTCTTGCAGTTGCAGGGGAAGGTGCCGGGAGTGGAGGTTGGGTTGGTGGGGGGTGTGGACCTGACAAGGGAGTCACGGAGGGAGTTGTCTTTTCAGAACGCTGATAGGGGAGGGGAGGGAAATATGTCCCTGGTGGTGGGGTCCGTTTGGAGGTGGCGGAAATGACGGTGGATGATACGCTGTACATGGAGGTTGGTGGGGTGGTAGGTGAGGACCAGTGGGGTTCTGTCCTGGTGGTGGTTGGAGGAGCGGGGCTCAAGGGTGGAGGAGCGGGAAGTGGAAGAGATGCGGTGGAGGGCATCATCGACCACGTCTGGGGTAAATTGTGGTCCTTGAAGAAGGAGGCCACCTGGGCCAACTGGTCCTCCTGGGAGCAGATGCGGCGGAGATGAAGGAATTGGGAATATGGGATGGCATTTTTACAGGGTGCAGGGTGGGAGGAGGTGTAGTCTAGGTAGCTGTGGGAGTCGGTCGGTTTATAGTAAATGTCGGTGTTGATTCGGTCGCCTGAGATAGAAATGGAAAGGTCTAGGAAGGGGAGGGAGGACTCTGAGACGGTCCAGGTGAATTTGAGGTCGGGGTGGAAGGTGTTGGTAAAGTGGATGAACTGTTCAACCTCCTCGAATATAGTCTCAAATGTAAAGAACAGCCACGTGGATGATGAAATGAAGGATTGTTAATGTTATTGAACCAGATTCCATTGACAATCAATACCAGATGGCAATTACTGGCAAAATCAATCTGAAAATTCAACATTTATTCTTGTTAGAAGTTGCCAGTTAGCCAGAGATACAAACTGTAGAATATGAACATGACTGATATATGAAAGGAGGGATGTTAAACTTCACCACTGTCTTTATACACAGTGGTGACGGAGTAGGCAAGGTTCAGGCTCTTGATCCCAGGGTTCGTTCATTCCATCCCTTTTCTTTTTTTTTCTTTTTTTCTCTCCTTGTTTTCTTCTTTTCTCATTCTTTTCTCTTTGTTTTCTTTATTTTAGTTTTTAGCACATTTTTATGTAACATTCTGGAGAGAATTTGGATTGGAGGCAGAGGTAGTGATGACGGGTGGGAGCAGCAAGGCCCTATCAGGAGTCCAGGTGGCGAATGGTGGCAGAGGGGCAGGCAATCGAAATGGTGGTCGGGGCAGAGCAGTTGCTGAGTCCAGGTGGGACCTCATCGAGTGTAGGTGAAAACATGACCAGTGCGGGTAAAATTGTCTCAAACGCACCTGTAAGTGTGACCAATGTGGGAGAATGTGTGATCAAACTGGGTAAAAGTGTGACCACTGTGGGTGATCGTGTAACCAACGTGGGTGAAAATGTGACCAGTGCGGGTGAATGTGTGACCAACGCGGGTAAAAGTGTGACCAACGTGGGTGAAAGTGTGACTAATGTGGGTGAAAATGTGACCAGTGCGGGTGAAAGTGTGACCAGTGCGAATGAAAGCATGACCACTGTGGGTGAAAGTGTGACCAGTGTGGGTGAAAGTGTGAGCAGCGTGGGTGAAAGTGTGACCAGCGCGAGTGAAGGTGTGACCAGTTTGGGTGAAAGCGTGACCAACATGGGTGAAAGTGTGACCAGCGTGGGTGAAAGTGTGACCAGAGCGGGTGAAAGTGTGACTAGTGCGGGTGAAAGTGTGACCAGAGCGGGTGAAGGTGTGACCAACGCGGGTGAAAGTGTGACCAGCATGGTTGAAAGTGTGACCAGCGCGGGTAAAAGTGTGACCAGCATGGTTGAAAGTGTGACCAGCGCGGGTGAAAGTGTGACCAGCGCGGGTAAAAGTGTGACCAGCGTGGGTGAAAGTGTGACCAGTGCAGGTGAAAGTGTGCCCAGTGTGGGTGAAAGTGTGACCAGCGTGGGTGAAAGTGTAATCATCGCAGGTGAAAGTGTGATCAGTGTGGGTGAAAGTGTGCCCAGTGCGGGTGAAAGCGTGACCAGCGTGGGTGGAAGTGTAACCAGTGCATGTGAAAGTGTGACTAACACGGGTCAAAATGTGTCCAGTGCAAGTGAAAGTGTGACCAGAGGGGTGAAAGTGTGACCAGTGCGAGTGAAATTGTGACCAGTGCGGGTGAAAGTGTGACCAACATGGGTGAAAGTGTGACCAGTGCAGGTGAAAGTGTGCCCAGTGTGGGTGAAAGTGTGACCAGCGTGGGTGAAAGTGTAATCATCGCAGGTGAAAGTGTGATCAGTGTGGGTGAAAGTGTGCCCAGTGCGGGTGAAAGCGTGACCAGCGTGGGTGGAAGTGTAACCAGTGCATGTGAAAGTGTGACTAACACGGGTCAAAATGTGTCCAGTGCAAGTGAAAGTGTGACCAGAGGGGTGAAAGTGTGACCAGTGCGAGTGAAATTGTGACCAGTGCGGGTGAAAGTGTGACCAACATGGGTGAAAGTGTGACCAGTGCGGGTGGAAGTGTGACCAACATGGGTGAACGTGTGTAACCAGCGTGGGTGAAAGTGTGACCAGTGTGGGTGAACGTGTGAAGAGTGTGGGTGAAAGTGTGACCAATGTGGTTGAAAGTGTGACCACTATGGGTGAACGTGTGACCAGCGTGGGTGAAAGTGTGACCAGCGTGGGTGAAAGTGTGACCAGTGTACGTGAAAGCGTGACTAATGTGGGTGAAAGTGTGACCAGTGCGGGTGAAAGCGTGACCAACATGGGTGAAAGTGTGACCAATGTCGGTGAAAGTGTGACCAACGTGGGTGAAAGTGTGACCAATGTCGGTGAAAGTGTGACCAACATGGGTGAAAGTGTGACCAGTGCAGGTGAAAGTGTGACCAGTGCGGGTGAAGATGTGACCAGTGCAGGTGAATGTGTGACCAGAGTGGGTGAAAGTGTGACTAACATGGGTGAAAGTGTGACCACTGCAGGTGAACGTGTGACCAGTGTAGGTGAAAGTGTGACTAACATGGGTGAAAGTGTGAGCACTGCAGGTGAACGTGTGACCAATGTGTGTGAAAGTGTGACTAACATGGGTGAAAGCGTGACCAGTGCGGGTGAAAGTGTGACCAGTGCATGTGAAAGTGTGACTAACATGGGTGAAAATGACACCAGTGCAGGTGAATGTGTGACCAAAGTGGGTGAAAGTGTGACCAGCGTGGGTGAAATTGTGACCAGTAGGTGTGAAAGGGTGACTAACGCGGGTGAACATGTGACCAGTGCAGGTGAAAGTATGACGCGTGGGTGAAAGTGTGACCATCGCAGGTGAAAGTATGACCAGCGTGGATGAAAGTGTGACCATTGTGGGTGAACGTGTGACCATTGCGGGTGAACGTGTGACCAGTATGGGTGAAAGTGTGACTAGTGTGGGTGAACGTGTGACCAGCGTGGGTGAAAGTGTGACTAGTGTGGGTGAACGTGTGACCATTGCGGGTGAACGTGTGACCAGTGTGGGTGAAAGTGTGACGAGTGTGGGTGAACGTGTGACCAGCGTGGGTGAAAGTGTGACTAGTGTGGGTGAACGTGTGACCATTGCGGGTGAACGTGTGACCACTGTGGGTGAAAGTGTGACCAGCGTGGGTGAAAGTGTGACTAGTGTGGGTGAAAGTGTGACCAGCATGGGTGAAAGTGTGTCTAGTGTGGGTGAAAGTGTAAAAACAATGACTGCAGATGCTGTAAACCAAATACTGGATTAGTGGTGCTGGAAGAGCACAGCAGTTCAGGCAGCATCCAACGAGCAGCGAAATCAACATTTCGGGCAAAAGCCCTTCATCAGGAATAAAGGCAGTGAGCCTGAAGCATGGAGAGATAAGCTAGAGGAGGGTGGGGGTGGCGAGAGAGTAGCATAGAGTACAATGGGTGAGTGGGGGAGGAGATGAAGGTGATAGGTCAAGGAGGAGAGGGTGGAGTGGATAGGTGGAAAAGGAGATAGGCAGGTCGGACAAGTCAAGGAGACAGTAACTGAGCTGGAAGTTTGAAATTAGGATGAGGTGGGGGAAGGGGAAATGAGGAAGCTGTTGAAGTCCACATTGATGCCCTGGGGTTGAAGTGTTCCGAAGCGGAAGATGAGGCGTTCTTCCTCCAGGCGTCTGGTGGTGAGGGAGTGGCGGTGAAGGAGGCCCAGGACCTCCATGTCCTCGGCAGAGTGGGAGGGGGAGTTGAAATGTTGGGCCACGGGGCAGTTTGGTTGATTGGTGCGGGTGTCTTGGAGATGTTCCCTAAAGCGCTCTGCTAGGAGGCGCCCAGTCTCCCCAATGTAGAGGAGACCACATCGGGAGCAACGGATACAATAAATGATATTGGTGGATGTGCAGGTGAAACTTTGATGGATGTGGAAGGCTCCTTTAGGGCCTTGGATAGAGGTGAGGGAGGAGGTGTGGGCACAGGTTTTACAGTTCCTGCGGTGGCAGGGGAAAGTACCAGAATGGGAGGGTGGGTCGTAGGGGGGTGTGGACCTGACCAGGTAGTCACGGAGGGAACGGTCTTTGCGGAAGGCGGAAAGGGGTGGGGAGGGAAATATATCCCTGGTGGTGGGGTCTTTTTGGACGTGGCGGAAATGTCGGTGGATGATTTGGTTGATGCGAAGGTTTGTAGGGTGGAAGGTGAGCACCAGGGGCGTTCTGTCCTTGTTACGGTTGGAGGGGTGGGGTCTGAGGGCGGAGGTGTGGGATGTGGACGAGATGCGTTGGAGGGCATCTTTAACCACGTGGGAAGGGAAATTGTGGTCTCTAAAGAAGGAGGCCATCTGGTGTGTCCTATGGTAGAACTTGTCCTCCTGGGAGCAGATACGGCGGAGGCGGAGAAATTGGGAATACGGGATGGCATTTTTGCAAGAGATAGGGTGGGAAGAGGTGTAATCCAGGTAGCTATGGGAGTCAGTGGGTTTGTAAAAAATGTCAGTGTCAAGTCGGTCGTCACTAATGGAGATGGAGAGGTCCAGGAAGGGGAGCGAGGTGTCAGAGATAGTCCAGGTAAATTTAAGGTCAGGGTGGAATGTGTTGGTGAAGTTGATGAATTGCTCAACCTCCTTGCGGGAGCACGAGGTGGCGCCAATGCAGTCATCAATGTAGCGGAGGAAGAGGTGGGGAGTGGTGCCGGTGTAATTACGGAAGATCAACTGTTCTACATAGCCAACAAAGAGACAGGCATAGCTGGGGCCCATACGTGTGCCCATGGCTACGCCTTTGGTCTGGAGGAAGTGGGAGGATTCAAAGGAGAAATTGTTAAGGGTGAGGACCAGTTCGGCCAAACGAATGAGAGTGTCAGTGGAAGGGTACTGTTGGGGACGTCTGGAGAGGAAAAAACGGAGGGCTTGGAGGCCCTGGTCATGGCGAATGGAGGTGTAGAGGGATTGGATATCCATGGTGAAGATAAGGCGTTGGGGGCCGGGGAAACGGAAGTCTTGGAGGAGGTGGAGGGCGTGGGTGGTGTCTCGAATGTATGTGGGGAGTTCCTGGACTAGAGGGGACCAACGAGGGTGAAAGCGTGACCAGCGTGGGTGAAAATGTGACCAGTGCAGATGAACTTGTGACCAGTGCAGATGAAAGTGTGACCAGTGCGGGTGAAAGCGTGACCAACGTGGGTGAAAGTGTGACCAGCATGGGTGAAAGCATGACCAATATGGCTTCAAGTATGACCAACGTGGGTGAAAGTGTGACCAACGTGGGTGAACGTGTGACCAACGTGGGTGAAAGTGTGACCAACATGGCTTCAAGTATGACCAACGTGGGTGAAAGTGGGACCAGTGTGGTTGAACGTGTGACCAACGTGGGTGAAAGTGTGACCAGTGCATGAAAGTGTGACCAGCGTGGGTGCAAGTGTGACCAGTGTGTGTGACGTGTGACCAGTGCGGGTGAAAGTGTGACCAGTGCGTGTGAAAGGGTGACTAACACGGGTGAACATGTGACCAGTACAGGTGAACGTGTGACCAGCGCAGGTGAAAGTGTTACCAACATGGGTAAAAGTGTGACCAGCGTGGGTGAAAGCATGACCAGTGCAGATGAAAGTGTGACCATCGCAGGTGAAAGTGTGACCAGAGTGTGTGAAAGTGTGACCATCGCAGGTGAAAGTGTGACCAGTACTTGTGAAAGTGTGACTAACACAGGTGAAAATGTGACCAGTGCAGGTGAAAGTGTGACCAGAGCGGGTGAATGTGTGACCAGTGCAGGTGAAAGTGTGACCAGTGTGGGTGAAAGTGTGAGCGATGCGGGTGAAGGTGTGACCAGTGCAGGTGAAAGTGTGACCAGTGTGGGTGAACGTGTGAGCAATGCGGGTGAAAGTGTGACTAGTGCGGGTGGAAGTGTGACCAATGTGGGTAACGTGTGACCAGTGCAGATGAAAGTGTGACCATCGCAGGTGAAAGTGTGACCAGTGCATGTGAAAGTGTGACTAACACGGGTGAAACTGTGACCAGCGTAAGTGAAAGTGTGACCCGAGCGGGTGAATGTGTGACCAGTGTGGGTGAAAGTGTGACCAGTGTGGGTGAAAGTGTGACCAACGTGGGCGAACGTATGACCAGTGCAGATGAAAGTGTGACCATCGCAGGTGAAAGTGTGACTAACACGGGTGAAAATGTGACCAGTGCAGGTGAAAGTGGGACCAGTGTGGTTGAATGTGTGACCAGCATGGGTGAAAATGTGAGCAACGCGGGTGAAAGTGTGACCAGTGTTGGTGTAAGCGTGACCAACGTGGGTGAACATGTGACCAGCGAGGGTGAAATTGTGACCACTGTGGGTGAAAGTGTGACCAGCATGGGTGAAAGTGTGACCAGTGCATGAAAGTGTGTCCAGCGTGAGTGAAAGTGTGACCAGTATGGGTGAAAGTGTGAGCAACGTGGGGGAAAGTGTGACCAGCGTGCGTGAAAGTGTAACCAGTGTGGGTGAAAGTGTGACCAACATGAGTGAAAGTGTAACCAGTGCAGGTGAAAGTGTGACTGGTGTGGGTGAAAGTGGGATGAGCATGTGTGAAAGTGTGACCAGTGTGGGTGTAAGTGTGACCAGTGTGGGTGTAAGTGTGGCCAACGTGGGTGAATGTGTGACCAGCGTGGGTGAAAGTGTGACTAGTGTGGGTGGAAGTGGGATCAGTGTGGGTGAAAGCGTGACCAACATGGGTGAAAGTGTGACCAACATGGGTGAAAGCGTGACCAACATGGGTGAAAGTGTGACCAACATGGGTGAAAGTGTGACCAGTGCAGATGAAAGTGTGACCATCGCAGGTGAAAGTGTGACCAGTACTTGTGAAAGTGTGACTAACACGGGTGAAAATGTGACCATTGCAGCTGAAAGTGTGACCAGAGTGGGTGAAAGTGTGACCAGAGCGGGTGAACGTGTGACTAGTGTAGGTGAAAGTGTGACCAGTGTGGGTGAACGTGTGAGCAATGCGGGTGAAAGTGTGACGAGTGCGGGTGGAAGTGTGACCAATGTGGGTAACGTGTGACCAGCGTGGGTGAAACTGTGACCAGCGTAAGTGAAAGTGTGACCAGTGTGGGTGAACGTGTGACCAGTGCAGATGAAGGTGTGACCCGAGCGGGTGAACATGTGTAACCAGCGTGGGTGAAAGTGTGACCAACGTGGGCGAACGTGTGACCATCGCAGGTGAAAGTGTGACCAGTGCATGTGAAAGTGTGACTAACACGGGTGAAAGTGTGACCAGTGCAGGTGAAAGTGTGACCAGAGTGGGTGAAAGTGTGACCAGAGCGGGTGAACGTGCGACCAGAGTGGGTGAAAGTGTGACCAGTGCAGGTGAAAGTGTGACCAGTGTGGGTGAACGTGTGACCAGCGTGGGTGAAAATGTGACCAGCGCGGGTGAAAGTGTGAGCGATGCGGGTGAAAGTGAGACCCAACCGGGTTAACATGTGACCAGTGCGGGTGAAAGTGTGACCGGTGCGGGTGAAAGAATGATCAACATGGGTGAATGTGTGTAACCAGCGTGGGTGAAAGTGTGACCAACGTGGGTGAATGTGTGACCAGTGCAGGTGAAAGTGTGACCAACGAGTGTGAAAGTGTGACCAGGTGGGTGAAAGTGTGACCAGTGTGAGTGAATGTGTGACCAGCGTGCCTGAACGTGTGACCAGTGTGGGGGAAAAAGTGACCAGTATGGGTGAACGTGTGACCAGTGTAAGTGAAAGTGTGACTAACGTGGGTGAAAGTGTGACCAGTGCAGGTGAAAGTGTGACTAACATGGGTGAAAGTGTGGCCAGTGCGTGTGAAAGTGTGACCAGCGTGAATGAAAGTGTGACGAGCGTGGATGAAAGTATGACCAGCAGGGGTGAAAGAGTGACCAGTGTGGGTGAACGTGTGACCAGTGAGGGTGAAAGTGTGACTAACGCATTTGAACATATGACCAGTGCAGGTGAAAGTGTGACCAGCGTGGGTGAAAGTGTGACCAGCTTGGATGAAAGTGTCACCAGTGTGGGTGAAAGTGTGACGAGTGCGTGTGGAAGTGTGACTAACGTGGTTGAACATGTGATCAGTGCAGGGGAAGTGTGACCAGCGTGTGTGAAAGTGTGACCAGCGCGGTTAAAAGTGTGACCAGTTCGGGTGAAAGTGTGATCAACGTGGGTGAAAGTGTAAGCAATGTGTGTGAAAGTGTGACCAAGGTGGGTGAACCTTTGACCAGCATGGGTGAAAGTGTGACCAATGTGGGTGAATGTGTGACCAACATGGGTGAAAGTGTGACCAGTGTAGGTGAAAGTGTGACCAACATGAGTGAAAGTGTGACCAGCCTGGGTGAAAGTGTGAAAAACGTGGGTGAAAGTGTGACCAGTATGTGTAAAAGTGGGACCAGTGTGGGTGAAAGTGTGACCAACGTGGGTGAAAGTGTGGCTAGTGTGGGTGGAAGTGGGATCAGTGTGGGTGAAAGTGTGATCAACGTGGGTGAAAGTGTAAGCAATGTGTGTGAAAGTGTGACCAAGGTGGGTGAACCTTTGACCAGCATGGGTGAAAGTGTGACCAATGTGGGTGAATGTGTGACCAACATGGGTGAAAGTGTGACCAGTGTAGGTGAAAGTGTGACCAACATGAGTGAAAGTGTGACCAGCCTGGGTGAAAGTGTGAAAAACGTGGGTGAAAGTGTGACCAGTATGTGTAAAAGTGGGACCAGTGTGGGTGAAAGTGTGACCAACGTGGGTGAAAGTGTGGCTAGTGTGGGTGGAAGTGGGATCAGTGTGGGTGAAAGTGTGACCAATGTGGGTGAAAGCGTGACCAACATGGGTGAAAGTGTGACCAACATGGGTGAAAGCGTGACCAGTGCGGGTGAAAGTGTGACCAGTGCAGGTGAATGTGTGACCAGAGTGTGTGAAAGTGTGACCATCGTGGGTGAAAGCTGACCAGTGCAGGTGAAAGTGTGACCATCGCAGGTGAAATTGTGACCAGTGCATGTGAAAGTGTGACCAACACGGGTGAAAATGTGACCAGTGCAGGTGAAAGTGTGACCAGAGTGGGTGAACGTGTGACCAGTGCAGGTGAAAGTGTGACCAGAGCGGGTGAACGTGTGACTAACGTGGGTGAAAGTGTGACCAACATGGTTGAAAGTGTGACCAGTGCGGGTGAACGTGTGACCAGCGTGGATGAAAGTGTGACTAGCGTGGGTGAAAGTGTGACCAGTGCAGGTGAAAGTGTGACCAGTGCAGGTGAATGTGTGACCACAGCGGGTGCAAGTGTAAGCAACGTGGGTGAAAGTGGGACCAGCGTGGGTGAAAGTGTCACTAACGTGGTTGAACATGTGACCAGTGCAGGTGAATGTGTAACTAGCGTGCGTGAACGTGTGACCAGCGTGGGTGAAAGTGTGACCAATGCAGGTGAAAGTGTGACCAACATGGGTGAAAGTGTGGCCAGTGCGTGTGAAAGTGTGACCAGCGTGAATGAAAGTGTGACTAGCGTGGGTGAACGTGTGACCAGTGCGGGTGAAAGTGTGACCAGCATGGGTGCAAGTGTGACCAGCACGGGTGCAAGTGTGACCAGTGTGGGTGAATGTGTGACCAGCGTGCGTGAATGTGTGGCCAGTGTGGGTGAATGTGTGACCAGCGTGCGTGAATGTGTGGCTAGTGCGTGTGAAAGTGTGACCAGCGTGGATGAAAGTGTGACCAGTGCAGGTGAAAGTGTGACCAGCCTAGGTGAAAGTGTGACCAGGGCGGGTGAAAGTGTAACCAACATGGGTGAGCGTGTGACTAACGTGGGTGAAAGTGTGACCAGAGTGGTTGAAAGTGTGACCAACGTGAGTGAAAGTGTGACCAGCTTGGATGAATGTGTGACCAGCGTGGGTGAAAGTGTGACCAGTGCAGGTGAAAGTGTGACTAATGTGGTTGAACATGTGACCAGTGCAGGTGAAAGTGTGGCCAGCGTGTGTGAAAGTGTGACCAGCGCGGTTGAAAGTGTGACCAGTTCGGGTGAAAGTGTGATCAACGTGGGTGAAAGTGTGAACAGAGTGGGTAAAAGTGTAACCAATGTGAGTTAAAATGTGACCAATGTAGGTGAATGTGTGACCAACATGGGTGAAAGTGTGACCAGTGCAGGTGAAAGTGTGACCAACGTGAATGAAAGTGTGACCAGCGTGGGTGAAAATATGACCCGCGTGAGTGAAAGTGTGACCATTGCGGGTGAATGTAAGACCAGTGCGGGTGAATATGTGACCACTGTGGGTGAAAGTGTGACCAGAGTGGGTGAAAGTGTGACCAGTGCAGGTGAAAGTGTGACCAGTGCGTGTGAAAGGGTGACTAACGCGGGTGAACATGTGACCAGTGTAGGTGAAAGTATAACCAGCGTAGGTGAAAGTGTTACCAACATGGGTGAAAGTGTGAGCATTGCGGGTGAAAGTGTGACCAGTGAGGGTGAACGTGTGACCAATGCGGGTGAAAGTGTGACCAGCGTGGGTGAAAGTGTGACCATTGCGGGTGAAAGTGTGACCATTGTGGGTGAACGTGTGACCAATGTGGGTGAAAGTGTGACCAGCGTGGGTGAAAGTGTGACCATTGTGGGTGAACGTGTGACCAATGTGGGTGAAAGTGTGACCAGCATGGGTGAAAGTGTGACTAGTGTGGGTGAAAGTGTGACCAGTGTGGGTGAAAGTGCGACTATAGTATGGGTGAAAGTGTGACCAGTGTGGGTGAAAGTGTGACTAGTGTGGGTGAAAGTGTGACCAGTGTGGGTGAAAGTGCGACTATAGTATGGGTGAAAGTGTGACCAGTGTGGGTGAAAGTGGGACCAAAGAGGGTGAAAGTGTGACCAGCATGCGTGAAAGTGTGACCAGTGTGGGTGAAAGTGTGGCCAGTATGGGTGAAAGTGTGACCAGTGTGGGTGAACGTGTGGCCAGTGTGGATGTAAGTGTGACCAAGGTGGGTGAACGTGTGACCAGCGTGGGTGAATGTGTGACCAGTATGGGTGAAAGTGTGACCAGTGTGGGTGAAAGTGTGGCCAGTGTGGATGTAAGTGTGACCAAGGTGGGTGAACGTGTGACCAGCGTGGGTGAATGTGTGACCAGCATGCGTGAAAGTGTGACCAGTGTGGGTGAAAGTGTGGCCAGTGTGGATGTAAGTGTGACCAAGGTGGGTGAACGTGTGACCAGCGTGGGTGAATGTGTGACCAGTGTGTGTGGAAGTGAGCCATCTTGGAGAAAGCCCAGCGTGAATCAACTGCAGACCTATGGCTTCAGAAAGTACTGTAATGTTTATCTTCTAACACCTTTTCTGTATTTTTCTGCTTTACACTAAAATAAACTGAAGTGATGATTTTTAAAATTTATTTCTTCATTTTTCTATTTCTGTACTTAAGATTTTGTTTCTAAGTTGGCACCGCAAATGGCGACTTGGTATAATTTTCATTGTACTCCTGTGCTCATGTACTTGAGTGTGCGTGACAATAAACCTAACTCTTATAAGTGTGCTCTTCAGAAAGTAGTTGAGCTCTGCTTTTGGCAAGCAGATTGCTCCGCGTCTCCAATGACTTTTGTGAAGATCAAGGTGAATTGGAATTGAACTGAGTTCTCTATCTCCCAGCATCTGAGACAACTGCTCCTTCATCTTAGTGATCAATGTCGATTACCTGAGATTCAGACATCTGTTTACAGGATGCTGGAATACGCAGCATGAACTGTAAGATGTAAACATTACAATGGAAATCATCAGGGCTGACAAATCTGAGGTTATTCGATTCAAGGTGACTTGCAGCTATTGTATATTGAGCAGGTTTGTTTCAACTCCCATGATTTTTTGGCAAATTAACATTGACTAAAGATGTATTCTGTCGAAATGGACCTTGTCTTTGTAGGGGACGAACAACTTCAAACTACCTTCAACTGTATCTCTCTATATCCCTCAATTTTGGTTCCACCAGACGACTACCTACCCAACTTCATTACTGCCTGATTCAAGCAAGGACAAAGAGCTGAATTCCAGAGGGGAGGTACGAGTGACTGCCCTCGATATCAAGGCCACATTTGGAGGTTTGTTGCAAAAAGAAGTCCTAGCAAAATTGGAGTCAACAGGAATGAGGGGAAAAACTCTCTGCTAGTTGGAGTCATACCTGGCTCAATGGGAAACAGTAGTTATTGTTGGAGCTTAACCATCTGAGGTCCAGGATACCAATGCAGGAGTTCCTCAGGGTGATCAATGCAAATGTCTTCAGATGTTTCATCAATGACCTTCACTCAATCATCACGTCTGAAATAGGGATCTTCACTGATTGCACACTGTTCAACACCAGTCATGGTTCCTCAGGTACTGAAGAATCCCTAACAAAATGCAGCAATATCCCGGCTTGAGCAGTTAGGTAGGGAGTAATATTTGTTCCACACAAGTGGCAGGCAATGATCATCTCCAATAAAAGACCCACTAAACAACATTCTTTGACATTAAATGGCATTGCCAACATTAAATTATCTTACTATCAATGTCCTATTGGCCAGAAACCTAGATCACAGGAGAGAAAGAAGACTATTTGGTTCATTGAGCTAACTCTACTTTTCAATGTTAAAAATCACACAACACCAGGTTATAGTCCAACAGGTTTATTTGGATGCATTAGCTTTCAGAAGTACAACAACCACCTGATGAAGGAGCAGCTCTCAGAAAGCTAGTGCTTCCAAATAAACCTGTTGGGCTATAACCTGGTGTTGTGTGATTTTTTAACTTTTTCCACCCCAGTCCAACACTGGCTCCTCCAAACCATGACTGCTTTTCAACATAATCATGGTTGATGCTCTATTTCAACACCATGCTCCCCAATCTCTCCCCCTACCCATTTGACACCTCTAGCTTCTGGAAGTCTTTCTAGTTCCTTCTTAAATATATCCAGTGACTTGGCCTCCACAGCCTCCTGTGTTGAGAGAATTGTACAGGTTTGCCATCCTTTGAGTGAAGAAATTCCTCATCATGTCTATCCTGAAATCCTATCACATACCCTGAGACCCTGACCCCTTGTTCTGGATGAAGAACTCATTTGGAAGATTATGAGAAGGTCTCATTGGGAGAGTCTTTTCATGGGAATCCTACGTGACATAATGTCTTCAACGTGGCCTTAGGGATGAAAACAGTCATATCCACCATCTCTTGGAACCTGCGTTTGCAAGAGAAATTCTCGAGGCAAATGTAACAGGTGTGATTGAGATCTTAACTCCAGTTCCACAACACAGAATTTTGCTGTTAACTGCATTCTACAATATGTGATACGTGCATGAAAATGAATTCACTGCTGTTGAGAAAACACATTTAAAAATGATGGTTCGATGAAAGTTGAGACCACCTTAGCGCCTACAAAATAAATCATTGATCTTGCAAATGTAGCTAAAAATCAAAGAGAAAAACTGGAAGAGAGCCTTATCATAGTCTATGCTGTATGTGATCTGAATACCTGTACATTGTAATGGATATAATACATTGGATCGCCTCTAAGATAGGGTACTCTGAAACTATTCTGTAAGGATACCATACCTGATGTGCTTTTAAAATTTACCAGTTTCAAAAAAAGCAATTAAGGACAGTAAAGGAGACACCCACCCAAATGTAATTAATTTTAAATCAATTCTCGTCAGTGCTATATGTAGCCAGGCAGTCATCGTGAGGTAAGATTTGTGCAGAAGGTCATCAATCAGTCAGAATCCCATAATGAGTATCTGTTGACTGAAGGACACTTTCAGAAATTCACAGTCACAGTGGGGCAGAGTATGGATAGGAACCTAAGGAAGATGATCGTTCCCTGAGTGCCTTTTCCAGCAGAATTCAGGAAGTAAAAGATTGACCTAATGTTGAAAAAGCAAGCCACTGGTACAATGTGGAAATAGAAATGCATTTTCAACTTGAAGTCAAAGGTCCACTAAAAATATTCAGAGAACTTGCAGAATGTGGACTCAATGCTTGGCTTCACCTTCCCTGCATTTTCATGAATTTAAAACTTGTGTTTGAGCCCCATAATCTTTTGTCAAGGAGAGAGATTAGACCCACCAGGAGAGATAAGATAAATTCGGCCTTTACTCTCTTGAATTTAGAAAATTAAGTGGTGATCTAATTGAGGTTTTCAGGATATGAACAGGGAAAGACAGAGTAGATAAAGATAAACTATTTCCATGGTGTAGTGACTGTAATAAGGTCAGCCTCATAGAATATGAGTTCCCTGATTTGGGCTGTTAATCTGGTCTAATCAGGGAGCCCTGGCTGACAGATATAAACAGGAGTGTCAGAGGTTCTGTTCACTCTGAGAGCAGGCTCTGAGGGAGCTGGATTGGTGTCTCCACATGTATGTTAGGGGAGAGTTGGTGATGGGATACCGGCCACTATGGATTTATCTCACACTGGTTGAAATTCTCGAACCAAGGAGCATAGCCTAAGGGTGAAGCAATTCAGGAGAGATATTAGAAAACACTACTACATACAAAGGAGCAGTGAAGGTTTGGAACACTTTTCTTCAAATGGCAGTCGATGCGAGTTCAATTGTTAAGTTTAATTCTGAGACAGACAAATTTTTATTAAGCAAGGATATCAAGGGTAATGGGTCCAAGGCAGGTTTATGGAGTTAGACCACAGATCAGCCATGATTGTATTGAATGGCAGCGCAGGCTAGAGGGGCTGAATGGTCTCCTCCTGTTTCTATGTTTCTATGTTCCTAACTCTACTCTCTAGAGTAGAGAGCAGTGAGTGCATGAAAATATCACCAACCACACGCTCCCCTCCAAGCCACATAACATCCTGCCTTTGCAATTATCATTGTTCCTATTGTTGGATCAAAATCCCAGAATGCACTGTCTAACGGCATTGAGGGAACACTGTCACTGCACAGTGGTTCAACAAGGCAGCTCACCACTATTGCATCAAGAGTCACTGAGGATGGGTAACAAATAATAATCATGACGGTGATTGTCATATTATTGGTATGAATAAAAAAATTAAGATAAAATGATTTATTGACTGGTCTTCTCTGTTATTTGCTGCATCCTTTCACAATGAACTGCTGCCATTCTCCTGCTGTCTTTAGTTTAAACTAGTGTCATTTGAAGTCTCCACAGATATATCAGATTAACAACTCCAAAACTGCCTTCAGTATTAAAGATTAGTATTCGAAGGAACCTTTGTCCTTTGCTGTGATGGCAAAGTTTTTGAGTCAGCAGAGGCAACCCGAGAGGACATAGAGCACCTGAAACAATAAAGTAGTTGATTCTGCTGTAATGTGAACTGGGGGATTTAATGCGATTGAAGAACTTCAACCTCAATTTGTAAATCGCAAGCTCTCCCCAACCTGTCCTGGCTATAATGCAATTCTGGTCTCGTTAGTTTAAATAGCATGGCTTTTTGTACTAGCAAGATGGCACAAGAACGGAACAATCGACTTATATCAGAACCAACTGTACATGAAATGAGGCAAAACTGAGAATTGCAGATGCTGGAAACCAGAGTCTAGATTAGAGTGGTGCTGGAAAAGCACAGCAGGTCAGGCAACATCCGAGGAGCAAGAAAATCAACATTACGGACAAGAGCCCTTCATCAGGATACTTCATCATTCCTAAGGAAGGGCTTTTGCCTGAAACGTTGATTTTCCTGCTCTTTGGATGCTGCCTGACCTGCTGCGCTCTTCCAGCATCACTCTGATCTGTACAGGGAATGAGTCCACCTGCACTGAGAGGGCACTGGCATTAGCTCCCTTCATGTTATTGGATGATGGTCTTGGGTTGATTTGAAGTTGGGTTCCTTCTTCAGTAGGATTTATTTCTGTTTCTGCTGAGCTTAACCTTAGTATGTGAAACCTATTCAGCAATTATAGAAACATAGTAGTCAGCAAGATTGCAGAGATAGAGTAAAACTAGGGAGGTAGGACTAACTAGACTTCTGCATAAATGAACCAATGTATACTTGATGGATGAATGACCATCTTTGGTACGTGTTCTACACTGTTCTATGACACTATGAAAATCAGTAATTAATATACTGGCACTTCATAGATTTTCAGGTTGCCTCTGCAAGACAGTGCAAAGAGAAAGTAATAAGATTCAAGCTCATGTTATTTATAACACTCATTTGACACATTCAAAGTACTCATGTGTGAAATAAATTATGATTTTTGAAATTATACGCCCATCTAGGTGAGAGATATTAGATATAGGGGATTGAACATTTTTTCATTTCAGGCTCAGTGTGAACTTCAAGCACTACTGAGTTAAAAAAAAACAGCATTAAGTCAATTTGCCCTGCCCCAACAATTATCTTTGCCATTAATCTCCTATAACACAGCATTGGGATATTTTCCGAATTCCAAAGTTTGTCATCCTAAGGTCTCTTCGACAGGGATCCTCCACTGAGTAGAAATTGCTGTCAAATATCAGCAGTCTGGTGGTATAAATGCATGCAGAGTAAAATCTGCTAAGGCCCTGCTTCCCTCTCTGCAACTGGATCCTCAACTTCCTAACCTGCAGACTGCAATCAGTAAGGACAGGCAATAACAGCTCCTCCACAATAATCCTCAACACCAGTACTCCACAAGGCTGGGTACTCAGCCCCTTACTATACTCTAGGTCCACTCAATGCTGTGTGGCAAAATTCAATTCTCACTCCATTTACAAATTTGCTGATGGCACCACAGCAGCAGTTTTGATTTCAAACAACAACAAGACAGAATGCAAGAAGAAGATAGACAGCTTACTGGCATGGTCCAAAGTCAACAATGTCTCCCTCCAATGTCAGCAAAATGAAGGAACTGGTTATTGACTTCAGGTAGAGGAGTGGAGGGCATGCCCTGTCTATATCAATGATGCTGAGGTGGAGGTGGTCGAGACCTTTCAGTTCCTAGGTGTCAAGATCACCAACAATCTGTCCTGGACTATCCATATTAATGCTCCCATCAAGAAAGGACATCCATGACTTGCTTCCACAGGAGGCTAAGGAAATTCAGCACGTCCATAATGACTCTTACCGTTTTTTATAGATGCGCCATAAAAAAAGCAATAATCCAGAGTCATCATGGTTTGCTATGGCAACTGCTATGACCAAGACTGCAGCAAATACGGAGAGTTGTGAATTCAGCCCAGTCCATCACAAAAACTAGCTTTCCTTCCACTGAATCTGTCTACACTTCCTGCTGCCTCAGGAAAGCAACCAAATTGGTCAAAGACCCTTCCCACCCCTCCTCTACGGACTTCCATCCTCTTCTGTCAGGCAGAATTTACAAAAGTTTAAAAACATGTTCCAACAGATATAAGAACAGCTTCTTCCTCCCTGTTCTCAGACTTATGAACGAACCTCTCATATATTAGAGTTGATTTTTTTTCTACACCTTCTCTGCAGCTGTAACACTGTATTCTGCATTCTGTTCTATTCCTCTGATGTACTTATGTAAGGTATGATTTGTCTGACTAGCATGCAAAATAATACATTTCACTGTATCTCGCTACATCTGACAATAATAATAATAAATCAAATCATTTCCTACAGGACTTTTATTTTTATTAATTCATGGTTTATGGTGTTGCTAGGTAGGACAGCATTTATTGCCTATCTATAGTTGCTCTGAAGAAGGTGATGGTAATCTGTCTTCCTGAACCACTGAAGTCTTGGGGAGTAGTGACTCCCACAGTGCTATTCGGAAGAGAGTGTTCCAAGATTTTGACCCAGCGACACTGAAGGAATGACAATTTTGTTCCAATTCATTTTGGTGTGTGGCTTAGAAGGAAAAGTGCAGGTGGTGTCATTCCCATGCACCTGCTGCCCTTGTCCTTCTAGATGGGAAAGGTCATGGGTTGGCAGGTGTTGTAAATAGAGACTAGGCAAATTGCTGCATCATGTCTTGTAGATGGTACACTTTGCTGGCATTTTACCCTGATAGTGGCCAGGGTGAATTTTGAAAATGGTGGATGTGGCCCAAATTAAGCAGAATGCTTTGTCCTGGAGAGTGTTGGACTTTTTAAGTGTTGTTGAAGCTGCACACATCCAGGCAAGTGGAGACTATTCCAACTTACTCCAAACTTGTGCCTAGTAGACAGGCTTTGGGAAGTCAAGACGTGAGTTTCTTGCTGCAGGATTCTTAGCCTCTGATTTGATCTTGTCACCATAGAATTTATTTGGCTCATCCTGTTCAGTTGCTGGTCAATAGTAATCTTCAAGATGTTGATAATGGGGATTCAGTGAGAGTAATGCTATTGAATCTTAAGTTGAGATGGTTAGAACATAGAACCTAGAACAATACAGCACAGTACAGGCCGCTTGGCCCAAGATGTTGTATCGAGCCTTTATCTTAATCTAACATCAATCTAAGCTACACATCCCACAATTTATTGCCATCCATGTGTTTGTCAAGCATGCGTTTAAATGTCCCTAATGTTTCTGACTCTACTACCATTGCCAGCAGTGCATTCCATGCACCCACCACTCTCTGCATAAAGAACTTACCTCAAACATCTCCCCTATACCTTCCTCCAATCATCTTAAAATGATGACCCCTCATAACATCCATTTCTGCCCTGGGATAAGTCTCTGCCTATCTACTCTATCTACGCCTCTCATGACCTTGTACACCTCTATCAAGTCACCTGTCTTTCTTCTTCTCTTCATGATTTGGAGGAGCTGGGGTTGGACTGGGGATGTGCAAAGTTAAAAATCACACAACACCAGGTTATAGTCCAATAGGTTTATTTGGAAGTACTAGCTTTTGGAGCGCTGCTCCTTCATCAGCTAGCTGTGGTGAAGCTACCTGATGAAGGAGCAGGGCTCAGAAAGCTAGTGGTTCCAAATAAACCTGTTGGACCAAAACCTGGTGTGTTGATTTTGAACTTTGCACATCCCCAGTCCAATCCCTTCCCAGTGTGAGGTACAGTATTAGATTCTCTCTTTTCAGAGATGATCATTGACTAATACCTATGTAACATGAATGTGATGTTTTATATATTAGCCAAATGTAAAAATTATTTTAGAAATGAAATGAAGAAGGTTTTTAATCCCATCAGCATAGGTTTCAAATCCAGACCCTAGAGTTAACTCCCTTTCCTTCATTATATATGTAAAATACCAAATTTGCTTCAGTGTGCTATGAAATACTCTCTTGCATAGTTATTTCATGTATTTTATGACTATATGCTGGTGTCTGAGATGATTACCACGTGGAGATATCATTGTTGGAGGTCAAGAGATGTCTGAACAATTTTGCGCAGATAATGACGATCACTCATGGGAGCATAGTTGTTTGAAGTGAATGCGCCTATACATCAATTGGAAAATTAGGAGCTATTGGAACACATGAGAGTAGATAAGTTGACCTAGACTTTACAGTCAGACTAAAGGCAAGTTTAATGGCATTCAATACAAGCAGTCCCTGGGTCATGAATGGGGCCCATTCCTGAGTAGTTACATAAGTTGATTTGCACACAAGTCTGAGCACAATGCAGTATAGTATAAGTAACTATTTATAAAGTACAAGGCAAGGTTCACATATTGGATCTTTAAAGTTAACATTAATGTCGGACCCAAGGTAAATATAAGCATTCAGGAGTCAGCTGTTCATTAATCAGGGGCTGCCTGTACAAACAGACCAATAGCTGATGCTGAGGAATTCTCCTATAGATTTGGAACATTTACAAGTTGCAAGACAATTTGTACCCGTCTTCCATTTGTCTCACAACATGCTCTCAACCTTTCAGTCAATGTTATGAAATTGTTTAATGTTCAGATTAATTGCCCATTAAACTCAAAGAGTTGGACGTAAAACTTAAAGTGTGACCATCCTTTTACTGCCTAGAATGAAACCACTCCAAATTGCGAACCTAGGAATGGAATAATTTAGATTGTAGGGTAACAAAAACAAAAATTACTGGAAAAGCTCAGCAGGTCTGGCAGCTTCTGCAGAGAGAAATCAGAGTGAACATTTTGGGTCGGGTGATCCTTCCTCAGAACTGCTGGTAGCTAGGAAAATGTGCAGAAGGTAGTGTGGGGCGAGGGGATAAAGAATATACAATCGGTGGGGATAGAGCCCAAAGAGAGAGAAGAATACTTGGACAGACAAGTGAGTGGATAATGATCTGGCCAGGGGGGTGAATAGTTATTAATGGAGACTGAGGGTGGCTAACAATGGGAGTCTCTAAACTGGATCGTCTCAAGCTTGAAGAGATGTTTTTTCAAATGTAATTTTTAAAAAATATTTTAAGTTTGCTTCCTTACTTTCCCTTTAAATCTTCTTTCCACTCTGTCATTTAATCCAATCTTCCTGTAGCTGGCTTGACACTAACTGATCCTTTTTCTCTTATCCTTTATTCCTCTGTTTCTCTCTGAACTTTTAACTCTCATTGTTTATATAGATACACTGTTGGCCATATCATTCACAAAGGTTCCAGATGTCCCATTGTCTTTACTGCACTATTACCATCTCACATCAGAAAGGAATGTTTTTTTTTCCCAGCTGAAAATTGCAGTGAAATGTCCAGATAAGGGGTATGCAGTAAGCTGTTCCATCCTATCAAATTCCGGGTCAGCACCTTGTTTCCATCACTCAATGTTGATTTATGTGTACTGAAGCATTTTACATCTGTTCTTTGAGATACAGGGCGAAAGCATTTACTATTCATGATATAATTACCAGTGTGGAAAATTTATAGATAATCAAAATATTTTTAGCAACCAAATTCAATAACTGGAAGGAATAAAGAAGGATAATTCATTTCAATGTCCAACTTATTTATTTAAATCGGTGCATGCTATCTTATTGAACTGGGCAGAAGTCAACATACCACCCTCTGATTAATTATTTCCCTATGTATTATGAATTGGCCTTTAATAAGAATGGTGTAATGCCATGCACAACTTATAAGATGGGAGACATGGTGCTAATTGGAGGTTGTGGGTATTCAACAGCCTAATATCTGGCAGCACTCACGACATAGAGACTGTGGTTTATATTTGAACCACATGAATATAATTAATTACTGTCCTAAACTGTATTATTCAAAGTCTGTGTCATTTCATGCTTATGTATTTTGAATTCTGTAAGAGTGCCACTGCAGGTTTCCCTGTAACAAAAGTCAAATTTATTCAATTCAATTTCAGTTCAACATGAAGAAAAGATATGGAGAAAGTTCAGCCAAGATGAATAAAAGACTTGAAGGAAGGAAAGCATTATGAGGGCCTTAGGGAATGAGCAGGGCAATGGGACTAATTAGAAAGTTCTTTCAAAGAGTCAGCACAAGCAAAATAAGTTAAATGGCCTCATATTTTTCCTGATCCTAAAACGGTTTCATTCTTCAAGATAATGATATGACTAGAAGTGTAGTAGCCAGTCAAAAGCATAGTGGATATTTATGGAAAATCAACATATTTGGCAGGAATTCTATTTTAATGTCATGAATATTGTAGATCTGTACCTGAACTCCAGTCATACAGCTCAACATTACTTTATTCATCATGTAATCTTGTGGCCTTTTGCTAACAAGATCGACCTCATTGCTGTTACACCAGATCAGTTCAGTGGTAGAATTCTGGTCTCCCACGTAAGAAACCTGGGTTCGTTTCCCGGCCAACACATGGCAGCTCTTTCTTTTGTAATGCCTGTTCAGAAAAGTTTATGAACAGCCTTAAATTTGTTGAGATCATTGTTTCTCACAGGCATTGTGTTTTTTTTAATGCTCCATTCTTTTGGCGAGAGACCCACCTTCAGCACTCGGAGGTGTCCCACTCATCCTGACTCCGCTACAAGACTTCACTGAAACAGAAGCCAATTACTGCGGGTGGAAATAATAGAAATTCAACAGCTCTGGCAGCATCTGGGGTGAGAGAGAGAAACACAGAGTTCATGTTCCTGGGAACTGGTTCTGTCTCTCTCCTGCTTTCTCTCTCGACAGAGGCTGCCAGACCCAATCACTTTCTCAAGCACTTTGTGGTTTTATTACTATTTTCGTACTTCTGTATTTTTAATTAGTGTTATAGTTAATCCTAGTAGGTAGCCTCTGCACACATTCACTCCCACTGCGAGACTTCAATGGGAAACTAACTCCAAGTGTTCCAGGCCACACAGCCACTAGCACAGTGCAGGGTTTACTAGTTTCCTCTTACTGTGGGTTGCAGAAACCTGGTTGCATTCACTAGAGTTTACGGGGTTAAAAGGCAATCCAGTTGAGGTGTTCAGAATGATGACCCTAATAAAGTAAGTGCCCTGATGCCAATTCCTCTGGTGGAAGAATCCAGAGCAAAGCTGGTTGGTTAGCTCAGTTGGCTGGATGACTGGCTTGTGCTGCAGAGCTTGCCATGAATAACACTCTTCCTTGACCTCTCTATTCAGCTGACCTTCAGGTTAAACCACCATCCCACCTCCACCCTATTGTTCTTCTGCTCCCCTCCAACATTCACTCAAGAGAGCAACCTTTTGGTCTGGTAGGACTGCAGTGACATTACCAGAGCAAAGGGATTTGGTTGTGAACATTGGAGGTATAGTTGGTAAGTTTGCAGATGACACCAAAATTGGAGGTGTAGTGGACAGTAGAGAAGGCTACCTCAGAGTACAATGGCATTTTGATCAGATGGGCCAATGGGCTGAGGAGTGGGGGGGGGGGGCAGATGGAGTTTAATTTAGATAAGTGCGAGTGGTGCATTTTGGAAAAGCAAATCTTAGCAGGACTTATACACTTAATAGCAAGGTCCTAGGGAGTGTTGCTGAATAAAGAGACCTTGGAGTGCAGGTTCATAGCTCCTTGAAAGTAGAGTCACAGGTAGGGAAGGTAATGAAATAGGTGTTTGGCATGCTTTCCTTTATTGGTCAGATCACTGAGTACAGGAGTTGGGAGGTCATGTTGCAGCTGTACAGGACATTGGTTCAGCCACTTTCGGAATATTGTGTGCAATTCTGGTCTCCTTTCTATCGGAAGAATGTTGTGAAACTTGAAAGGGTTCAGAAAAGATTTACAAGAATGTTGCCAGGGTTGGAGGATTTGCGCTCTGGGAGAGGCTGAATAGGCTGGGGCTGTTTTCCCTGGAGCATCAGAGGCTGAGGGGTGACCTTACAGCAGTTTATAAAATCATGGAGGGCATGGATAGGATATATAGACAAGATATTTTCCCTGGGGTGGGGGAGTCCAGACCTAGAGAACATTGGTTTAGGGTGAGAGGGAAAGATATAAAAGAGACCTCAGGGGCAACTTTTTCACACAGTGGGTGGTACGTGCATGGAAGTGGTGGAGGCTAGTACAATTACAGCATTTCAAAGGCATGTGGATGGACATATGAATCGGAAGGGTTTGGAGGGATATGGGCTGGGTGCTGGCAAATGGGATTAGGTTAGTTAAAAATCACACAACACCAGGTTATAGTCCAACAGGTTTAATTGGAAGCACACTAGCTTTCGGAGCGACGGAGCGTCGCTCCGAAAGCTAGTGTGCTTCCAATTAAACCTGTTGGACTATAACCTGGTGTTGTGTGATTTTTAACTTTGTACACCCAGTCCAACACCGGGCGGCACGGTGGCACAGTGGTTAGCACTGCTGCCTCACAGCGCCTGAGACCCGGGTTCAATTCCCGCCTCAGGTGACTGACTGTGTGGAGTTTGCACATTCTCCCTGTGTCTGCGTGGATTTCCTCCGGGTGCTCCGGTTTCCTCCCACAGTCCAAAGATGTGCAGGCCAGGTGAATTGGCCATGCTAAATTGCCCATAGTGTTAGGTAAGGGGTAAATGTAGATGTAGATGTAGATGTAGGGGTATGGGTGGATTACGCTTCGGCGGGGCGGTGTGGACTTGTTGGGCTGAAGGGCCTGTTTCCACACTGTAAGTAATCTAATCTAATCTAATCTAATCTAATCTCCAAATCGGGACTAGATTAGGTTAGGATATCTGGTCAGCATGGATGAGTTGGACCGAAGGGTCTGTTTCCATGCTGAACATCTCTATGACTCTAATGATAGGGAGCACATGTTTTGAAAAAACTGTTACGCGCAAAGTGGAGGACAGTTACGGAGCCTGGGACAGCCGGGCTTTTTCAAGCTTCTTTAAGCCTTGCCCAACAATGTCCACAATAAGGCAGAATAAATTTACAGAATGAGAATTCTCAGCCAAACTTCTTTCCCTCCTCATCGCATTTTCCCTTCCCCCTTCCCAAACCTCCTCCAAGCATTTCAGGAATCACTCTTTTCCTACGGGATGGAGAAGGAAAGAGAAAATAGCATAGAGAAATGGAACAAGATGGGAAAGGTGATTGGTGTCACGATCAGCGTTCCCTCCAGTTCTCTTTCTGGGTCTTCTGGGGTCCATGTACGTCAGTGGCTTCTGAAACTGAAAGTCAATGCTGCGCTTGGAGGGAAGGCCATGTTTAACCTTGCCTTGGAGCCAGCCGAGTCAGGAGGGCATGGTATAGGCTCCTTATGCAAACAGCAATGACACATAGGCCTGTCAATCTCACCATGCTATGCATGATGTACACTGAAGGACTATTTTGCCAATGTTCCAACACTTCCAAGGCACTGGACTTCCTACTGCAGAGGACCCGTCACCCAACAGGGTTAGACACCCTCATCCAGTGCTCAAGCATCCATTCCTATCACAGTCGATCCTTCTGTCCCTCTCACTGCAGGACAAGCTCACAAACAATGAGCCACTACAATGGTTACTGCCCTCCATATTCTCTACAACTACAAGGTGAAGGCATTTCTGTTGATTGGTGAGGAGAAAGAATATGAAGGGGTGATAATGGGCTTATGCCCGAAACGTCGATTCTCCTGTTCCTCGGATGCTGCCTGACCTGCTGTTCTTTTCCAGCACCACACTCTTGACTCTGAGCTTCAGCATCTGCAGTCCTCACTTTCTCTGAGGAGGAAGAATAGTCTGGTACTGCACAAATGGAGAGACCAACATGGCAGAAGGGGTCATAGCGCAATATTGTAGATGTTCAGCCAGTTTCATATATTCCTCGTTGGAAAGATGAGAGCATCTTCGCAGATGCTCCCTCTCTGTTTGTTTCCACAGCTACAAGCATTCAATGACAGGACAACCAAACAAAAGTGGGCACAGCAGCCCATCGTCACCTCCTCTGAGGATGCGTCCTATGAACTCTCACAGGATGCTCTGGCACAGGTTCATACATGCCATTCATGGGCACAGAAAATATTAACTCAATGAATACTCTATCTCGATTGGTCTCTGGGACAAAATCTGGTGAGCCTGTTACTCGCACAGGTCCATGGAGAAAGAGGAACATGTGAGGGCTTGGCTGCTGGGTATTGAAAGGGTGACAGCCACTTTTGGGACCCAGGTCCAGCACAAAGTTCAGTGGCTGCTGGAGATGTGCTCAAAGCCGCACTCCATCACTCGAACCATGGGTACTCAGCATCAGTGGTAAGGCAAGAGAGGGATGAGGCACCTAACGCTTAAGGAAATAGGAAGCTGCCAACAGGTAACCCTCACAGTCAGGAGGAGTGACAGACAGACTCCATCAGATCATCCTTTCAATACTCTCCACTTCCCTTCATCCAGTGGCCCTCCTGCCAATAGCAGCTGAATTAAAAACAAAGAACTGATGCAATTCCTCAAGAGATCTTTGACTGTCTCATCACTTCAACAATGTGTGTATCTGCACTCCATCTTCTGGGATCCATGCACCTAGATTTGGATGGGGCAGTCAAAGAGAACGTTTAAATCCACTGTCTCCTGTCAGTTCTACAACATAGTATGATGAAGAGCTTATGCTCGAACTGTCGATTCTCCTGCTCCTCGGATGCTGTCTGACCTGCTGTGCTTTTCCAGTACCATACTCACGACTCTGATCTCCAGCATCTGCAGTACTCACTTGCTCCCAGCAGGGTCTGGGACCTGAGCAGTCCCACTGTGGGGGCAGCACAGGCAAGAACTGGAAGCCATGCAGAATAGTGGCTGGTACCTGCAGGGAGCAGGAGCTATGGGTCTTTTCCCTGGCTGCAGTTTCCATTGTCAGGCTAGGCATGGCCAGCATATGACAGCACACACCTGAGAGGGAATCTCACCTTCCTCAGCTCAGTCAGCTTTATTTGTGCGGCTTTGTATCAGGAACTCACTCACTGAGACTGAACAGTCATTGCAACAGTACAATGTAGGATCCTAACATTACACAGGGCTATAGCAGGGATAGAGGGCAGAATGTAACAAATGACATAAGGTAGGATGTCACAGACTAGAGGATCCCTCGACATGGTGAACGCTCCGTGATCAGTTTTCTCTTTAAAGCAGGGGTAATCCAAAATTTTACAAGTGTCTGCAAGCTCCTACTGATAGGAGTATGCACGGTGTCGCAGTTACAGGGGTGCAAAGTTACCACAGAGCCTAGAGTTCTCAGCTAGATGTCCTTCCTCAAAGTTATCACTTCACAAACAGTTCGAAAAAAGACAAGGCCTTTATTATAAACGGTAATGCAAAGCGAATGGCGTCTCTGGATTTGTGTTGAATAAAGGATACAGTGGGCTCACAGTCAGTTGCTCCATAACAAACAGGATATTGAACCAAACAAACACAGAGGATGCTGGAGACACTCAGCAGGACTGCCTGCAGCGTAGATGGAGGAACAGGGTTAACAGATTAAATCTGATCTGATTTCTCTTCAGAATGCCATTGAGCCCCACACATCTCTGGGAGAAGCCACACTGCACCACTACATTGACAGCCCGCATAGCACATTGAGACAGTGGACACCAAGAGATGACCATTCCCTCCATTTCAAAAGTGATCCAGACCTGCTTTGGACATTAATGTTATTGCCATGGTAGAATAGTTGCAAAACAAGTCACGAGATGGACTAAGCTCATTCTGCACACTGACTGGAGCACAGTCCCCACACTGACTGGAACACAGCCCCTACACTGATTGGAGCACAGTCCCCACACTGACTGGAACACAGTCCCCACACTGACTGGAACACAGTCCCCAGACTGACTGGAGCACAACCACACACTCACTGGAGCACAGGCCCCGGACTGACTAGAACACAGCTCCCAGACTGACTGGAACACAGACCCCACACGAACTGGAGCACAGTCCCCAGACTGACTGGCACACAGTCCCCAGACTGACTGGAGCACAGCCCCCAGACAGATTGCAACACAGCCCCCATACTGACTGGAACACAGTCCCCAGACTGACTGGAGCACAGTCCCCAGACTGACTGGAGCACAGCCCCCATACTGACTGGAGCACAGTCCCCGGACTGACTGGAACACAGTCCCCAGACTGACTGGAGCACAGCCCCCATACTGACTGGAGCACAATCCCCCCTCTGACTGGAGCACAGCCCCCAGACTGACTGCAACACAGCCCCCACACTAATTGGAGCACAGTCCCCCGACTGACTGAAGCACAGTCCCCAGACTGACTAGAACACAGCCCCCAGACTGACTGGAACACAGACCCCACACTAACTGGAGCACAGTCCCCAGACTGACTGGAGCACAACCACACACTCACTGGAGCACAGGCCCCGGACTGACTAGAACACAGCTCCCAGACTGACTGGAACACAGACCCCACACGAACTGGAGCACAGTCCCCAGACTGACTGGCACACAGTCCCCAGACTGACTGGAGCACAGCCCTCAGACTGACTGGAGCACAGCCCCCAGACAGATTGCAACACAGCCCCCACACGAACTGGAGCACAGTCCCCAGACTGACTGGAACACAGATTTCATACCCTTCTCCCACTTTACTGCTTCTAATGATTCCATGCAACTGAGACATCAACCCTTTGCTGTGTCTGTCAATAAACCATTCCTACTTCTTTATGCTGTCCTTCATATACCTGTCGTATTTGAGAATGGCCCACAGAGGCAGTCTGCTTTAACCACTTAGTTGTAATTGGCACTGTGGTCGGCCATGTGATTTGTGAATATCGTTAAAGATGTACCGCTGGAAGGCCAAACTTGCAAGTAGTTCGCCTGAAGTCTCCGAAGTAAACGCCAGTTACCAGGTATACCTGCTTCTTGCTGACTGGTAACCAAAGCATTGCATTTCTCAGTTCGGTAGAATTTGTGAAGGCTGGGTTAATTCCAGTACATCTTCGTATTAATACGATGTAAATATGTGTAGCCCAACCTCTCATGGCTGGTTAGCAACACAGAGTCATGCCTGCAATACGCCTTCAAATCCCACTCTGGCTGAAGTTATCATGAAGGCTCCTCCTCAACCTTGCCCTCAAACTTGGATGCAGTGGCCCTCTCATTAAATCACTACCAGTCGTTTCTCTCTCATGGGAAAGTAGCACTCGGCTGACTTCACCTTTACTTTCCCTGTATGAGATAAACTTAATTGCATGACGTGATCTTACTTTTTTGCCTTTTGCCTTCTGGAATTGGGAAATCTGAGCCATTGTGTTCTGCAGTGTTGCCAAGGCAGGCTGCTTTGTGTTATTTAAGGTTGCGATGCCGAGCCTGGCAAGTACAATGGTCAAATGTGAATCCCTTGTTAATGTGCGTTTCAGTGTAGGTTTTCTTTGTTTATGTAACACGAGGAAATAAGCAGTAAACCAGGTCCGCATGCATGAAAGCAGAACAAATGGGATCACTCCACACACTGAAATGGTTTAAATAAATGTTGATGTTTTCACTTGACAGAAGAAGCTTAAAATCAGCTTACATTTGGAATAGAAACTCATTTTGTGAAAGTAACTCAAAGTAAAATCAAGACAGGATTGCTGTATTTTCATAAAAATGTAACCATCTGCTTTGACCAGTAAGCAGTTGAAAGTAAGGACTGCAGATGTTGGCGATCAGAGTCGAGAGTGTGGTGCTGGAAAAGCACAACAGGTCAGCATCTGAGGAGCAGGACAATCAACGTTTCGGGCATAAGCTCTTCATCAGGATTCTGCTGCCCGGATGCTGCCTGACCTGCTGTGCTTTTCCAGCGCCACACTCTCGATTTTGACCTGTAAGCACCATTTTCAATCAGCCAAACCAAAACCTACCACCATAATACACTGTTGTTGGTGGGAGCTGGCTGTGCACAATTTGGTTCCTGTGTTCCCTCCATCTCAAATGAGTAAAGCATTCCTCCCCTCTTTTTCAGCTTTTTCCATGTTACTTGGTGCTTACAATTCTTGTTGATCACCTTGAGCTTCTTTTCTAGATTTGAGGCTGGTTCTGATGAATGTCCTACCTGCTACTAACTCTGCCCATTCATTCAGATGGCCTGAAACAGTACACATTGGCTTGCCTGTACACATTTCTGAGTTCTCTCAGAGCTAACAATGGAGTGGGACTTGAACTTTGGACTTTCTAGCTCTGAGGCAGGAGAGCTCCCAACTGAATCAATCCAGATCCCATGAAGTAATGAATCGATATGCAAAACTAAATCTGAGGTATGAAAAGTGAGTGTTGTGTTCCTTAATGATCTTAAATTTAATCTTCATTGACTAGAAAGCACTTTGATGATGCAAAAGCAGAGAGTTGAGCAGGCAGCTTTCCCACTGCATTTGTGCTTCAATATGTTTGAATATGTGTACGTGCATGTATGTGTATGTGTGCTTGCACATGTAGCACCTATATATATAAACACACTTGTCTGTATGTAAGTGTGTGTGTACTTGTGTGCAAGTCTTGGAATGTGTGAATCTATGTACATGTTTTTGTATGTATGTATGAATATGTGTGCATCAGTTTGTGAGTGTGCGTGTGTGTGTTTATACATGTGTGTATTTGGTTCAATGTTTCATGGTATAAATTATCCAGGCTCACACAATATAATACAGCAGAAGTTCTTCTTGCGTTATTAAAGTTTGAGTCTCTATAACTTCCCCCAGATTAAAGACTGTTCTAAATAGCTCCAAAGATAAGTGGGCATTGTAGTATAAAGGGTTAATGTTAAGTATCAATTTGCCCATAACTGATTCATTTTTGTTTATTGATAATTTGTTTTGAAGACAACTATGTGTCTCTCAAAATTTCTTTTTGAAAGCAAAACATATCCACACTAAAACAGTGCATTTTACATGAAAACCATTCATTGCTTCTGTTTAAGCGCTGTTTGAGGTAAAGTCTTTATCTAGCATGATTAACCTTGAGCTTACTGCAATAATGGATTTTATTACTTCATTATAATTTTATGAGACTTATAAGCTGGATATAGATATATTTCAATGCCCAATATTTTAACACTTAAGGTTTGGCTTTGCTAATTTATTTCAATTGATGCTTAGAAATTGAACACTAAAACAATCAGAAAATATAATTACTGTCTTTGTTCATTTTTCTTAAAGAAGATAGAAAGGAGCAAAAAATGGATACATTTTAAATCGATTGTGATCCGTTTTAAACCAAGGCACCATCTGCCCCATGAAGGAATCGGAAAGATTTTATTATGATGCAAGTGTTTCTAAATAGCTCCAAAGATAAGGGGGCACTGTAGTATAAAGGGTTAATGTTAAGTATCAATAGATGATGCACATTATCAGTAATGAAAGATTATAGCATAAAATAGGCCACTGACAGGTGATTCTCTGTGAAGTCTCATTCTATGCATCTTTTATAGCTAGAAAATAGTGTGAAATTGAAGGTAAAGTTTACCAAAAGCCTTGCCTTCTGCAGTCTGTATTGATCTTAACTAAAGACATAACCTAACTGAAGACCACCAAATAGACATGGAGTCATATCTAAGCCATAGCAATCAGATTTTAATGACAAAATCGGGTTCAGAATATTCTTCCTAAATACATCAGATTTATTCACTTTCACAAGTTGGTAGGAGTAGGATTTGAATTCCTGCGATTTCTAAGTTACCTTGTTCACACTACAATCATCATATAGGTCATTCTGCTTCAACACGCCTTTCCTCATCACAAATTCACTGTAACACAATTGACGAATTCGGGATGCTGTTTGTGAAGCACAAACTTTTAAAACATGTGTTGGCTGTAATGTGATTCCATCAGCAACAATTTAAGCACTCTTTCTAAAGTGCGATTTTTCTATAAGGTGGAGTTGCTCAATAACACGACCATCATGTTATAAAAGGATTGATTGTACTAACATCTTATAATACTGCTGTCAATAATTTCAGCTTGCGTTACTCAGGCTAGATCACAAAAATACCAATTATTCTGAAATCAATCGAGAACTGTGGATGTTGGAAACCTGAAAATAAAACATAAATTGCTGGAGAAGCTCAGCAAGATCTGGCAGTATCTGTGGAGACAGAAACAAAGTTATTGAATTTATTGTCACATGTACCGAGGCACAGTGAAAAGCTTTGTTTGCGAGCAGTACAGGCAGATCACAGAGTTAAGTAGCATAGATAGTAAATAATAGGTAAACATCGGCAAAAATAAAAACACAGGTACAGGCGAATGTAAAGAGTTTGTGAGTCTGTTCAGTATTCTAACAACAGTAGGGTAGAAACTGTTACAAAACCGGCTGGTGCGTGTGTTCAGGCTTCTGTACCTTGTCCCCAGTGGTAGAGTTTGTAGAAAAACATTGCCAGGGTGGGATGGATCTTTGAGAATGCTGGTGACCTTTCCTTGATAGCGGGCCTAGTAGATGGATTCTATAGATGGGAGGTTGACCTTTGTGATTATCCGGGCCGAGTTCACCACTCTCTGTAACCGTCTCTGATCTTGAATGGTACAGTTGCCATACTAGGAAGTGATACATCCAGACATAATGCTCTCAATGACGCACCTATAAAAGTTGGCAAGGGTATTCGCCATGATGCCAAATTTCTGCAGGTGCCTGAGGAAGAAGAGATGTTGTTGTTGTTGGGCCTTTGTAACCAGTGCGTCCACATGAATAGTCCAAGAATGCTAGTTGTGCCAGGAGGCTGACACTCTCCACTCATCCACCTCTGTGCTGTTAATGTGTAAGGGGGGGGAACATGAGTAGCATCCCGTTGAAAGTCATGCCGGCATTGAGAGCTAGGTTGTTCTCAGTGCACTATTTTTCCAGGCCTTCCACTTCCCATCTGTAGTCTGTTTCATCGCCATCTGAGATTCAACCAACTATGGTGGTGTCATCAGCGAACTTGTAAATGGCATTAGTCTGGTATTTGGCGACACAGCCATGGGTATACAGTGAGTACAGTAGGGGGCTGAGTATGCACCCCTGGAGGGGCTCCAGTGTTGAGTGTTAGTGAGGATGAAATATTGTCCCCAGTCTTCAATGATTGTGGTCTGTGGGTCAGGATTAGGATCCATTTGCAGACAGTGGAGCTTATTATGCGATCACTAAGTTTAGTAATTAGTCTTGAGTGGGTAATAGTGTTGAAGGCTGAACTGTAGTCAATGAGTAGGATTCTTACATAGCTGTTCTTGGTGTCAAGATGTCCCAGGGAGGAGTGAAGGGCAAGTGATGTGGCATCTGACATGGATCTGTTGGTTCGATAGGAAAATTGGAGTGGGTCAAGAGTTACGGACAGGCTGGAGTTAATTAATGCCATGACCAGCCTTTCAAAGCACTTCATGACCACCGAAGTTAGGGCCATTTGGCGATAGTCATTGAGACATGCTGCATGAGCCTTCTTAGGCACAGGGATGATGTTGGCCCTCTTGAAACAGGCAGGGACAGTGGCCTGCTGCAGGGAGAGGTTGAAGATATCCGAGAAGACCTCTGCCAGTTGGTCTGCACATGCTCTGAGTGAACGGCCTGCTATTCCGTCTGGTCCCATCATTTTCCTTAGATTCACACGAAGGAAAACTGATCTGACCTCTGATGCAGTGACTGTTGGGACAGCTTCGTCTGGATTGGTCTGGATAGGTGTTTGCTCATAATTCTGCTCAAAGCCAACATAAAAGGCATTGAGATGATCTGGGAAGTCATCGTCTGCTATCTTGCATTGTCTCTTTTTAGAATCTGTGATGTCATTCCATCCTTTCCATAGTTGCTGGGTGTCTGTCTGGGCCTGTAGTTTGGATCGGTATTGGTCCTTGGCGATCTTAATGGCTCTGCAAAGGTCATACTTAGATTCCTCATATGTGAGTGGGTCTCCTGATCTGAAGGCCTCACACCTGGTTTTTAGCAGGTTCTGTTTGTCCTGATTCATCCAGGGTTTCCTGTTGGGGAACACCCGGATTGACTTCTTCAGTATACAGTCCTCTGCACACTTGCTGATAAAATCAGTGATGGTGGTGACGTACTTGTCCAAGGTACCTGCAGTCTGTTTGAACACGGCCCAATCAGCTGATTCCAGACAGCACCGGAGTTGATCCTCTGCCTCCTCCGACCAGCACTGCTCCTGTATCCACCAGGGGTCTCCTTCTTGAGCTTTTGCCTGTAAACCGGGAAAAGAAGCATGGCATTATGGTCGGCGTTCCTGAAATGAGGGTGGGGGATGGAGTGGTAGGCATCTTTCACAGTTGTGTAGCAGTGATCTAAAATGTTCAGGCCCCCAGTGAGGCAGGTAGTGTTCTAGTGGTACTGTTTTGAGTTAACGTTTCGGGTCCAGTATGACTCTTCTTCAGAGGGTTATCAAGATAGGTCACTGGACTCAAAATGTTAACTCTGCTTTCTTTCCAAAGGTACTGTCAGACCTGTTAAGTTTTTCCAGTAATTTCTGTCTTTATACCAAATCTTATGCTATGTCTTGATGAGTCCGAGATGAAGGCTTTCCAAACCTTGTCTCAGTTACAGTAATACTCAGCTTCAGGACTGAGCAAACATCCATAAATTGGAGCCTTTTTATTCTGATCAACAATACCTTCAGCAATGATCTTTCCGAAACCATCTCTGGCAAAAAAAAATAGGTTGCCCTGAACACAATTTTATTGTGAAAACTCGCTGACTGCTTGCCACATTTTTTTTATAGATAAATCCTTTCTAAAATGATAATACATTCACTGAAAAGCAAGTTAGGATGAGTTTTGGATTTATTAACATGTCATTTCAACACATCAAATTGTGACAGTTTTCCTATATTTCTTCCCTTCTTTCTCTCTCTCTCTGTCTCTCTCCACTGCATCTCCCCTCCCTTTACAATATCTATAGATGCGAGCCAGTAATTCCGATAGATATTCACATCTCACTCACATTCCTCTCCACGTTATTGTCATTAACTTCGTTTACACTGGAGCTGCGTCATCTTTCTTTGCTTACCCATAGAAACCTTTTTTTTATTAAAGTATTTCAATTTATATTCAAAATAGTTTCAAACCATACATTCATCTCCTGTCAAGATATAAGAGCAATCCAAAACTGCTTTCTTAAATCACATTGTAGCTGTTCTTTCCTCCTAGACTGTACCAGAGTGCAAAATTAATGAGACCCCAGCAATATCACATTGAGTAAAAACATGATGAAGATCTGCTGGAAGTGTTGGCTAGAAATGGATGTTCTCATGGAATATGGAAGACGAAAGTGCTGGAGTTGCTGGTGCCGTGAAAAGCAGGATGATTATCTGGTCAGAGATGACCAGTGTAGGTTGAAAGAACCGAACAGTCGGACATTTGTATACAGCAGCTTCTTTCAAAGCTCTGGATATGCCAACGCCCTTCATAGCCAATGAGTAAGCTTGAAGTATGGGCAGAGGGGGTGGGGTGGCCTTGTTGATAAGGGAGGATATTCAGTCCCTTGCGCGGGGGGACCTAGAGTCAGGGGATGTAGAGTCAGTGTGGATAGAGCTGCGAACTACTAAGGGTAAAAAGACCCTCTTGGGAGTCATCTACAGGCCAACAGTAGTCTGGATGTCGGATGTAAGTTGAAATTGGAGCTGAAATTGGCCTGTCGCAAAGATGTTATTACAGTTGTTATAGGGGATTTTAACATGCAGGTAGACTGGGAGAATCAGGATGGTATTGGACCTCAAGAAAGAGACTTTGTGGAGTGCCTCAGAGATAGATTCTTAGAGCAGCTGGTGCCGGAGCCGACCAGGGAGAAGGCAATTCTGGACCTGGTATTGTGTGATGAATCAGAATTGGTCAGAGACCTCGAAGTGAAGGAGCCATTGGGAAATAGTGACCATAATACATTAAGCTTCAATCTGCAATTTGAGAGGGAGAGGGTACAGTCGGAAGCGACAGTACTTCTGCTGAATAAAGGGAACTATGGAGCTATGAGGGAGGAGCTGGCCAAAGTTCAATGGTGCAATACCTTAGCAGGGATGACCGTGGAAGAACAATGGCGGATATTTCTGTGCAGAAGTTCCAGGATCAGTTCATTCCTAAAAGGAAGAAAGATCCCAGGAGGAGGCATAGGCAGCCTTGGCTGACGAGGGAAGTTAAGAAACATATAAAGTTAAAAGAGAAAAAGAATAACATAGCAAAGATAAGTGGGAAAACTGAGGACTGGGAAGCTTTTAAAGAGCAACAGAGGATTACTAAGGAGGAAATACGCAGAGGAAAAATGAGGTACGAAGGTAAACTGGCCGATAATATAAAGGAGGATAGTAAAAGCTTTTTTAGGTATGTGCAAGGCAAAAACATAATTAGGACTAAAATTGGGCCCTTGAAGACAGAAACAGGGGGAAACAAAGAAATGTCAGGAGAATTAAATGGGTACTTCAGATCTGTGTTCACTGGGGAAGACACAAGCAATCTCCCTGAGGTAACAGTGGCTGAAGGACCTGAACTTAAGGGAATTTATATTTGCCAGGAATTGGTGTTGGAGAGACTGTTAGGTCTGAAGGCTGATAAGTCCCCAGGGCCTTATGGTCTACATCCCAGGGTACTGAAGGAGGTGGGTCGGGAAATCGTGGATGCGTTGGTGATTATTTTCCAGAGTTCGATAGATTCGGGGTCAGTTCCTGAGGATTGGAGGGTGGCTAATGTTATACCACTTTTTAAGAAAGGTGGGAGAGAGAAAGCAGGAAATTATAGACCAGTTAGTCTGACCTCAGTGGTGGGAAAGATGCTGGAGTCTATTATAAAGGATGAAATTACTGCACATCTGGATAGTAGTAACAGGATAGGTCAGAGTCAGCATGGATTTATAAAGGGGAAATCATGCTTGACTAATCTTCTTGAATTTTTTGAGGATGTAACTCTGAAGATGGACGAGGGAGATCCAGTAGATGTTGTGTACCTGGACTTTCAGAAAGCTTTTGATAAAGTCTTACATAGGAGGTTAGTGAGCAAAATTAGGGCGCATGGTATTAGGGGCAAAGTACTAGCTTGGATTGAAAATTGGTTGGCTAATAGGAAACAAGGGGTAGTGATAAACGGCTCCATTTTGGAATGGCAGGCAGTGACCAGTGGGGTACCGCAGGGATCCGTGCTGGGACCGCAGCTTTTTACAATATATGTTAATGATATAGAAGATAGTATTAGCAATAACATTCGCAAATTTGCTGATGATACAAAGCTGGGTGGCAGGGTGAAATGTGATGAGGATGTTAGGAGATTACAGGGTGACCTGGACAGGTTAGGTGAGTGGGCAGATGCATGGCAGGTGCAGTTTAATGAGGAGAAATGTATGGTTATCCACTTTGGTGGCAAGAACAGGAAGGCAGATTACTACCTCAATGGAATCAATTTAGGTAAAGGGGCAGTACAGAGAGATCTGGGTGTTCTTGTACACCAGTCAATGAAGGTAATCATGCAGGTACAGCAGGTAGTGAAGAAGGCTAATAGCATGCTGGCCTTTATAACAAGAGGAATTGAGTATAGAAGCAAAGAGGTGCTTCTGCAGCTGTACAGGGCCCTGGTGAGACCACACCTGGAGTACTGTGTGCAGTTCTGGTCTCCAAATTTGAGGAAAGACATTCTGGCTATTGAGGGAGTGCAGCATAGGTTCACGAGGTCAATTCCTGGAATGGCGGGATTACCTTACACTGAAAGACTGAAGCGACTGGGCTTGTATACCCTTGAGTTTAGAAGACTGAGAGGGGATCTGGTTGAGACATATAAGATTATTAAAGGATTGGACACTCTGGCAGCAGGAAACATGTTTCCGCTGATGGGTGAGTGCCGAACCAGAGGACACAGCTTAAAAATACGCGGTAGACGATTTAGGACAGAGATGAGGAGAAACTTCTTCACCCAGAGAGTGGTGGCTGTGTGGAATACTCTGCCCCAGAGGGCAGTGGAGGCCCAGTCTCTGGATTCGTTTAAGAAAGAGTTGGAGAGAGCTCTCAAAGATAGTGGAATCAAGGGTTAGTAGATAAGGCAGGAAGAGGATTCTGATTAGGAATGATCAGCCATGATCATATTGAATGGTGGTGCAGGCTCAAAGGGCAGAATTGCCTACTCCTGCACCTATTGTCTATTGTCTATTGTCAGTATGTAATATGCAAAACACAAAAGTAAAATTGTATGTTGCCAGCATTCTCAAACAGCAAACGGATTTAGTGATGGTGGTTAAAGGTTAAAAATTGCTCAGTTGCATCATGAAAACTACTGTTCAACACAGAGTACTGTGGAATCTTTGGTGTCCAATTGGAAGTGCAGATTGGGCCCCAATGTAGTTATTCATCTGTAAGGTAATCTCTAGCAGTGCAGGGCTCCCTCACTACTCTCTCAGGTGAAATACTGTGTCCATTTCTCTGGGCTGGGATTTCATCCTGCCAGAGCTGAAAGAGTGCCATTGCAGAGCAGCAGTTTCATGTCAAAAATGAGAAGACTAGCTATATGACCGAAATGTGCATTCATAGTCAAAGAGTCATAGAGATGTACAGCATGGAAACAGACCCTTCGGTCCAACTTGTCCATGCCAACCAGATATCCTAACCAGCGGAGAGACACAGCAGCCGATCCTAGCTCTAGCCGGGCAGATGGAAGAAATAGAGGAAGAGATAATCAAGCAGGCAGAGGTTTGGATACCTGTTAAAAACAGGAAGAAGAAATCTTGCCAGGCCCCCAAAGCCTCCCAGCAAAAGGGGAAAAGACAGCTGCACGAGGGAGGGACGGCCAGCTCTTCGGAGGGGGAAGATGGACGCAAAGAAGGCCATCACCACCAGAAGAAGAGACAGAGCGCCGTCGGTAAAGAGGAGGGCATTTCCTCCCAACCAGGAAACAATGGACCCCCCGAAGTCCACCCTCCACCCAGTGAGAACCAAGAGGTACCCACTGCCCCACAACTACAGGCAACCGAGATCTGTGATCCTCTGACAGTCCCATTGTCAGACACAGAACTGGACAGTGAGGACCCTTGCCTTGGCTCAATGACACCAGAGCGGGTAAATGACCCCAGTGAGGAGCTGGATAGCTACCTCAGCCCAGCGAAGGTCCAGCAGTTCGTGCTAACCATGGGGATGTAGACAAGCTACCCCAGAGACAGGACAGTCAAATGGACAATGTTAACCCCATAAACTGGGGGTTAAAGAAGTTTCATTTGCTTTCATATAACAGGGCACCCACTCATTAGGTGGGTTCCGCTGAAGCCACAGCCAAATACCAAGAGACTGGATAGTTAATAAAGGTAACTGTTAATAGGATAACTATAAATTCGATTAATTCAATCTGTTCTTTGTAATGTTAAGACATGCAATGTATATAACTATGAACGACATGGAAAATTGTACAAGTACCAAAGATTTATTTATATGAATAAAGTATATTTTGAAATTTTAAAAAATCCTAACCTAATCTAGTCTCATTTGCTAACACTTGGCCCATATTCCTCTAAACCCTTCTTATTCATATACCCATCTAGTTGCCTCTTAAATGATGCAATTGTAATAGCCTCCACCACTTCCTCTGGCAGCTCATTCCATATATGCACCACCCTCTGTGTGAAAATATTGCCACTTAGGTCCCTTTTATATTTTTCCCCTCTAACTCTAAACCTATGCCCTCTAGTTCTGGACACCCCCACCCCACTGAAAAGACTTTGTTGATTTACCCATTCCATGCCCTTCATGATTTTATAAACCTCATCCACTCAGCCTCCAACATTCCAAGGGAAAGCAGCCCCAGCCTGTTCAGCCTCTCCCTGTAGCTCAAATCCTCCACCTCTCAAATTTCACATATCCTTCCAATTGGAAGGAGACCAGAATTGCTCGTAATATTCCAAAAGTGGCCTAACTAACATCCTATCCAGCCACAACATGACCTCCCAACTCCTGTATTCAAAACTCTGACCAATAAAGGACAGCATACCAAACACCTTCTTCACTATCTTATCTACCTGTGACTCCACTTTCAAGGAGCATTGAACCTGCACTCCAAGGTTCAGCAGCACTCCCAAGAACCTTACCATTAACTGTATAAGTCCTGCTCTGATTTGCTTTCCAAAATGCAGCATCTCATATTTATCTGAATTAAACTCCATCTGCCACTCCTCAGCCCATTGGCCCATCTGGTCCAGTTCCTGTTGTAATCTGAGGTAATCTTCTTCACTGTCAACTACACCTCCAATGTTAGTGTCATCTGCAAACTTACTAACTGTACCTCTTATGCTCACATCCAAATCATTTATATAAATGACAAAATGTAGTGGACCCAGCACCAATCCTTGTGGCACTCCACTGATCACAGGCCTTCAGTCTGAAAAGCAACCCTCCTCCACCTCCCTCTGTCTTCTACCTTTGAGCCAGTTCTGTATCCAAATGGCTAGTTCTCCCCGCATTCCATGAGATCTAACCTTGCTAACCAGTCCCCAATGGGGAACCTTGTAGAACACCTTACTGAAGTCCACATAAATCACATCCACCGCTCTGCCCTGATCAATCCTCTTCATTATTTCTTCAAAAAACTCAATCACGTTTGACAGATCAGCTCCATAAGACCACAGGAAATAGGAACAGGAGTAGGTGAGCCCACTCTGCCATTCAATAGGATCATGTCTGATGTCATGTTCTTCACAGTCACTTTTCCACACTCGCCCCATTACCCTTGACTCCCTAACCGATCAAGAACCTATCTCAGCCTTCAATTTCCACAAGGACTCTGCTCCCATATCTCTTTGTGACAAGGAGTTCCAAAGCATCACAACCCTCTGAGAGAAGCAATTCCTCCCACTCTCAGTCTTAAATTGGAGCCTGTTTATTCTGAGACCGTGTCTTCTGATCGGAGACTCTCTCATGAGGAGAAACATTCTTTCAGCACTTACCCTGTCATGCACTTTAAGAATCCTATATATTTCAATGAGATCACATCTCAATCTCCTAAAATCCAATTTGCTCATAATACAATCCCTCCATACCAGAGATCATCCTAATGAGCATTCTCTGAGCTGTCTCCAATAAAATGATGTCTGTCCTTCAATTAGGAGACCAAACTGGTTCACAGTGCTCCAAATGCAGTCTCACTAGCACCTTATGCAGTTCTAATCTAACCCCATTGAAATAAGGGCCTACATTCCATCCGCCTTCCTGATTATCTGCTGTACCTTTGTGTTAGTTTTCTGCGTTTTGTATGCAGTACTTACAAGTTTCTTTGTATTGCATCTTTCTGTAGTTTTTCTGCATTTCAATAATATTCTGGTTTTTTTCTCTTATTTCCAAAATGAACAACCTCACACTTTCCCACATTATATTTTATTTGTCAGTTTTTTGCCCACTTACTTAACCTATCAATATCTCTCTGTGATCAGTTTGTATCCTTCTCACAACCTGCCTTTCCACTAATTTTAGTGCTGTGTGCAAATTTGCCTACAGTACATTCACTTCCTTCCTCCAAGTCATTAACATATTATAAATAGCTATGGTCTCAGCTCTGATCCATGTGGAACTCCACTGATCATGAGTCACCAACTTGCAAAAGAATCCCTTATCCTTATTCATTGTTTCCCACAAGCCAATTCTCTATCGATTCCATTATACTACCTTCAGCAATGTGGGCTCATATCTTATGACTTAACCTTTTGTGAGGTATCTTGTTGAACACCTTCTGGAAGTTCAAATACAGCATATCTTTTGGTCCTCCACTATCCACTCTATTCTTCAAAAAAACTCTAATAAATTCGTCAGACATGATTTCCCTTTCATGAAGCCATGTTGACTCTGCTTGATTGGATTATGATTATCCAAGTGTTCTTCTATTACTTCCTTAATAACTGATTCCAATACTTTTCTAGCAATAGATGTTGGGCTAATCAGCCTCTAGTTACTAGAATAGGGGTGTCACATTAGCAGCTTTTCAAATTTCTGGTACTTCTTCAGAATCCAATGATTTTTGGGAAATTACAAACAAAGCACTCACTGTCTCTGTAGTAGCCAACCGGAACAGGGGACCTATCTGCTTTTAGCTCCATTAGTTTATCATGCTACTTCTCTAGTGATGATGACGGCATTTACTTCCTCAGCTGTATTCTTTAGTATGAATGATTGTTCAAATTACCTTCTACTGTAAAGACATCTAAAGGGCCTGTGTTCACTTTGACCCTCTTTTCCTTCACATATATTAAATGAAGCTCTTATTGTCGGCTTTATATTTCTCATTAGGTTGATCTTGTCACTTACTTTCTCTGCCTTTATGTTTTTTAGCCCTCTTTTGCTGGATTCTGAATGTATGCCAATCATTCAGGGCTATCACTGACTTTGGCCTCCTTATATGTTTTTTTTCTTTCAACTCCGCACTCTCCTTAACGTCCTTGGTTAGCCATGGCTGGTTAATCTCTCTCAGAATCTTTCTTCCATACTGGGATATATTTTTGTTGACAGTTATAAATTACCTCCTTCAATGTCTGCCATAGTTTGCTTATGTCATTCATGCTAATTTATCCATCCCATTCACTTTAGCTAATTCTATCCTCATTTCATTATAATTCCTTACCTTTAAGCTAAATTAAAACTGAGTCTAATTCCTGGATAACGACACAACTAACCCCTGGCTCCAGACAACCAATCCCAACTTAACTACCCTCCCGAATGTTTCCTCCTAACCCAACCTGAATATTCTCCTGATCTCCCTGTTCATCCCCCACCATCCATTCTCCCTCCACAGGACTAACCAATCCCTCAAACCCTAACTATCATTCCCTTTTTCCTTGTCTGTCCCTGATATGACTGAATATTCACTCACATACACCCTATCCATCCTGCCCTGTGTCCACCTATTACATCTTATTACATCCACCTATTCATTTATCCATGTAATTACCTACCCACTTAGCCCCTACTCATCTCACTCAATTACCCTCTCATACATCCACTCACCTATTCACTAACATTCAAACTGGACAGATGGATAGACAGTGCTGTAAAATGGGTGCATGCCCTACCTTCCCCAACTCTTTTGTGGTCCAATGGGATGCTCTGAGGGATGCAGCATATTACATTTCTATCAAAGCCAGGGGCTCAAAGATCAGACAAGAACGGCTCATTTGCATCCAGCCAGAAGAACTTACGGGTGCAGCAGCAAGTCATAGATTGTGGCCAATGCTTTTGAGAATGTGTTCCATAACCTTGAATGACAGTCTCAAAGTGTGCCTGATGTGTGTGTGCCAGTCTTCCACACGAAATGTAAGAGCGTGTTTATGTCAATGCTCTCCATCAGCTGTCATATGGCAAAGGGAAACTGTTGCCTTGTTTACATCAGTCATTCTCTGAATTTGTACCATTTAGTCTGCATCAACTTTCCAAGTCAGGACCCTGGAGTTTCTGATCAGTCACAGCCAGTAGTTTTATTATTGACTGGAGCCAGAAACCTCCTGAAACAGACTGCTGCAACATCTTCATTATAACCGTATTGTACTCACTGTTTCACTCCAGGGTAAAGCCAGTTAACTTGGGATATTCTTAAGCTCTCTGGCTGGGAATGGAGTAGTTCTGCAGAAACATGACATTACCATCGATGAATCCCTCAACATCCTGGGGATCATCATTGACCAGAATGTGAACTGGATAAACCGTATTATTACTGTGGCCAAAACAGCAGGCTAGAGGATGCTAATTCTGCTACAGCTCCTGATGCTTTAAAGCCTATCTACCATCTACCAGGCATAGTCCGGAGTTTGATGGAACACTTTCCATTTGCCTGAATGAGTGTGGCTCTACTACCTCTCAAAAAGCTTGACACCATATCTTTTTGATTATTACCACATCCACCTCTTTCAACATTCACTTTCTTCACCATTGATGTAAAGCAGGAGTAATATCTACTATCCACTCATGCATTGCAACACATCGCCATGGTACCTTCAACACGCACTGAACATGTGAACTCTGCTATCTGGAAAGACAAGGACAGTCGGTACATGGGTACCCCAGTACATGCAAGATGCCTTCTACGTCACACACCATCCTGAATTAGAAGTACATCGCCATTTGTTCACTGCTACTGAATTAAAATCCCATTCAAAATAGGAATGTGGATGTATACACTACATAGACCTCTGTCATCAGAAAGGTAGCCCATCATCACGTTCTCAAGTGTAATTAGTGACAGACAATAAATACTGGCCTAGTTGGCTATGCACACACCCCATGAATACATTCTTAAAATTTTTCAAGGCAGGGTTTAAATTCAGCAGTTAACTTATTTTCAACAAATTAAGCAATAGTCAAACAGTTTTGCAAAATAAAGATGCCTGAATCTGTACTTTCCTGTCCTTTCTTGTGTTGAGGATTCACAGTATTTATGAACAATTACAAGGCAAGTATGAATAATAGAGATAAACGCTCACCTATAATTACATTCACTATTGCACAAAATAACAGTTCTGAAGCTCAGTGAGCTCACATTATCTTGTAAGTTATTATAGGAAGACTATCAATATGACAGGTGCTAAGACAGGCAATCGAGATTTGAGTCTCAACAACGATTGTGTTAAACTGAAGTTTGCTATTTTTAGAAGAGCTGAACTCTACTGGTGCATTGGCAAGTTTGAGTTCTATTCATTCAGCTGATTGTTTTTGAGTAAGTTTTATTTCCAAAGCGGCTGAGAGGATAATGCACGATCTGTGGGCAAGGGGATAAGCCAACAGTAAGATCAAAAAGACTTTCCCAAAGACTATTTTGAATTAAGGGAAGTAGCAGTGGATTTGAGAGAGAGTTCCAGAGAGATGAGGGCATTTTGACAGAATGATTTGTTAATAACAATGGAGTGGAGGCAGCAGATAATGAGAAGTCTGACAATTGCCGTTGAATAAGCAGAGGGTTTATACAGAGACACATGAGTGAATGGAAGATATAATTTAAATGAGGTAAGTGCAGCGTTGCAAAATTTGGTTAAGATTGAAGTCCGTAATTCAATTGCAAGGGGCATAGGAAACTAATGGATCAATGAGTGAGATTTGGTGCAGGAAAGGGTGAGGGAAACTATGGACTTCGACATTAGCGTTGAAGAATGTGGTGCTGGAAAAGCACAGCCGGTCAAGTAGCATCCAAGGAGCAGGAGAATCGATGTTTCAGGCATAAACCTTTCATCAGGATGAAGGACTTGTCCCTGAAACATCAATTCTCCTGCTCATCGGATGGTGCCTGACCAGCTGTGTGTTTCCAGTACTACACGCTTCGACTCTGACCTCCAGCATCTGTAGTCGTCACTTTCTCCTAGGTCTATATTAGCAACTGTTTTCAATGTTGAAACAATTGCTTTTGTTTAAACGGAGACGTCTAGAGAAAGGACTAGGTCATGATGACATCATAAAAGTTAGAAAGAGAAGGAGACAAAATGCATCCACTTGAGCAGGAGCAGTTAAGTGACACCAATCTTGGTTTAAAAGATGTTAGGACTGATGAAGATGGTGCCCTGTGTTTTCTGAAGTGCAGTGAATTGTTAGTTGTGTTGGTGACCTATATTGACTCTTGGTCCAGCAAACCTTGATCTTTAAATTCTCATCAGTGATGTCAAATTCCTTCATGACCTAATTCCCCACTCCTGGATCTCTGTTGTGGGGCAACAGTCCCACAGTCCTCTGAGATATCTGAATTCCTTTAATTGTGGAATGAGAGGTTGGTTGGAAAATGGGTGCCACATTTTTTAGTTCCACACTATTCACCTCCAGCTTTTCTCTTCTTGCTTTTACAAACCAATTCCAAAATCTATCATAATCAACCTGCTGAACCAGCCTTCTGCTTGACGACTATTCTGGCTACTCCAATGGAAAATGACATTGCCCTGAATTAGAGTAAATCACCTACAATGTGTGAACAGGCCCTTCGACCCAACAAGTTCACTGACCCTCCGAAGAGTACCCACCCAAACCCATTCCCTTACCCTGTATTTACCCCTGACTAATGCACCTAACCTACACATCCCCATACTCAATGGGCAATGTTGTATGGCCAATTCAACTAACCTGCACATCTTTGGATAGTGAGAGGAAACCGGGAGCACCCAGAGGAAACCCGTGCTGACATGGGGAGAATGTGCAAACTCCACACAGACAGTCGCCCGAGGTTGGAATTGAACCCAGGCCCCTGGTGCTGTGAGGTAGCAGTGCTAGCCACTGTGCCACCCCTGCTATGATAAATATCCGAATGTGCCATGCATGTGCTTTTGTCACAAAATTTGTTGCATCCTTAAATAGGATCACTGGTATTAATGGCATGGAGATTTTGTGCTGAAATGGTGAGCACTGACAACAACATCTGACTTAAATGGGTAATCAATCAAAGAAAGAAACAATCCTGGTCGACTTTCTGCCTTGACAACTAAGTAAGTATTTTAGTGACTCCACCATGAGGACTGTTGAGAACCTGTGGATGCGGTGCTGAAGTATGTTTTCAAACAAAGATATCGTGAGTGGAATTTCCTCTTTTTCTTGATGTGGGAATGAGTCTGTTTGGAGAAGCCACAACCACTGGCCAAAGAGCTCACTGTAAATTCCACCAATCACTCAGTGAGAGCTGACTGGTGAGTTCCCTGCCCCTATCACAGGCCTCAACACTGGAGACCAGGGTTGCTAGGAAACTGAGAGCTAATCAGAGCCTGGCAAGTTCCTTGTTCAAAACTTACTCTTCAGGGGATCCAGTGGTGAGATGATAAGTAAGTTTTATCTTCTTGTTACAGGCAATTGGCAACCGGCCCTTCCCTCCCGCAACAAGTTCAGCAGGGAGATCATCCTGGTTTTTTAGAAGGGAAAAGAGACACCTTTCTAATCTGGCAGGGAAGGCAGGTGATGTAGGGAGAGAGTGAGTTGATCTCCCCTTAAGTTGACACTAATTGCAGCATGAGGAGCCATAATTAATGCTGCGTTGAGGACATTCCTCATGAATACTCCTATCCAGTGTGTAATTGTTGAGGTAGCAATAGGGGGTGTGTTTCTCTCCAGGGCAAATGAACTATTTCCCCTTCCTTTCCCTTCCTGGTCGGGGAACATCACAACCAGTCATTTTTGGTGTTGACGTATGGCCAACTAAACGATTTGAAATGTGCTTATTTCATTCTTTTGGCCCAGGAACATGTTTTGTATAAATTGTTGCCAGAATATAAATTAGCTCAATGACCAATAAAGCCCGTTGCTTTATGATTAGAGTCATAGAGATGTACAGTACAGAAATAGACCCTTCGGTCCAACTTGTCCATGCTGACCAGATATCCCAACCTACTCTAGTCCTGTTTGCCAGCACTTGGCCCATTTCTTTCTAAACTCTTCCTATTCATGTCCCCATCCAGATGCCTTTTAAATGCTGTAATTGTACCAGCCTCCACCAGTTCCTCTAGCAGCTCATTCCATACACGTACCACCCTCTGTGTGAAACAGTTGCCCCTTAGATCTCTTTTAAATCTTTCCCCTCTCATCCTATGCCCTCTAGTTCTGGACTCCCCCACCCCAGGGAAAAGACTATCCATGCCCATCATGACTTTATAAACCTCTATATGGTCACCCCTCAGCCTCCGATGCTCCAGGGAAAACAGTCCCAGCCTATTCAAACCCTCCAACCCTGGTAACATATTTATAAGTCTTTTCTGAACCCTTTCAAGTTTTACAATATCCTTCAGCTAGGAGCTTTATTTACCTGACTTCTCAATTCTTCATTATTTTGATGAAAAGCTACTTAACCTTGTACTCCCCAGTTCAAGGACTGCACCTAACGAAGAGGCAGCACTGTGAAAGCTCGTGATTTTAACTAAACTCATTGGTCTATAATCTGGTGTCATGTGACTTCTGACCTTGTCCACCCCAGTCCAGCACTGACACCTCTACATCAATTCAAGGACATTCACAGGTAATTTATTGCATAAATCTATTAGCTTTTTATAACAAAAGAGTTGTGCTCAATTTATTTTCCAATTCTTAATTCGAATGTGTCATTTTTATTTACCTAGATTTCCCACTCTGCAACCTCGCACAACAACAAACAATTTCTTTGGAACAGTTTGTTCCCTTCATAAACTTTAAAAACCTCGGTTCTTTGACTCTAAGTTCTTCTTCCTAAAGAAAATAAGCCCAACATCATTTGTATTCAACAGGAATTCTCAAAGCTCAGAACCACTTTCAATTGCCACCTCAACACCCTCTCAAGGGCAACAATATATTTGCTAAAGTGACCAGGATTGTAGCTGCAATGGATTGTGACTCATATAATTTCTTTTGGATTTATATTCAATCCACTTGCTGATACAGCACAGTAACTACATTTGTGTTTACAGAAGCATTGAATTTTCTGACTGCTGCACTGTTATTTCGCCACTGACTAGTACCAATAAAGTCTTTTCTTCATACTCCCACGACTGTCACTTATCCAATGTTCCTAATACCCACTCACCACAGAGGAGCAGGTGCATTTCTGTATTAAAGTCGCTTTCTGCTCGTTTAAACTAAAAGTGACAAAAATGGTTTGGGAGCCCTTGTTGGGGCACTATAACGAGCTAACAATTGGTGGAAAGTTATATAAGGCGAAATGGAAACTTATTGAATCAAAGTAGCATTCTCTGGCATGATGATGCACTCCAGCCCTTGCAGTGCTTGCTGGTCTCTAAAGCCCTCTTTCATGCAGGTGAACAACACACATTGTGTCTTGATAGACAGCCCAGTGTGGAGGTAATTGTGAAAGAGAGTCAAACAGTTAGCTAGAATGACCTCCTCCATGACCCACTGCCTCGACCTGTTAATGGCCACGCCCAGGATTATTGAACTAAATGGGTTTTGCTGACAATTGACAATGGTTTGATGGTTATATTTAGACTTTAAATTCCTATTTACCTTTACCCTGTGTGCATCCAAGCAAAGGCAAAGGATTGTTATTCTGCTGTCAGTCGGCACTGATAAAGAAGAGGAGACTAATGCAAGTTTGCACATCTCGGAGGATGAAGACTCAGCTTCCTCCAGGACTTGGGTGTTCATGCAAGATGAGTTCTGCTAACAGAAATTCCCCAAAGCTTCTTAGACACCACCTTCCAAATCCATATCCACTACCATCTAGAAGGACAAAGTCAATCATGTGTGGGATTACCATCATTTACAAGTTCCCCTCCCGGCCACTGGCCATACTCAGTTAGAAATAGATTGTCATTCCTTCCGTGTCATTGAGTCAGAATCCTGGAGTTCCCTCTCTGTTAGATCCTGGGGCTGCATCCAGCACACTACAGTGGTTCAAAAAGACAGCTCATCACTGCCTCTCCTTCAGGGGTGTCGAGGAATGGGTGATAAATGCTGGTTCAGCCAGGATTCCCATATCTCACTGTAAATTAGAAGGAATATGTTGGTTAGATTACTGTCGGGACAGGTACTAACAGAACACAAACATACATATGGTGTTAACTGAGAATATATTGCATGCGCTTCACACAAAGACTTGATGAAGACTGCTCTTAAATACTTGAAATTAAAACAGCCTAAAATCATATTGTTGATGCCCAGGATGGGGCAATGATTCTTTGAATAGAACAAGAACAAAAACCTGGGATCATTGTGACGTCTGTAGCTTTAAATCATGTTATGAGAGCTATGCAAATGATTAAAAATCACACTTTTCTCATGCAAAATAATCTCAAACAGCTGAAATCCTGCCAGTCACACTGTGTGTGGTGCACTGACAAACTGAACAAATACTAGCTCTGACAAATAGGTTCTCATAGCAAGGCACTTCACTGGTGAAGGTCAATGCCAGCTCTCCTTTGACCAGACATGGTTAGAAAGTACAGAAAGGAGGAAGGGATGTGAGAGTGACCGAGGAGCAGAAAGAACAAGGGGAATTCCTGAGAGGGGCAAGGCTGGGGGAAATATTGGGGGCTGAGGCAGAGACTTTCAGAGCAACAGAGATAAAAGAAAGTGATCCATCGAAGAACCATGGAAAAAGCTGTGGATAATAGAGTATATTATTGAAGTGAGGGAGTTTGTACTTGGGGTCAGGAAGTTCACTGGGTGGGGGAGCCAGTATCAAGGAAAATGGAGTGGACTAGACTGACATGAGAAAGGCATTCATAACTCAGAGAGAAAGGGTTGGGCACTTGATATACCAAGAAACAATTTGCAGGAAGCAGGTTGATGGAAAATGTGCCTCACCGGAGAAAGATTGAAATAAAATCAGAAATTGATGGAGAAACTCAGCAAGTCTGACAGTTTCTGTGGAGAGAGAAAATGAGTTAACATTTCTGATGCAATATGGCTCTTGTTTGACACTGTTCCTATGTGAATCCAATTGGCAGCAACAGCATCGGGTTTGATCCTTATTCCAGCACATGGCTAGAGGATTAACCTCCATGTATTACCCCTGGTAGAAAGGGTGGTGCTGTGGGTTGGCCCTGTCTTCAGAAAAACAAGGAAGAAGATAGAACAAAGGCGCAGACTCGATGGGCTGAACGACCTCTTCTGTGGTCTACCACTTTATCGGGAAGGTCCTTTCTGTTGTTTGAAGAAATCATGACCAGTGAGCAGAGATTTGGTGGAAGAAATATAGGAGATTAAAAGGGTGAAAGTTCTTCACCTAGAGGGTGAATGGAAAACTGGAATTCACCATCTGGAGAATGGTAGGGATAGAAGCCCCCATGACATTAATGTGCACTTGAAATGCCACAGCCATCAAGGTGATGAACCAGCAACAGGAAATTGAATTAGACTGTAACAATTCTCGTCAAACAGCACAGGCATGAATAGCCATCTTCTGTGCTGTAAATTTCAATGATAGACCGGCCAGTCTAATGTGTTTATAATTGAAGAGTGGTGTGCAAAATTAAGTTGTCATGTTTCGATAAGTCCTGAACGAATCCTGGGCAATTGTTTGCCAGGTACAGTCCTAAGAGCCTTGCTAAAAGTGGCCTCAGTTTATTTTAATTGCTGAGAGTGTTAATAGTCCCTTGCTCCTTTCAAAAATATATGTTGTTCCTGCCTGCTTAAATCTATAGTCAGTACTTCTGAATGTCATGGGAGAAATGCTCATTTGAAATAGCTGTCATAATTGGTTAGAAACATCCAAACCAAATCAGTTCAGAGTCTATTATCATCCTAGATATGAAGGGTAATTGCAGACATCAGATGGGCTTTTACAGAATTCCTTCAAAGTGTTATACCATGGTCCTTTGTACTTTGTCGTTTTCATTTCCAGCAACTTCAGCGACTTTTCTCTTTCAGAAGGAAGGGATAGTTTGGGCCAGAGTCATTGAAACGTATACCATAGGATCATACAGAAGATGGCCATTCAGTCTACTGTGAGCTGAAAATGTGTTGCTGGAAAAGCGCAGCAGGTCAGGCAGCATCCAAGGAGCAGGAGAATCGACGTTTTGGGCATGAGCCCTTCTTCAGGAATGAGGAAAGTGTGTCCAGCAGGCTAAGATAAAAGGTAAGGAGGAGGAACTTGGGGGAGGGGTGTTGGAAATGTGATAGGTGGAAGGAGGTTATGGTGAGGGTGATAGGCCGGAGTGGGGGTGGGGGCGGAAAGGTCAGGAAGATGATTGCAGGTTAGGAAGGTGGCGCTGAGTTTGAGGGTTGGGACTGAGACAAGGTGGGGGGAGGGGAAATGAGGAAACTGGAGAAATCTATTGTGCCTATGCAAACATGATTGACAGAGCTATCAAATTATTTCACTCCCTCATTGCACCCCTGCAATTCTCTTTTTGTTGTCATATAAATGCAATTCCTTTTGCAATATTAATACTGAATCCTAGGTGTGTTAGCCATGGGAAATTACCCATCGTGTTCGAGTATGCATAAGGTTGGTGGGTTAGCCATGGGAAATTACCCATCATGTTCAAGGATGCGTAAAGTTGGTGGGTTAGCCATGGGAATGGTGTAAGGGGGATGAGTCTGAGTAGGATACTATTTGGGGGTTGGTGTGAACTGAACGATCTGCTCCCACACAGTAGGGATTCTATGAAATAAAATTCTGTACAACAATTATCCAAGATCTGAGTTCTTAAAATACTGTCCCTACTGTGGGTGTAACAGCTTTGCCCTGCCTACTTTGTCAAAACCCTTGCAACTTCTAAAATGATGCTTGTATGTCATTGGCTAGACTAACATTTATTGCCCCTTGGAAAATCTTGAGCACAACAATTGTTTTTTTCCATCAACCTCCTCTGTTTGAATCAAAACCACAGGAATCAATTGTTTGATGGTATTTGTTATATAAAGACTTTAGGATCCTGCAGCAATTTTGGGATGCTGCCATGGAACGGCATCATCACAGTGCAGGAGGGGTATGACTCATTGGTTGAAGTTTAGCCATGTGATTGAATGAAAGAATTGAATAGATTGAAGGTTATAAAAGAGGTCATACAGAGAACAGCCTTAACAATACAACAGCAAGTTTTAGGGTGTGGTACTTATCAGATTACCATGGTATTTGTTATTAATATGCAATAAACAGAGATCGGGAAGTCTAAGTCTGGAATTAAGTCTGGACTCAGCCATCTCCTTCACCAGTCTGTCTTGAAACCAAGTTGCTAGATGTGGGCATCCACGCATGGGCACTACACAACAGAACAGCATTCATTTACTTTATGGCATACTTGACATTTTCCTTTAACTATTAATTGTGAAAGCCCGGAGAACTTCAGGTGGCATTTATATTCATCATGTAGCTGAGTAAGTGACAAACTAGAAAATACTTGGAGGTTTTGCCAAGTGCTCTTCTGTGATCAGCCACTTCAATCAGGCTCCAGTAAGTGGGTGAATGTCTTGCATTTACATGTGTGAGCAAAATCACATCAATATTGACACAGTCCTAATATTGAATAAAAGTGAAGCAATCAAGTGAGTTAGCATGAAATGATTGGCGATGATTGCATGTTTACAATTATAATAATCAGGTATCTTTCTTAAGTGCGTTCGGCAACTGAAGACCTGAGAACAGTAGTTATGTAGAATAGATTTGGAGACGCCGGCGTTGGACTGGGGTGTACAAAGTTAAAATTCACACAACACCAGGTTATAGTCCAACAGGTTTATTTGGAAGCACTAGCTTTCGGAGCGTCGCTCCTTCATCCGTCTGATTGGAACTCACAACCTTGTTGTTCACTCAGTTCCCCAAACTGACAGCATAGACTTGCCTCCTAGAGGACTGATCATGTAATCTTGCTACATCGTTAGGTATTTACAGCAACCATGAAAAAAATATCCTGGATAATTGGCGTGTTCTTTTTTGTGTTGTACGCCTTCAAGAAATCCTTGAAAAAGCAAAGGACTGCGGAGGTGTGTGTCTCCTTTTTGTCAGAATGTAGGAGCTAGAAAAACAGCTGATGAAAATCATTAGGCAGCTGTGGAGATTCCATGTACTGATTGTAGGTTAAATTGCTCTGGTTTCTGATAACATGTAGCTATTAAATATCGCACAGACCCTCATTAGTGTAAAAAAGTAAATCAAATATTGTACATTTAAGTGGGCCAATATATTGAGATCACAAAACATTACATTTGTGCCTCATTAAAAGGCAAACTTTGTATTAGAAATGGTCATAATTAACTTAAAATACAAAGGAGTACATTTGTAATGTTGCCAGACATGATTGTAGCGACTTGTCAATCAATTTTTCAGTGTGACCAAACAGGAAAGTTAAAAGTCTTTGGTAACTTGGTTCCCATTATCTCTCTCATTTGTTTTTTTTTACCGATTTTGATGTCAAAAATCTTGGTAATATTTTCCAAGCCCTTCACTGGGTCAAAATCCCGGAACACCTCACTAACAGTGGGTGTACACCTTCTCAAGAGCAGTTAGGTTGGTTAATATTTGTTGGTCTAGCGGACGATGCTGACTATCTGTAAAAGAATTTTTAAACTGTCAGTGGAAAGAGATGTCACAATGTGTAAGTGGCTTATTCTGCGCCCATTCCAAAAAGCTTGCAAAAACCAGTTTCATCCCTAAAGTATTCCTCTAGCATCTAACTCAGTTCTTGAATTTCTCTAAATCTGTATACTATTGATAGGTTTCTCAGTTTCTTGCATCCACTAGTCAGTTCATTTGGAACAATTATGTGCTGGGACTTGAACTGCAGAAATGCTGAAAGCTTTCCTCATATAACTTATTGTCTGAATCTTTCTTAAAAAAAATTGCCACATGGGTAAATAATATATTTGTTAAGTCCTTTCATCACTGTCAGATCGTCCAATGAAGAGTCCTTATGAAGTGACATTTCAGTTTTTCTTATATTCTATTTTAGATTTCCATGTATATTGCTTATATTACAGCAGTCATGCTTCCTCAAACATAATTTGCTGTAATCAAATCATTTTGGTACATTACTGGGAGTCGAAATAAGCTAATATATGCACTGGTACATATTGTAGTCTGCAGACAGACAAAATCTGCCAAATATCATGCAGATGGTGAAACCAAACTTGTTTTGAATAATTTATGCAATGTTGCTGTCACTGGTTAGGGCAGCATTCATATTGCCTTTAAGAAAGTAATAGGGAGTTACTGTTCATTTGGTGTAAGTACATTCACAGTGTGGCTAGGATGGGAGCTCCAGGATTTTGACTTGCCATGTTGTAACTGGGGAAGCGATAACATCCATAGTAGCATCTTACACTTAATTATTACTGTATTATGAAATTGATTGCAGACCAGGCAAGCCTGCATTTTAAGACTGTACAGTAACAACAGTATGCCTGGAATCCAGACTATGTGTATAAGTCAGTGATACTATAGCTGAATATATAATAATTGTTGTAAGTAGACTTTGAAATCAGTCTCACAAGAACCTGACTATCTCATGTATATAGTACAAGGGCTACCATATAGTAAATCACAAATGCTCTCACTTACTGGGGCTTAGAGCATGTATGGGGTCAGGGTAACGGATGGCAGTTAACGTATCTACTTAACATCAGTACTAGTGGCTTGGAAAATTTGGTGACAGCTCATCACTGACTATGTTTCAAAACTATTAAACACCAAGCCCCACTCACTCTATATGCCTTTTCTACTGTATTGGTTATAGACACACCATTAATGTCTCAAACTTCACTAATCATATTCATGTTTTAAAATCCTTTCCATTGATCTCAATTCTTCCCTAATTTTATAATCACCTGTAATTCTTCAAGTTCTTCCAAATCCTTTCCATTCTTAGACTCTAGCCATTTGTGCATTCTCCACTTTCTCCTGTTATTGGTAAACAAGCCTTCACTGGGCTAAGCATCATGCTGTGGAATTCTTTCCCATAATTTTCCAACTCTGAACATTGCAAACTCCACCTTCAAAATTTAAAATCCTTTCAATCAACCTATTAGTCACCCGTCATTCATATTCTTCTACTCAGTGTCAGTCTCTGATTACATACCTGACAAGCACTTCACAATAGTTTTCTACATAGAAGACCTGATAGATTGAATTTTTCCAATATTTAATTAGAGATGTAGATAAGGGTGATGTAGCTGATGTAGTCTACATGGACTCCAGCAAGGCTTTTGACAAAGCAGTCTCACATGGCAGACTGTTTGCAAAGCTAAAAGCACATGGGATCTAATGCAAATTGACAAATGGATCCAAAATTGGTTTACTGACAGGAAGTAGAGGATGATGTTCAAAGAGTGTTGTTATGACTGTAATACTGTGTTCAGTGATGTACTGGGTTTGGAGTTGGATCTCTTGCCTGCTTTTTGTCGTGCATCAAACAGAAAACTGATGGTGTGGTTAATAGCAAAGAGAAACGTCTTATACTAAAGCACAATTTATACAGGCTGGTCAGATCAACTGAGCAGTAGCAAAAGGAAACGAATCCTAAAAAGTGTGACAAGGCAAGGGAAGACACAATGAATGCTAAGACCCGAGGAAGCACAGAGGATCAAAGAGACCTTGGTGCACATGTCCACTGATCCTTGAAGGCAGTAGGACAGGAGGAGAAGGTGGTTAAGAAGGCATTGCCTTTTATAGTCAAGGCATTCAATATAAGACCAAGGAAATAAAAATGGAGCTGTATAATGGTGAGTTGGTCCAGAGTTGGAGTATTGTGTGCAGTTATTGTCATCACGCTGTAGGAGGATATGATTGCACTAGAGAAGGTACAGAAGATGATCACCGTAGTGATGGTAGCAAGGTCAGCCAAATGGACTTCATAGAATATGAGTTCCATGACTGGGGCTGTTAATCTGGTCTAATCAGGAAGTCTTGGCTGATAGATAGGAACAGGACTATCAGGGATTCTGTTCACTGTGAAAGCTGGCTCTGAGGGAGCTGGATCAATGTCAAGAGCTCTCCATGTCTATATGAGGGGTGACTTGGTGACAGGATACTGACTTCTGTCAAGTTACTTTAGTGGTGAGGAGAGAAAAGCACACTCCTGAGAAAGTTCCCTCGCTACAGTGGCTTTGATTTGGGGTAAGCTTTACTTGCATCATGCTATTATTTTGGAAGCTTGACTCATTTGATCCTGCCATCAAAGACTGGACCTGGATAAATGACATTGGGCAAATGAAAAGCAATAAGTAATTCTCTTACCAGCTTGTGCACCCGCAGCTTTTTCGATTATTAAGAGTCCAACTTCCCCTGAGGTACCAGATACTAAAACCTTTCAAGAGTTGACAGATTTAGTTAAGGAATATTATGAATCCAAGCCTCCTCTAATTCTGAGAGACCATCAGTTTTACTCAGGCAATTTTAGAACCAGGGAAATCCGTATCAGGATTTTCGATTGGCAGAGGCATGTGACTTTGGTTTAGAGGGGATTTCAGGAAAAGGTGTTTCACTCTGAGGGTTGTGGCTATCTAGATTACACTGGTGGTAGAGGTGGGAACCCTCAAAAACTATTCAGGTGAACATTTAAATGCAGTAGCATAAAAGTTTACGCACATAGTGCTGGAAAATGGGATTCGGATGGATGGATGTTATTCTCGAACGTGGACATGATGAGACAAATAGCCTCCTTCTGTGCTGTATAAACTCTGTGACTGAGAAAAAAAGTTTTTTTTAATGAAGTATGACTGTGGGCTGTATATGCACTTTCATATTGTGTATGTTTCATTTGTAGAATATGCTTCCATAAGATTATTTTGCTGGATAATTTAGTTGGCAGTGGGAGGGATGGGAATTTTCAGCCTTTCAAGGTTTTCCAGTCTTCAGAACTATGAGGACTGTTCAAAAAGTGGTGGGTACCCTTTTTGGACACAGAAGAGGGGTAATTTTTATTGTCTCAGAGGCTTGAACTACTTGGAAGCTCTCAGATGATGTTGGTAGAGCAGGGAATCAAGGGTTGTCAGGATTGGATGGAAATGTGGAATTTGAAATACAAATAGACCAGCCACGTTATTATTGAGCGGTGAAGCAAATTTTAGGGAAAAAGTGGTCTGCTTTTGCTATATTCATAAGTTCCTGGTGCGCATTAAAAACCTAACTAAATTCACTGCTAAATGTTCTACCTGGTAAAGTTTGACGTTTGATTTTTATGCTCCACTGGGGCTGGGAACAGAGACTGACCTGAATTAAACTGTGCCCAGCCCACCAGTGTGCCAGAGTCTCGGATCTATTCAGACTTGGGGATTGGATTGTAGCAAATCCTACCTGTCCACAGGCTACCTGCTCAGCAGAGGGCACTGAAGGAATTGATGGATGCCAACTGGGATTGATCAATCAATCTCCGAGTTCCCGTGGGCAAAGGGGCCCAGTCTAGATGCCTAAAGGTGGCCTCCTAGTGGCAGATCAGAAGGGTGGCACTTCAGACAAGCCTCGATAGCCTTGCAGAGGGGCTACCTGCTTACCCCACAACAGTCCAGGCTGCACATCTTGATTTGAATTCAAACAATTCGGAGAGAAGGCACCTCAATTTTGAAATGCACTCTCCTTCACTAGCTTCACTCAGCAGCATAAGCTGCTGCTCCTTTCAAGTTGGAGGTCTCTGATCACAGCTTAATGCATCAGCCCGCCATTCTTAATTGGATGACAAGCCCACCCTCCAGTCATTGATTAAAAAATCATGAACTGTGATGAAAGCTCACACTAAAGGGCCTTCTGGGCTGTATTTTAGCTTGACAGCAAACCTCAAAAGCCCATGAGAAGAATTCTGCTCATGATGTAAGTAGTAATGAAGCTAAAAGGATTGTAATATTTATTCATGCCATCTTTCTGCAGACAATATCATATGAATGATATCTTATAGTCTCTAGACCTTAGACATCAATGTTACTTTGTCAAATCTTTTGCTTTGCCGATGATAATGCACTGCCAATGTTGTAGTGTAATTGGACTAGTGATTCAGGGGCCCAGTTTAATCTTCTAGGTTCACATTCCACCATGGCAACTAGTAAAACTTAAATTTAATGAATAAATCCAGCACTGAAAACTAGTGTAGGGTTTTGGTTTGCAATCAGTTATTTCCCTGATCTTTAAGCAGCTTGAATCATCCCCAGACCCTGATTCTGGACAGTGGATTTATTTCGAGGATGTGAAATGAAAAGGCAAAATTGTTTCAGGGCAAAAGAATGTCTGTGTTTATTTAGGGTACTTATAGTATAAGAAAATAGGTATTTCAATAAATCAAGGAAATTAACACAATTAATATACAGGAGAACAGTAGCACTTTAAAATACACCATTAACACATTGCGTTGGAAGGTTTGTTTTCAGATGTTTCATCAACATGATGAGGTGACATCATCAGTGAGAGTCTCCACTGAAGCACTTCACTGGAGACTCTCACTGATGATGTTACCTCGTCATGGTGACGAACCGTGTGAAAACAAACCTTCCAGCTCAGCGAGCTAACTTACATACTTATCATCAACCTGAGCTACAAATCTTCTCAAAAATTACTAATACACTATTAATTTAGATGACCATTATTAGACACTATTGTACTGACACACAGAAAACAACAGTGTTTAATTGTAGACTCTTAATCAGAATTCCTACCTATAGGGTCCCGATTCACTATCACCACCCACACCTTCCACTCCCTGCTAGCTATGTTGAAACTTTGGGGTCCCAAGATTTATGCTCACCACTCAGAATGCAGTTTTGAAGTGTGCCTAGCTGTTCTGGCTTGCCGTACCCAGAACGTGGATGAAGACTTCAGTCTGCGTAAGTTCTTCAGTTTGGGTTGAGTCCGTTAATATGGTAAGGTGTGTGTTGTCGGGTAAGTAGCTGATTTTGTTTTACTTTCCACTGGTTTGCTGAGCCTGGTCTTCACCTCAGGATGTGTCTGAGGACCAGTGGTATTGGTCGAGTCAGTTGATGCTTCGAGTTGCTGGTCTTTTGTTCTCATGGTCATGGTCAGTAATTGAGGATCTTGCTGTCGGTGTTCTCAATTCAGAAAAGGCCTGTGTCCAGAAGCTCTTGTTCAGGTTGCTGTTCAGCCTGTTCTGTTGTGGATCTCTTGTTGCCTTCCACGTCTTGGATGAATTTTGTTCTGATGATGCAGGTCAGCTTCTTGATTGGTCTTCTCTGTCCAGCCTCTCGATTGGGCTTCTCTTGGGTCTCGGTTTGGAAGCTGCTTGTGGGAGGATGCCTATTGGCCAGCTGTTCACGCAGAAGTTTGTTGGTAAAAAGAAGGCTCTCCTCAGTTGAGATTGGGGCTGGCAGTTGTAGCCCCCCCCCCCCACCCACCACCCCCATCTTTTGTTCTCTTCTGAAGTTAATCAGCTTTCAAATGGTTGGAGTCTGTCTGAATGGGTTGTGTAGCCCAAGATATAAAAGCTGTCTCGGGCTAGGGTCTGCTTGTTTCTGTTGATTATTCTTTTAGAGAGGAGGTATAAACTGGGATTCCAGACTGAACAATAGTCCCAGACAGCAATCTCCATTCTCAGGTTTGCTGAATGTCTTGTTTATATCCCCTAGACTCAATCAAGCTGCCCCTTTTCTTTAAAAGTTTTGAAAGCCCAGGGCTTTTTCCATATGTTTTAATATTGTGGATGTTTGCTCGGTTTTACACTCATCTCTTTTAAACTATGATCGTTACTAGAAAAAAGCACTAATGTCCTTTTAGGCAAGAAGCTAAATGTAACTGATCTGGCCTACATGGGACTGCATACCCACAGCAATGTTAACTCTTACTTACCCTCTGAAATGGCTTGGTCAGTCAGTCAGCTTCAGCACAAACAGGGACCAGTGACAATTACCAGCTGTTGTACAAGGTAATGGTTCTGAAAAAAATTAATGTTGATCTATATTGAGCTTCACCTAGTCTAATGTTACGCAGTCCTTGGGTGGGAATAGTTGAGTGCAACTCTAAGAATCGTGAGTATTTGTGCTGAGCAAGTTCATGCAAGCTACACCTGTTAGTATTATGCAATAAATTGCCTTAATATGTAAGACAAGTGTCTCTCTATTTAGATTCATCAGAGATGCATCTTCTGAAAAATAGACAGGTCCTAGATTCAATACACATTGCTCTGCTACGTTTGTCTACTCAAATTCACTGTAATGCAATTAGGGATACTGCTTCTACCACCCAAATGTTTAAACTGTGTGTTGCCTGTAACGGGATTACATCGCCAACACTTTAAGTGCTGTTTCTAAAGGGTGATTTTTCTATAACACAGGGTTGCACAAGAACGTAACCATCATGTTATAGAAGAACTGACTGTATAGAGAAAGAAGGATCAGTGGTAGAAAACTACTCAAGCCAGCCCATCACATGTGACATATTGTGGTACCTGAAAGTACAATGAGGTGAGCAGTGGTGTGAATTGAAATGCCACAGTTCCAAGATGGCAGTGCCAGCAAGGTAGGCAGTGCTCAGGCTCTTGGTATCATCCACTCCAGACTGGCTGCTACCTCTCTTCTTTCTGTACCCATATGTCTTCTTTCTTTTTCTTCACCTTCTTCCTATCGGCGGTGGAGAAGAAGGTGACATTGTTGAAGGGAGCGACTGGAGCAGAAGTCTTGGTGAGGCAGTGGCCTAGCCTGGTAGCAGAGCCAGGGACTCCTGGTGGTGGTAGGCCCAGAGCCATGGCCTCCTGGTTATCAGTGAGGTGGCAGCTGAGGTGGGAACTCTTGGTTGCAGGTCAGTGTGAGAGCAGCACGGGACCCGACATCGGTTGCCCATCAGCAAGGCGGGCACAGTGACAAAGAGATGGTACCTGAAGAGTGGTACCTCTGATGTTGGTGGCACCAACACAAGTGGCAGATGGGGCTTAGAGCACAAGATTCATGCGGAGGCAGCAGAATGAAAATGGACTTTCTTTCAGCTATACCTTTATTCTGGTAACAGTTGAAGCTTTTGACTGTATTTTTCCATGTTGTTCACAAGCACAAGTGACAATAAATCATCATTAATTTAGCTGGATCATGCTACATAGTGATCATAGGTGGGCAGGCAGAATCCATTTCATTCTGAGTAAGGAGGAACAATATTATTGAAGAGAATCCAACATTTTGAGAGCAGTAATGCTTAAAAAATGATACCAGTGAGTAAAATGTGAGAATTGACAGTCAGCATCAGGTGCAGGAACAGCAACAAGGCAAGTTCAGCACATCAAAGACAAACCTTCAGCAAGAAGCTGATAAGAAGCTCAGGGATAATAGTATGAGGTAGGGAATGAGAGTAGTCCAAATACACTGAGAATAGGGCGCAGACCTTAGAGGAGGCTTTATAGGGACTGAGGAAACCTCCAGAATAAATCTAGATATCAGAGGAGAAAATCATTACAAAAATGCATGGACACTAGAAAGAGAAGACACAGGAGTTATGAAAAAATGTTCTCAGTTTAAGTTATTTTCCTTGGAGCTGGGAGACTGAGGCAAGACATGATTGAGATGTGGAAAATTATGAGGAGCATAGATAAATAGACAGGAACAAACCTTTTCCTCTTCTTGAAGGGATTAGTGACCAGGAGGTGTAGATATAAAGTAAGGGGTGGAAAGTTAAAAAGGAAATATGAGGAAAAATTATTTTTTTCAGTCAGAGTGGTAAGAATCTGGAACTCACTGCCTGGAGATGTGGAGATGCAGGAACCCTCAGAACAATTAAGAAGTATTTAAATGTTCACTTGAAATGGCAAGGTGCACAAAGCTATGTGGCTGGAAAATGGAATTAAGATAGTTAGGTGGTTGCTTTTGACTGGCACGGAGGTGGTGGACTGAAGGGCCTTCTTCTGTGCTATAGACCTCTATGATTCAATAACTTCAAAAAAATTAAGTATTTGCCACCTTTGTGACTGGGCTCCATCAGGCAGAACTGCAAGGGAAAGTGAAAGGTCCTGAAAAAGAATTTATACTGGGGCTGCTGTACTGCAAGGTTCTCAGCATTTATTTCAGGTGGAGCAAAGCAAATTTAGAAAAAAATTAAGCAAATAATTGAGCAGAAGAAGAAAAATGAGAAAAATATGATCATTTAAAAGGACTCCATAATTAAACAATAATTTCCAACACTTGAAGCCACAGAATAGACTGAATACTATTAGTTGGTGGGCAATGGTGTCTTAATCTTTTTTGTACAAATGTAGTTTTGTTTGCAGGAATCTATGATTAAATTTTGAAATTCATCACCTTAAGCAGGGCTTTAAAAACCTCAATAGAAGAGCAATTGAGTTTTTCTCATTTAAAGAGCAGCTGAAACCAATTTTTCAGTAATCGGGTCAATTTGTGTTTGGAACATATCAGACTAACCAACTTAATGTTTCTTAGCACTGGAGTGTGACTTAAAGTAGATTGCTGGAAGTTGTGTGATTAAGGGAAGAAGGGGAACGAAGTTTATTTCAATGCATTTTCATCTTCCAGGAACTAAGTCAAACTCTGCTGCAGGAGAAGCTAGTTATTTGGTGCATTTCTGATAAGTGATTAAGGTTTACTCTATTTCTATTTAAAATAGTGAAGGAATAGGTGGTATTGTAAACAAAATAATTACTTGGTAGCCATGATGTGGAGGGGCCAATGTTGGACAAAGTTAAAAATCACACACAACCAGATTAAAGTCCAACAGGTTTATTTGGAAGCACTAGCTTTCGGAGCGCTGCTTCTTCATCAGGTGGTTGTGGAGTATAAGATAATAAGACACAGAATTTATAGCAAAAGATTACAGTGTCATGAAACTAAAATTATATATTGAACAAACCTGGATTGTTAAGTCTTTCATCTTTTGGAATTGGTTGCAAGTTTCAGTTCATTAATATTTAAATCCCAGAACTTCTATTAAGTCACCTTCTCAATATAACTTAAGGCTTTATAACAAACGTTGACATCTCAGCTCAGACAGTGTATTAAAGGTGTGAGGTTAGAGTCTGCCTGTATCCCAATCTTGAATCAGACTGGTTCTATTTCCAAAGTCTCTTCCTTTGCAACTGTTCAACATCTTTAAGGTTCTTTCAGAAACAAAAAGAGGAATTTATGGAAAAGCTCAGCAGGTCTGGCAGCTTCTCTGGAGAGAAACCAGAGTTAACGTTTCAGTTGGAGTGACACTTCCTCAGAACTGGGGAACTCAGTTCTGAGGAAGGGTCACTGGACCCGAAACATTAACTCTGATTTCTCTCCACAGATGCTGCCAGACCTGCAGAGCTTTTCCATAAATTCCTGCCTTTTGTTTCTGATTTGCAGTTTTTTTCAGGCTTTATTTAAGGTTCTTTTGGCTTGTTTGGATGGACTTGGGGGCTGCAGGGTAGAGGAGCCAACTGGCCAAGGTACCTCTGATGGGAGGAGCGAAAAGTAATGTTGTGACAAAAGGTGACAGTACAGTCAGAGGGACTGACATGTATCTCTGCAGCAAAGTGTGAGAGAGTAGCCAGCTATGTTGCTTATCCAGTGTCAGGGTTTGGGATATCTACTCTGGGCTGGAGAAGAACCTGAAATGCAAGAGGATGGATACAGTCATCATGGTCTGTGTATGTGCCGATGATATAGGTAGGACAAGGAAAGAGGTTCTATGCATCAATATAAGGAATGAGGAACCAAGTTAAGAAGCAGAACCTGAATTATCACATGAGCCACATACAAATAAACATAGAGCAAATTTTGTTTGAGAGGTGAATAACAAGGGTCATGCATTTAAGGTGAGAGGGGGAAGGTTCAAAGGAGATGTAAGGGGCATGCTTTTTTCCACAGTATGGTAGGAGCCTGGAACATGCTGCCAGGGATGGTGGTAGAGGCAGGTACAACAGGAGTGTTTAAGGAACTTTTAGATAAGCACATGAATACGCTGACAGAAGGAATTAGTTTAATTTGGTGTCATGTTCAGCACAACATCATGGGCCAAAGGGTCTGTTCCTATGCTGTACTCTTCTCTGTTCAATGTGGCTTAGACTGATGGGAGAGAAGTGAGTTTCAGTCTATGGAATACAAGTACCAGTACAGGGGAAAGTGGGAGGTGTCCAGTTGAGAAGATCTCCACCTGAACTTTGCTGTGGCCTATCTCCTTGTGAGTCATATAACAAGGGAAGGAGAGAGAATTTTAAACTAAATGGTGGGGCCAAAAGTGATCACATTTAGGAGGCTATGGTAAACCAAAAAGTTAAGACAAGGCAAAAGAGAAAAGCATTAATACAGACCATTAAAGGAAGGGGTAAAGGTTAGAAATTTAAGAGTTAATTAACAGTTAAAAATGGAGGTTACAAAAAGAATAAAAAGATGCAACAAAAGACGGCACGGTGGCACAGTGGTTAGCACTGCTGCCTCACAGTGCCAGAGACCCGGGTTCAATTCCCGTCTCAGGCGACTGACTGTGTGGAGTTTGCACATGTCTGCGTGTCTGCGTGGGTTTCCTCCGGGTACTCCGGTTTCCTCCCACAGTCCAAAGATGTGCTGGGTCAGGTGAATTGGCCATGCTAAATTGCCCGTAGTGTTAGGTAAGGGGTAAATGTAGGGATATGGGTGGGTTGCGCTTCGGCGGGGCGGTGTGGACTTGTTGGGCCGAAGGGCCTGTTTCCACACTGTAATCTAATCTAATCTAAAAAGACTGTGTATCTGAATTCACATAGCATTCAAAGAAAACAGAGGATTGAGAGAACAAATGGAAAGAAATAAGTGTGATGTGATAATCATGACAGAGATGTGGCTGCAGGGTAACTTAGATTAGGTCCTGACCATTGAGGAATGCAGGACACTTCGAACATAAGAACATAAGAACTAGGAGCCTTCAAGCCTGCCCTTTTAGGAAGGGCAGAAAGCTAGGACAAGGTTGCATGCTGGCTCTATTAGTTAATGATGACATTAGCACAATACAGTGTGATAATGTAATTTTAGACAAACAGGCTGTGGAATAATTTGGGAAGAAATAAGTAGTAATAAAGGCAAAAGTCATGTGGGAGTAACAGTAATCACTAGGGTAAGAGCATAAGGGAAGCAACAATAGGAATTTGTCAGAAACCCACAGTGATAACCCATGAGGGAAAGGTCTGATTGGAAAAGATAGCCAAATGCATTGTTTCTTGGAACAGCTTATTCCAGAGCAAGCAGACAACAGATTAAATTTGACCTGGTATTGTAGAATAAGACAGGTTCAATTATTAATCTCATAGTGAAGGCACATCTAGGTAGAAGTGATCATAATATGATTAAATTTTACATTAATTTTAGTAGGGAGAAGAATTAAAAAAACATAAATAAATGCAATTGTGAAGGATGAAAGCAGAGCTGACTAAAGTGAATTGACAAACTGGCTTAAAAGACTGTTCAAAGGACATGTGATGACAGATATTTAAGAGGATATTTCAGAATGCAATATTTGAAGGCATAGACCCACTGTCTGTGCTTTATTAGAAAGGTTAAAGATAGTTTCAAGTTTATGCAAAGATGAGTTTCAGGTTGGTAGATTGAAGTGAATATCACAATGTTTAAAATGTTACGAGCTATAATTAAAGTATAGCAGGGCACTTGGATATGTGTGAGGTAATCAGGAAAATTAAAAATGCTTTGCTGAAAGGGAACTCATATTTAATCAATTTATTGGAGCTCTTGGAAGAAGGAATGTGTTATGGTACTGTGAATATCTTGTACTTAGATTTCCCAGAAGCATTGATAAAGCGGCCCATCAAATATTACTGTGGAAAATGAAAATTCATTGCTTAGTGGGGTAACACACTGGTATGGATCGAAGATTGGCTGGCTAACAAGAAGCAAAGTGTGGACATAAATCAATCTTTTCAGGTTGGCAAAGATGTAATAAACTATGTGCTGTAGGAATCCATGCTGGAGTCTCAACTGTTCACAAACTATGCACATGACTTGAATAAAGAGACAGATAATTAGGTTGCCAATTCTGCTGATTGCAAAAATTTAGATAAGCAAGTGAGTTGGGAAGAGGATATAGAGACTAGAAAAATAGATATGTTGAGTGAGTGGACAATATTTTGTCAAATGGTGGAGAATGTGAGAAAATGTGTAATTGTCCATGATAGCAGGAAGATTAAAGAAGAAGCATTCTGTCTCATTTGTGATCGATTGCAGTGCTCTCAGATGCAGAGGGCTCTGCTTATCCTTGGAGAAGAATTGCAAAAGGCTGGTATGCAATGTCATAATGTATTATATTAAAAATCACAAAAAAACAGGTTTATTTGAAAGCACAAGCTTTTAAAGCTAGTACTTCCAAATAAACCTGTTGGACTATAACCGGGTGTTGTGTGATTTTTAACTTTGTCCAATCCAGTCCAACACCAGGACCTCCAAATAGTGTTTTATGAGAGGAATTTGAATACAAATGTAGGGATGTAATGCTTCAAATATATAGGGCACTAGTGAGACTACATCTGGAGTACTGTGTACAATATTGATTATCTTATTTAAGGAAGGATGGAAATATATTGCAATCTTCAGAGATTTATATAAACAAAACCTGGACGGGCTAAGTTTGTATCAGCTGGAGCTTAGAGTGAGGTTACTTAATTAAAATAAAGGCATTCTTGGTTGGTCTTGACAGGATAGATGAATATCTAGAACTGGGAGTCACCATATCAAAATAAGGAATTACCTACTTAAAAGAGATGATGATGCACTATGCCTCGAGAAAGATTTCATCAGCCAAAGGAAGTGGAAAAACCAGGAAATGCACGTCAATATTTCTCCTGTTCTACAGTAAAGTCACATAATCCTACTTTATCATCACAGAGGTAAGTGACTGATGCTGTGTTTAACTTGAGGGTCACCAATTCTTAGATGAGGGGAGAGGTTGAGAAGTTCAACCTTCATGGTAATCTCAACCAGTCCAGGAACTGAACCCATGCTGTTAGTATTACTCTGCATCACAAACCTGCCAATGCAGCTAGCCAATCGCCCTTTCCATGCTGTATAATGACAAGAGGGAAATACCTCAATAGTTTCTACAACATGATCCATCTCCCTTCTTGAAGTTAGTGAAAATTGCAACATTCCTGACCTCTCTTTGTGTGTGCTGAAAAATGTGCTGCTGGAAAAGCGCAGCAGATCAGGCAGCATCCAAGGATCAGGAGAATTGACGTTTCGGGCATGAGCCCTTCTTCTCCTGCTCCTTTGATGCTGCCTGACCTGCTGCACTTTTCCAGCAACACATTTTTCAGCTCTGATCTCCAGCATCTGCAGTCCTCACTTTCTCCTACTCTCTTTGTGTATGTTTGGTTATTTTTCCTCTGAATATCTATAGGATGGATGCATAGGTTCTTACGTAAACTAAAGTCTGTCAAATTGAAGACCTCAGCTGGAATACCAATGGAGCCACATGCTTTGTTGTTCTCATCCATTATTTGCTTGTTGTAGCTGTGCAATCCGTGGTGGATCAACCAGAGATTCTATTGCAAGCTAGTCATTGTTTTAATGCTGCAGAACAGCAGCTGCTATTTTGTGCATGGTAAGTTCACTCAAACAACGCTGAGATAATGACCATTTTTGAATGATGATAGGTGAGGGTTGGTGTTGGCCCAGACACTAAACAAGTTCATCTGCTCTTCCAGTGGTCCCATAGGGTCTTCTCACATCAATGGATAATCAGAGCCTCAGTTTTATATCTCAACTAGAAGGTAGCAATGTAACTTCACAAAAATGTCCACAACATTGTACTGTCAAACTCCAGATTAATAGTTGAACCCTGACCTCCTGATCAAAAGGTAAAAAGGTAAGGCTGATGAAGGGCTTTTGCCCGAAACATTGATTTTCCTGCTCCTCGGATGCTGCCTGAACTGTTGTGCTTTTCCAGCACCACTCTACTCCCTCCTGATCAAAAGGTCAGAGTAATATCAATGAGCCAGTATTCAACTGTAAACTGCATTAAAATTAGGTAAAACATCTGACTTGTGACTTTGCAGAACAACATAATACAGTTTTAACTGCCTTTTTCTGAAAAAAATCTCCTCCTAGCCACAATGGCCGGAAACAATCTCCCTAAAACAACAAAATGTCCAGGAGATTTTCCACAGATCTCTGACTATGATCTCTTGTCACCTGATGCTCATTCCTGCCTGGTAGTGTTGACAAAACTGTGGAATGGTTTATTCAAATAATTAATAATATTGGCAAGGCTTTAAGACCCCTGGCATTGTGGTGTTCATTTTCTGCTATGTGACTTCCATGAACTTCCCATCATCGACAAAAATTGAGGCCTCAATATTGCAGAACCTCTCGCAGTGTGTTATACTTCTGGTTTGATCACAGCTGATGTTAGATAAGAAAGATCCCTGAATGAAATCTGGCCTCAAAGATCATCTGTAGTTTATTTTTAAATTGAATGTGGTGGTATTCCTTTGAAAGATAAACCCATATGGACTGAAGATTTGATTTTATCAATAAGACAGAAAAATAAGAAAAATAAAATAGATTCAACCAAACTGAGGTATTGAGATATAATACCATTTGAAAGATCTTCAAAAAAACAGCAAAACAAAATTCCATCCATTCCAATAACAACACTTTACAATTAGTCAAAATTCCAGGGAAATTTCTTCCTTTTCAAAGCTGTAGATTAGATTTATCTGCTTTTTGCCTCAAGGACAGTCCAATGTTCTGTGAAGCCTTTTTCCATGACCAATCACATTACTGAGAGCATAGATTTTCTCTGGTTTCTCATAATCTGCGGAGTTTTTAACTAAACATGTCTGGTTTGAATGTTTCACAAACAATCTCCTTTTACTGAGGAAATTAATATCCTTACTGTTATGAACAATGTCCATTTCTAGGAGAGACTACATTTCCTTCTATCCCAGTCAGGTAACCTTTGAGCATTTTAACTATTTTTTTAAACTTGCTCATCCTAGACTCTGTTGAGCTGACGGCTTCACATTTTCTCTTGCTAGTCATAAACCGCCATAGTATAGACAAGCTTCCACGAATGTCTGAGGGAACATATTAGTTTAAAATCATGGTTTCTGAAAATCTGATCATGGTTAATTTTTAAAACCATTCATAAAAGTAGACCAATAGCCACGTGCCACTTGTTTAAATATCAAGCTCAAAGAAACTATAAAAATCACGCACCTTTCATCATACTATTGCAGTCCTGAAAGTTACATATCTGCTATCCAATCACTAAAGTCACCAGAGTCCCAGAGCACCATTGAGCTGCTCTCTCATTAGAGAGTGGTGACTGGTGATGGTTTAACCTACTGCCTAATCTTTAAAATCAAGTTTTCTTTCAATTAAGTTCTGCACAAATTTGGGTAAGGTTAGCTTCAACAGAAAATGAAAAGTGTCAAACTTGAATTATGAAACAAGCTAAGGGATTTGCTCAATCCGCAGTGAGATTTATTTTTGGTTCTTTGTTTATCCAGATTTTAGTAAGAAGGCCTGTAATGTTTAATGTTTTAACTTTATTGTCCTTATTTTTCAGCTTTGTATCTAAGATTCTGTACCTAGGCACCTTTCTACCTAAGATGGCACTGTAAGTAGCAATATGTAAACTTTTCACAGTCTTCATGTGAGCACATGTGACAATAAACCTAATTCAATGTAATTGCAGTTTTAGTTCGTTATTTCACCCCAAGGCTGCAAGAAAATATATCGCTTCATTTATAAAACTACTGATGCATCCATTAAATGCCAGAGTCGCCCCCTAGTGAGGGTGGAAATGTCAATGTTTGTTAATAAACTTGATACATGTCTTACTTGCTTCATCGTCATGTATTGGCTGACAATTAGACTGGTTTTGAATGAGTCTCTAGATAGGTCTCTGGATGATTGTAACTACTTCATTAAATCTATTTTTGTTGCTTATATATTGCGAGACATTTTTTCTGCAGAAAAATTAGACCATTTGGACCTTTGAGACAGAACTGCTAACTTTCTCAGTGTGAACCATCCAATTTAATCCCACTCTCCGATTTGTCTTCAGTATTCTTTACCTATTTGTTTCCATTTTGAAAGATGAATGAAATGTTCTCCAGTATGTTTGTGGTGCAGAACACCAGTGCGGACATGGACTGTTGGTCAACCAGCACAATGACACTCTGCACAATGTGAGGAACTATTGAGGCAAGGAAATATTGTGTAAAGCACCCGGTCGCTGATTGCTTGTAACAGAGTGAAAGTGAAAGCTGGAGAGTAGTTTATGCCATTGTCCTTTTTTTATTTCTTTCAGTTATTGTCTTGAACTTCTGTCTTTTCGGTAACATCTCTGAGAGCAGTGGAGTCAATTTATCTTCACCTTGAAGATTTCTCTCAGGTCACTTTAGTCATTTCTTTTAACCTTGTGAGTGAAACTTACATTTCACAGTGATAGCTGTAAGCCTGATCTTTGATAAAAACCCTGCAGAATTCTCATTGCATCTTTTCGAATTGTTGCACTGAGAACCCCAAAGCTACTATTGTGGGTGGCACGGTGGCACAGTGGTTAGCACTGCTGCCTCACACCGCCAGAGACCTGGGTTCAGTTCCTGCCTCAGGCGACTGTCTGTGTGGAGTTTGCACATTTTCCCTGTGTCTGCGTGGGTTTCCTCCGGGTGCTCTGGTTTCCTCCCACAGTCCAAAAATGTGCAGGTTAGGTGAATTGGCCATGCTAAATTGCCCGTAGTGTTAGGTGAAGGGGTAAATGTGTGGGAATGGGTCTGGGTGGGTTGCTCTTCGGAGGGTCAGTGTGGACTTGCTGGGCCGAAGGGCCTGTTTCCACACTGTAAGTAATCTAAGTAAACTGAAGCCATACAAATATCTTGGGTGATTCTCTTTGTTCTCATTAAGGTATTTATATCTCAAAATCGCAAAATTAAGAATGGGCATACTGAGATCTCCCTTTTTTTACCACTCTATATAGGCTCTTGCCACTTATGACATATCTACTACTTTTATTCTCACCCAATTGTAGTAATGCAGGTTAAGGCTGGAATTTTTAAAAATTAAAATAGTGACAATAGACAATAGGTGCAGGAGTAGGCCTTCAGCCTTTCGAGCCTGCACCACCATTCAATATGATCATGGCTGATCATTTCTAATCAGAAACCTCTTCCTGCCTTATCTCCATAACCCTTGATTCCACTATCTTTGAGCGTTCTATCCTACTCTTTCTTAAATGCATCCAGAGACTGGGCCTCCACTGCCCTCTGGGGCAGAGCATTCCACACAGCCACCACTCTCTGGGTGAAGAAGTTTCTCCTCATCTCTGTCCTAAAGGGTCTACCCCGTAATTTTAAGCTGTGTTCTCTGGTTCGGCACTCACCCATCAGCGGAAACATGTTTCCTGCCTCCAGAGTGTCCAATCCTTTATAATCTTATATGTCTCAATCAGATCCCCTCTCAGTCTTCTAAACTCAAGGGTATACAAGCCCAGTCGCTTCAGTCTTTTAGTGTAAGGTAATCCCGCCATTCCATGAATTGACCTCGTGAACCTGCGCTGCACTCCCTCAATAGCCAGAATGTCTTTCCTCAAATTTGGAGACCAGAACTGCACACAGTACTCCAGGTGTGGTCTCACCAGGGCCCTGTACAGCTGCAGAAGCACCTCTTTGCTTCTATACTCAATCCTTCTTGTTATGAAGGTCAGCATGCTATTAGCCTTCTTCACTACCTGCTGTACCTGCATGCTTGCCTTCATTGACTGGTGTACAAGAACACCCAGATCTCTCTGTACTTCCCCTTTACCTAAATGGATTCCATTGAGGTAGTAATCTGCCTTCCTGTTCTTCCCACCAAAGTGGATAACCATACATTTATCCACATTAAACTGCATCTGCCATGCATCTGCCCACTCACCTAACTTGTCCAGGTCACCCTGTAATCTCCTAACATCCTCATCACATTTCACCCTGCCACCCAGCTTTGTATCATCAGCAAATTTGCTAATGTTATTGCTGATACTATCTTCTATATCATTAACATATATTGTAAAAAGCTGCGGTCCCAGCACAGATCCCTGCGGTACCCCACTGGTCACTGCCTGCCATTCTGAAATGGAGCCGTTTATCACTACCCTTTGTTTCCTATCAGCCAAACAATTTTCAATCCTATCTAGTACTTTGCCCCCAATACCATGCACCCTAATTTTACTCACTAACCTCCTGTGTGGGACTTTATCAAAAGCTTTCTGAAAGTCCAGGCACACTACATCTACTGGATCTCCCCCGTCCATCTTCAGAGTTATTTAGATGTAACAGCAACAATGTACATTTACCCAGTGTCATTGCAAAATGTGCCTTCTATGATAAAAATCTATCAGACTAATTCTCTTTTCTAGAGGTGTAAATGGGATTATTATGAGTTAATGTTTCAATAATGACATGAAGTAGGACTCTGCTCCTTCCACTTTTCATGTGATGCATTTTAAATCTTCTGATCAGACTGTGATGCAGGATGGTCAATTGCACATTACTCTAACCCCAGTCTCAAACTTGTCTCTGCAATATGTCTTGTATGTCACACGGTTTGATCCTTTATTTTGCTAAACTCTCTCAAACATTCATCCAGTATTTATTTCAGCGAGTTGACATGCAACCTTTAATGTTGTCCATGTAATGAGTGTCTTTGCATTTTGGAGAAGTTGAATGATATAAAGATATGGCAACATGCCTGAGCTCACCAGATCTTTTTTATTCAAAAAGTAATATAGAAATGAGTCTGATCTTTCTTCACTTAGAATGATCATTTTGATTGGTGGGAACAGTTCTCCTCTAGTTCTTCTCAGTAATACAGTGCATTATCCACACTTGGAGAGGATGGTCTATTTTTAAAGTTTGGACATTCTAGCAGTGCCCTTTCATATCAGTATAAGCTTTATTGGCTCTCTACAAGTGCAAACCAGACTTCATCATAACAAGCCAACTGCTTTCTAATGCAATATGTAGCACTGAATAGTGACCTCCAACTTTTCATATTAGCTAGTGGTCTTGTTTGTCTATGAGAAAGTGAGCACTGCAAATGCTGGAGATCAGAGCTGAGAAATGTGTTGCTGGAAAAAGCACAGCAGGTCAGGCAGCATCCAAGGAGCAGGAGGATCGACGTTTCGGGCATGAGCCCTTCTTCAGGAATGAGGAATGTGTACCAAGCAGGTTAAGATAAAAGGTAGGGAGGAGGGACTAGCAAAATCACTGCTCCTGACACAGTGCAGATTAGACATCTGTTGAGCATGACCCTTGACATTCTGACCCGAGATGTGAGATAATTCCCTTGTCTCTCCCTCAATAATGGCTGCTCTGAAAAGCAGGATCTTTTATTTTAACCTCAGGCCATTCCTTTTGTTTGTCTGGTCTCCCTTTCCTAATTCCCCACCTCATCACAAGTGAAATCATCTTTTACAACTCGCATTTCTTCCTGATCAGGTGTAACCTAGGGCTCTGTGGGAAGCTAGGGAAGTGATTGCCGGGCCCCTTGCTGAGATATTTGTATTATCGATAGTAACAGATGAGGTGCCGCAAGACTGGAGGTTGGCTGACGTGGTGTCACTGTTTAAGAAAGGTGCTAAGGACAAGCCAGGGAACTATAGACCAGTGAGCCTGATGTCGGTGGTAGGCAAGTTGTTGGAGGGAATCCTGAGGGACAGGATGTACATGTATTTGGAAAGGACTGATTAGGGATAGACAAGATGGCTTTGTGCATGGGAAATCATGTCTCACAAACTTGATTGAGTTTTTTGAAGAAGTAACAAAAAGGATTGATGAGGGCAGAGCGGTGACCTATATGGACTTTAGTAAGGCATTCAACAAGGTTCCCCATGGGCGACTGGTTAGCAAGGTTAGATCTCATAGAATACAAGGAGAACTAGCATTTGAATACTGGCTCAAAGGCAGAAGACAAAGGGTGTTGGTGGAGGGTTGTTTTTCACACTGGAGGCCTGTGACTAGCGGAGTGCAACAAGGATCGGTGCTGGATCCACTGGGTCCATAAGAGGTATGGTTAGTAAGTTTGCAGATGACACCAAAATTGGAGGTGTAATTGATAGCGAAGAAGGTTACCTCGAATTACAACAGGATCTTGATCAGATGGGCTAATGGGCTGAGAAATGGCACGCAGAGTTTAATTTAGATAAATGCCAGGTGCTGCATTTTGGGAAAGCAAATCAGAGTAGGACTTATACACTTAATGGTAAGGTCCTAGGGAGTGTTACTGAACAAAGAGACCTTGGAGTGCAGGTTCATAGCTCCTTGAAAGTGGAGTTGCAGGTAGATAGGATAGTGAAGAAGGTGTTTGGTATGCTTTCCTTTACTTGTCAGAGAAATTTTGCACAGGAGTTGGGAGATCATGTTGCAGCTGTACAAGACATTGGTTCGGCCACTTTTGGAATATTGCAGGCAATTCTGGTCTCCTTCCTATTGGAAAGATGTTGTGAAACTTGAAAGGGTTCAGAAAAGATTTGCAAGGATGTTGCCAGGGTTGGAAGATTTGAGCCATAGGGAGATGTCGAATAGGCTGGGGCTGTTTTCCTTGGAACGTCGGAGGCTGAGGGCTGACCTTATAGAGGTTTACAAAATTATAAAGGGCATGGATAGGATAAATAGACAAAGTCTCTTCTCTGGGGTGGGGAGTCTAGAACTAGAGAGCATAGATTTAAGGTAAGAGGGAAAAGATGTAAAAGAGACCTAAGGGACAACTTTTTCATGCATAGAGTGGTATTTGTATGGAATGAGTTGCCAGTGGAAGTGGTGGAGGCTAGCACAATTGCAACATTTAAAAGGCATTTGGATGGGTATATGAATAGGAAGAGTTTGGAGGGATATGGGCTGGGTGCTGGCAGGTGGGACTAGATTGGGTGATATCTGGTCGGCATGGACAAGTTGGACTGAAGGGTCTGTTTCCATTCAGTACATCTCTATGACTTTATGATTCTGAAAGGCCATTGATGTGAGACGATGGTCTAAGTTTTACTGCTGACTTTGGAACCATGACATTGGAACAAAAGATGGGTCCCAGGTTCTCATCTATGACAGCAGGAAAGGCCAGGTAGCTTTGCTGTCGGCCCACTGTCTAGTTAAGGATGGTGGGAGGTTTGTGATGTCGCTGACCCACTCAGACAGCCAACAGGCCTCAAGCCTCAGCAGCCCTACAATGAGAGGCAAACACCCATGTGATTTTGCCTCCAGTACTTCACCAGATACAGAAATGTCTATGGCACTCCTCATACTATAAGGGCTAAGACATGGTTATCAAATGGCCTCCAAGATCAAACAGATGTTTATCACAGCTCACTATGAGAGAAACCCAAGATTCCCAGGCAGAAGAAGCTACCTCCAACTATTAGATTAGAAACAGCAGCGTGCTTCAAGTGATAAAACAAGAATTGAGGATGCTGGAGAGCTGAAACAAACAAAAACAGAAATTACTGGAGAAACTCAGCAGGTCTGGTGCATCAGTCACCCACTGGACACAAAATGTTAACTTTATTTTCTTTCTATAGATGCTGCTGAGTTTTTTCAACAACTTCTCCTTTTTGTATGCTTCCACTGATCACTGGGGTAAGATGGAGTCTGGCACGTTTATACCCTTAGGGCATCTGCAATGATGCAGTGATGACATCATGCGCAAGTCTCTAACCAAATATTAGTATGGTGACCATGAGACATGCATTTGGTGCTGGTGAAGGGTACATTTTAAAAGAATGAAAAATTTACCAGGATGGGAAACCTCTCCAAGATAATTCTTGGAAGAGTGGAGTTTCCCTTTCCTGAACAAAGTGCCTTGTTTGGATTTGCCTTCAGTGCCAAAGACTCTTCCATCTGCTGTGGGGAGATAGCCTCCACTAAATTGGTTGTGGCACACAGGCTGTTGGACGTGGGCACTGGGAGTGGTGGCAGAATCACACTGCCATTGACACTGCCATTCCCACACTTGCACTTTTTAGGCACTTTAAGTGGCCTGTCATTGGAAGTTGCTCCATATCCCATCGCTGGGAAAATGGGCCGGCAGTGACTCAATTAATCTCGTCTCTATTTTAATAGCGTCCTGCCTCCCGGACTATTGCCAAGGGACCAGTAAAATTCTGCCCGTTGACTCTTTTCTTTCTCATCACAGTAGGTCCTGGTCTGCTAAGCATTTTTCTAATTGTGTTTAAATTAGGGACTAGAGGTCATCTCTACCTCGGACTAGGACGCCCCTGGTTTAAGTCCCACCTCCTTCAGAGGTGTACAATGACAGGTTGATTAGAAATATAGGTTAATAATAATAAAAATATATAATTCAAGAGCTATTTCAACCATTTCTCCAGGTGGGCAAATGAGCTAGCCAAAATAAGAGTTAAACTTTAATCATGCTAAAGAACAGAAAGAATACCTTGTAAAAGTCAGGGGAGATAATCTTCTAAGTGCAAATGCTCTGAGGCAGTTATTATACTTGCAAATGTTCCATCTCTCAATAAAAGGGAGAGTTTAAAATTGAGAAACAAAGACAGTTGGTGCCTAGTGGTTCCTTCTGATGTTGGACTGTGATTGATTGAAAGCTTGTCAAAATATGGAGAGTCAATTACCTTATAAGTGATCTCAACCTCAAAGAGAAATTAGCCCTAAATTGACCGCACTATATATTTTACAACAACTGTGGCACTGAAGAAATAGGTCACGTATTGCTTTATTCCAACAACAGACTAATGCATTAATGGAGTTAGAATTTTTGGCATACCTTGGATATTCCTTCAAGTTCACTGATACTGGCCATTCGAGTAAACAGTCCCTGCATCTTGTGTTCAAAGTGTGCATACATTACTCAAAATCTAATCAATGATAAGGTTCAGTTTGCAATCTGAATGCTTCGTGTTTTGCATGTGCTCTTATTTATCCAATAACTTACTGAGAATATTTGCAATATTTGGATGAGTTGAAGCCAAAACTAAATCATCATCTGTTTTATTTTATAGACAACAGATAAATATATCAAGTCAAGCCGGGGTTGGAGAGTTTGAGCTATAGGGAGAAGCTGAATAGGCTGGGACTACTTTCCCTGGAGCGCGGAGGCTGAGGAGTGACCTTACAGGTTCATAGCTCCTTGAAAGTGGAGTTGCAGGTAGATAGGATAGTGAAGAAGGCGTTTGGTATGCTTTCCTTTACTTGTCATGGATAGTGTAAATAGCCAAGGCTTTTTCCCCAGGGTATTGCTTTATTCCAACGACAAACTAATGTATTTATGAGTCCAAAACTAGAGGGCATAGGTTTAAGGTGAAGGGGGAAAGATTTAAAAGGGACCTAAGCGGCAACTTTTACATGCATTTTTGGAATGAGCTGCCAGAGGAAGTGGTGGAGCTGGTACAATTACAACATTTCAAAGCACTTGGATGGGTATATGAATAGGAAGGGTTAGAGGGATATGGGCCAAATGCTCACAAGTGGGACTAGATTCATTTAGAATGCTTGGTTGGCATGATGAGTTGGACCTGAAAAATGTGTTGCTGGAAAAGTGCAGCAGGTCAGGCAGCATCCAAGGAGCAGGAGAATCAACGTTTCGGGCATAAGCCCTTCTTCAGGATTCTTCAGGATTCCTGAAGAAGGGCTTATGCCCGAAACGTCGATTCTCCTGCTCCTTGGATGCTGCCTGACCTGCTGCGCTTTTCCAGCAACACATTTTTCAGCTCTGATCTCCAGCATCTGCAGTCCTCCCTTTCTCCTCCATGATGAATTGGACCACAGGGTCTGTTTCCATGCTGTACATCTCTATGACTCTATGACTCTTATGACTCTAATAGTTAGAACTAAATACCATCATCATCCAACTAACCTTATTGGCCTTCCAATGAAAAGTTTAAATCTTTAACTAACCCACACTGACCTTTTTAGCTAACTGAAAAATATTTGTTTCGGTAGGACTGTATTTGTCTCTGGTCTTTCATTTATAAAAAGAGATTATGTATTTAAAGCAAGTGATTAAAAAGCAAGGCGGCATACATTGCTAGTCCGAAGATGAGCTCTTACATGGCTGCTTGGAATCTGTGGACTGGTCCATATTCAAGGATTCAGTGGCCAACCTACCTGAGTATGCCATTATTGTCACAGACCTCATCAGTAAGTGCGTAGAGGACTGCGAGCCAAAGAACTCAATCCGAGTGCTCCCCAATGGGAAACCATGGATTAACCGGATGATCTACTCCCTGCTGAAATGCAGGTCTGAGACAGTCAAGTGAGTTGACCTACCTGGCCTATACAGGAAATCTAGGTACGATCTTCGCAAAGACATCTGGAATGCCAAGAGACAACACCGGACTGAACTAGAGTCTCTGACTAACCACACAAACGCTCGTCCACTGTGGCAAGGCTTACGTGCTGTAATGAGCTCCGAAGTGAAGTCGAGTAGAAGTGTTGACGACAATACATCCCTCTCCGATGAGCTCAATGATTTCTCTGCTCGTTTGGAATAAAAGGTCAGTGAAGTGATGTCATCTCCCCTGACAGACTCATGCATGTCTGTACCCACAGTCACCACTACCGACGTCAGATCGGCCTTCTTGAGGGTGAATCCACCGAATGTGACAGGCCTGAATAGAGCATTCGGCCATGGACTCAGATCCTGCGAGGACCAGCTGGCAGGAGTATTCACAAACATCTTTAACCTCTCCTCACTACAATGTGAGGTTCTCCCCTGCTTCAAGAAGACCACCATCATCCTGGTGCCAAAGAAAATTCAGGCAACATGCCTTAATGACTACCATCCATTGGCTCTGACATCCATCATTTATGAAGTGCTTGGAGAGGTTAGTAATGACATACATCAACTCCAACTTCCCAGATTGCCTTGATCCACTACAGTTTGCCTACCAACTCAATAGGTCTACAGCTGACACCATCTCCCTGGCTCTACACTCATCCCTGGAACATCTGGATAACAATGGTACTCATGTCAGCCTTATTTATTGACTAAAGGTCCTGAATGATCTTGTCAAGTAGGATATGAAAAGGATGTCTCTTTTTCTAAATCAATCCAGAACTAGGGGGCACTGCTTTAAAATTAGGGCTCACCCTTTTAAGAGCAAGATGAAAAAAAAGGATTTTATCCTTGAGGGTTGTATGAATTTGCCTCCACTGCCGCCTTAGGCAGAATCCCAATGTTATTGAATATGAGTTAGGTGGAGCTTGATTCTTCATGGGTAAGGAAACAAAAAGCTATTGGCGTACATGTGATGTGGAGTTCAGAACACAATCTGCTCAACTATGTTCTCATTGAAAGGTAGAGCAGTCTTGAGGGGCTGGATGGCTATTCTGGTCCTGATTTGTTTGTATATATGTTCATAATCGACAATTCATTTGTAGACCATTCAATGAAGCCTGAATTTTCCTTCCAATAATAATTCATGAGCATACATCCATTGAATAGAATCATCCCAGTGAAAGTGGGGATATATGTTTTTGGGAAGTCTGAAATGAGATAGCAAATTGGCTATTGTTAGCCACTTTGTAGAATAAATCCTAATATTAGACACATGAACAGATAATCTCCTCCTTCTTTCAGTAAGATAGCTGTAAAAAGTGAGTCAGAGCAAACCTACTTTAAGTTGGAATTTGTTTCCTGAATATAATACATTTTCAAAAGCTTTTTGTGGATAAGTGTTTAAGAACTCTAAATTGTAAGATTTGGAATAGTCCTCATACTCATAAAATTGAGAATTTCCACCAAATTGTCAGTGAGACAATCGCCAGGTAATTTTAGAATTATTTAACTTCACTGTCAAATTCATATTGTTGGAGCATCCATTTGGATGAAGTTGGTTAATTATGAGGAATTGGGGGTACTGAAGAAGACAGAATTTTACCCCCATCCTCTTCCGCTGTATATATTTTACTGCCTTATACTTAGAATTGATATTTTCCAGTTATATCTGACAAGGTAAGCTTGCCAAGTTGAAGCACCTGAAACAGTGAGATAGGAGTAAAGAGGCTGCGGAAAGGCCATTCATCTGGTACTTTATTGTCAGATGAAATAACCATATTGCTTCTTAATAGAAAACTCAGCCCCAACAAAGTGTTTTATAATCAAATTACAATGCGCACTTGAGCAGATTATATTTATAATTTCACTTCATGAGTATTTGAAAATTTTTTTTGATAATTGCCTTTGAATTGATTGCTGATGTGTCATTATTTTTGAGGTACAGATGATACAGAACATTGATGGCACTTGACGGATGTCACAAGGAAAAGAAGGATTGTCATTTCTATAGAATTTTGTTGAGCCTCTCAGAAATGGCTCAAACTTTGTATGTGAAGCAAAAAACCTCCTTTTATTCCCTTTGGATAGAGCTGTAGGATCTTTAGTGCAACTAGAAACCTTATATCCCTAACAAAGCAATAATCATCATCAATTCAGATGAAGGATCACATCAGACTGAAATGTTGAAATCTTCATAGATGCTGCATGGCTTGTTGAGTATTTCCAACATTTTTGGATTTTTTTGCTCTGTTTCAGAATTCAACCACCTACAACACTTTTCCTTTTGATGTTATCTACTTGCTCAAGCATTACTGAGTTGTTGAATTATGTATCAGCTGGTTCACTGTTAAAAGACGACAATGCACAAATTCCATCAGTTACAGCGCATACCCAGGAAGTAAGGAGCAAAACTCCATTTTTTTCCCCTTTTAAAGGGATGTGCTTTGTTGGATTACCTGGTTGAAAGTGGAGCATGTTTTGCTTGAATTTATAAATTCATCTACAAAGTGCACTGCAACCACTCACCCAAACTCCTCTGATAGTTTTATTTTACATTTGTGACCAAGGTCACTGTGACTATCGCTAATATCAGAGCTTTTTTTTATATCCAGAAGTGTTCTTACATGCCATTAAATGTTTGTTTTTCCATCTCTAAATCACCTGTGGTAGCTAAAGTCAAAAATATAAATGCAGGTTTCTTTACCAGTCAAACAGATTAGCTTTAGAGTTGTTGGGAGCAGGTGATGCTCATTGGACTTTATTGTTTGTTAGCTATTTAAGGGCCCTCTTGTGGCACAATGGTAGTATCCCTACCCCTAGAGTCCGAGTCCGAGTCCGAGTCTAATTATGTCTCTGAATACATTAGTCAGAGAAAATAAGGAAAAATTGTTAGTCCTTTAATTGGGTTATTTGGTGGTGACTTATATCAACATGAAATAAAATAGAGCTGTGTTTTCCATTAGACTAGGAGAGCAGGCTCTTGTGGCACAATGGTAATATCTCTAATTCTGGATTACGCAGCCTTGGTACAAGTCCACCTGATCCAGGTTTGGGAGATAACATCTCTGAACAAGTTGATTAAATAGAAAGAGTTAGGTTCTCTTCCCAACTCTTAGTACACTATAAGGGCTGGAGTGTATTATTACTTCTCATAACACCATCTGGATTTATTCCCCTCCTTTATTTCCCATTCTCTCTATTGAATTTTATTATATCACCCCCAGTAGGCATTGCTCATAATTTGCTGAATTGTGTGAATTGGTAAATTGCTGATGGAATTAGTTATATAGACAAAAATAATTTTTGCACTGCCTCTGTTGAGCAGTGTTTGTAATTTGTTAATTGGGTCACATATTAATTTGGTGGTGGCTCATATATTTTTTAAAAATGGGCTAGTTCCTTCCACAATGGGTGTTGACATGGCGGAAGGGAAAAGTAAAAGATAGTGTTTCTATTAAACTACAGTCTTACAATAATACCTTTGTAAATGTCTCAAAAGTCTTTCCTGTCAATTTCAACGATGTGTCTATCTTGTGGAATAGGAAATCTGAGTTGATTTCATCACGACTTCAGTTGAATAAGTCAATCAGGCCAACCCGGTTGAAGGTAATGCATCAGTTAACCTTTTGCTTTCTCCTCCTTTTCTGTCCCCTCCTTCTCAACTACTCTGCATATACCCGTGGCAAGGATTATGCCCACAAGGTGATGGGTTTTTGCAAGATACTGGAGATCATGACACATGTTGACATATGCTCTGGCAAAAACACAGTGGTTCTTGTTGATTTGTCCAGGCAGTGTGAGTGTTTATTAATCAGTCTAGTGGTCTGCTCAACGACTTTTTGCATGCCAGCATGGTTTATGTTGCATGAGTGTTGCCCAAATGACTATGTGCGGATGGCAAACTGAAGTCATGAACCTGGACTCAGCAAATAGTCAACCTTAGGATCTGGCATTGGCTCAAATGCAGATGGTGTGGTGGATTGCTGCCTTGGGTATGAGCACTACTTGGACATTAAGTCCTTGGAATGGCCGCCAATTGTAGTAGATCTCTGACATTCCGTGGCTTAAGGATCAGTGTTGACCTCAGCTATTTACAATCCATTTTAATGATGTTTTTCAAAAAGACAAAATGTCATGTATGTTTGCCAACAATGCAAAGCTAGGTGGAAATGTAAGTTGTGCAGAGGACATAAAGGTGAAACAAAAATCATAAACCTTTTCAATGATTGGGCAACATGATGGCAATTTAGCATTTCATAAGGGGAAGTGTGATTTTATTGAATTTATTCTGAAGATTAGAAAAGCAGAACACGTTAAAAAGATGTGAAACTTGGGAATATTGACATCCAACCTTGAGTGTCATTGTCCACAAATCTCAAAGTTAGAACTTGGGTCCTCTTTTTAAGTTGTCTGATGAAGGCAGGTCAAACTCGCAATGCTGTAATCTCCTCCGCAAGTCACACAAGGAGACAGGTCTCAAATCCACCAGCTTGCAAATTAAACCCCATGCTGTTTGCAACAAACTGATACCATTCTACTCCATTTGCTTTAGTGTTTGAAAAGGTTAATATTGAGGAGTGCCATAAACATCACTGACCAGGGTGATCTTATCTTGGTTTCATAGAATCCCTCCAGTGCGGAAGCAGGCCATTCAGCCTATTGAGTCCATATCGCCACTCCAAAGAATATCCCACCAAAACCTTCACCATCCCTGTAACCCTACATTCCCCATGGCTAATCCACCTCGCCTTACACATCCCTGGATACAATGCGCAATTTTAGTAAGGCCAATCCAGCTAACCTGCACATTTTTGGCTGTGGGAGGAAACTAGAACACGCACAGGAAACCCACACAGACATGGGGAGAAAGTGCAAACTCCACTCAGACAGTCATCCAAGGCTCGAATTTTGGGTTTGTTGGAGGAGGACTTAGAATCTCAAAGGAGTGTGTTCTAACATTTGGCCCTCCTCAAGACTCTGTAACTATCATATCAATGGAACCTATAAGTAATTGCTAATATACAATGAACTATATCTTGTTAATTACAAAAGGCTCTTCTAGTTATTTTAGAATGTGGTTTTGCTCCACCACACTAGATAAAGCAAGACCTGTGGCTCCTACATTGAAGGACAATGGTGGCACCAACCTTTGTACAGTTCATATAGCATCTGGTTACAGATGTTTCAGTAAGATTAGGGAGGGTGGTAAAAAAGGAAGGGGGGTGGCATTGCTAATTAGAAATGGTATAATGGCTGCAGAAAGGAAGTTTGAGGGGGATCTGCCTCTGGAGGTAGTATGGGCTGAAGTCAGAAATAGGAAAGGTGCAGTCACCTTGTTGGGTGTTTACTATAGGCCCCCCAATAGCAGCAGAGATGTGGAGAAACAGATTGGGAAACAGATTTTGGAAAGGTGCAGAAGCCACAGGGTCGTAGTCATGGACGACTTCAACTTCCCAAATATTGATTGGAAGCTCTTTAGATCAAGTAGATTGGATGGGGCGGTGTTTGTGCAGTGTGTCCAGGAAGCTTTTCTAACGCAGTATGTAGAGTGTCCAACCAGAGGGGAGGCCATATTGGATTTGGTACTCGGTAATGAACCGGGACAAGTGGTGGGCTTGTTAGTGGGTGAACATTTTGGTGATGGTGACCACAATTCTGTGACTTTCACCTTGGTTATGGAGAGAGATAGGTGCGCACAACAAGGTAGATTTTACAATTGGGGGAAGGAAAATTACGATGCTGTAAGACAGGATTTGAGGAGCATACGTTGGGAGCATAGGCTGTCAGGGAAGGATGTGGTGGAAATGTGGAACTTTTTCAAAGAGCAGATACGACGTGTCCATGATATGTATGTACCTATCAGGCAGGAAAGAAATGGTCGTGTGAGGGAGCCTTGGTTGACGAGGGAGGTTGAATGTCTAGAAAGAGGAAGAAGGAGGCTTACATAAGGTTGAGGAAACAGGGTTCAGAGCAGTGGAGGGATACAGGATAGCCAGAAGGGACCTGAAGAAAGGGATTAGGAGAGCTAAGAGAGGGCGGATAGGATCAAGGATAACCCCAAGGCATTTTATGCGTATGTGAGAAACCTGAGAATGACAAGAACGAGGGTAGGTCCGATCAAGGACAGTAGTGGGAGACTGTGTATTGAGTTGGAAGAGATAGGAGAGGTCTTGAACAAGTACTTCTCTTCAGTATTTACGAACGAGAGGGACCGTATTGTTGAAGAGGAGAGTGTGAAACGGACTGTTAAGCTAGAAGAGATAACTGTTAGGAAGGAAGATGTGTTGGACATTTTGAACAACTTGAGGATAGACAAGTCCCCCGGGCCTGACGGGATATATCCTAGGATTATGTGGGAAGCAAGAGAGGAAATTGCAGTACCGTTGGCAATGATCTTCTCATCTTCACTGGCAACGGGGGTGGTACCAGGGGACTGGAGAGTAGCGAATGTTGTGCCCCTGTTCAAAAAAGGGAATAGGGATAACCCCGGGAATTACAGGCCAGTTAGTCTTACTTCTGTGGTAGGCAAAGTAATGGAAAGGGTACTGAGGGATAGGATTTATGAGTATCTGGAAAGACACTGCTTGATTAGGGACAGCCAGCACGGATTTGTGAAGGGTAGGTCTTGCCTTACAAGTCTTATTGAATTCTTCGAGGAGGTGACCAAGCATGTGGATGAGGGTAGAGCAGTGGATGTAGTGTACATGGATTTTAGTAAGGCATTTGATAAGGTTCCCCATGGTAGGCTTATGCGGAAAGTCAGGAGGCATGGGATAGAGGGAAATTTGGCCAATTGGATAGAAAACTGGCTAACCGGTCGAAGGCAGAGAGTGGTGGTAGATGGTAAATATTCAGCCTGGAGCCCAGTTACAAGTGGAGTTCCGCAGGGATCAGTTCTGGGTCCTCTGCAGTTTGTAATTTTTATTAATGACTTAGATGAGGGATTCGAAGGGTGGGTCAGTAAATTTGCAGGTGATACGAAGATAGGTGGAGTTGTGGACAGTGAGGAGGGCTGTTGTCGGCTGCAGAGGGACTTAGATATGATGCAGAGCTGGGCTGAGGAGTGGCAGATGGAGTTCAACCCTGCCAAATGTGAGGTTGTCCATTTTGGAAGAACAAATAAGAATGCGGAATACAGGGTTAATGGTAAGGTTCTTGGTCAGGTGGAGGAACAGAGGGATCTTGGGGTCTATGTACATAGATCTTTGAAGGTTGCCACTCAGGTGGATAGAGTTTGTAAGAAGGCCTATGGAGTATTATCGTTCATTAGCAGAGGGATTAAATTCAAGAGTCGTGAAGTGATGTTGCAGCTGTACAGGACTTTGGTTAGGCCACAGTTGGAGTACTGTGTGCAGTTCTGGTCGCCTCACTTTAGGAAAGATGTGGAAGCTTTGGAGAGGGTGCAGAGAAGATTTACCAGGATGTTGCCTGCAATGGAGAGTAGGTCGTACGAGGATAGGTTGAGAGTTCTCGGCCTTTTCTCGTTGGAACGGCGAAGGATGAGGGGTGACTTGATAGAGGTTTATAAGATGATCAGAGGAATAGATAGAGTAGACAGTCAGAAACTTTTTCCCCGGGTACAACAGTGTTACAAGGGGACATAAATTTAAGGTGAAGGGTGGAAGGTATAGGGGAGATGTCAGGGGTGGGTTCTTTACCCAGAGAGTGGTGGGGCATGGAATGCGCTGCCCGTGGGAGTGGTAGAGTCAGAATCATTGGCGACCTTTAAGCGGCATTTGGATAGGTACATGGATGGGTGCTTAATCTAGGTTAGAAGTTCGGCACAACATCGTTCTATGATCTATGATCTTTCCATGTAACATTCATGTTCCACCCAGGAAACTAAATCCCCTGCCCAAGGAGTCTGGGTTACCATGCCAACATTTAATTTTAGATGCATATTGTGACCTATAGCGATGGATAAAGATGGTAGAGGTTTGAATTTCTTTCGATAATTTGGCTGATCAGGAATCTCTCCTAATATTACCATCTTTCATTGTCTTGCATTGAAAGGATTTACATGTTGATACTCAATCGCTCAACCTCCTTGAGCACCTTAAGAACCCACCATCCTGGAGTGGGACTTGAACTTGGAGCTACTGGCTCAAAGGGTCTTTGCCTATGAGTTCTTTCTTGATTAAATGTTTTATTGAGATATGTCTCTTGATTAAACTTAAAAATATAAGCCATAAGTATTAAGTTAGCCTGGAGTAGTGTTTTGTAGAGGAATAAGACATTACTATTTTTGGTGTCTGCAGATTGGAAGAAGCAAAAATGGCCCTTAGTAGAGTGATGCACTCTTCTTGCTGTGTGTGGGAGTTTAGGGAGAGTCAAATTGTTACTGAGGATTATATCTGTAATAATTGCCGTTGGTTGTGAATCCTATCAGATCGGATGGAATGGTTGGAGAGACAGTTAGAGGCAATGAGAAATTTACAAGACCAAGGGTGTGTGATGGAAGGCAGTTATAGGAAGGGAGAAAAGCCGCAGATACAGTCACATAGATGGATTAACTCCAGGAAAAGTAAGAGAGGTGGGCAGGTAGTCCCGGAGTCTTCTGTGGCTATCCCCATTTCAAGCAGGTATGCTGTTTTGGAAAATCTAGGGGATGATGGATTCTCAGGGGAATGTAGCACAAGCAGCTAAGTTTCTGGTATTGAGACTGGCTCTACTTCAATGAAGGGTATGTCAGGTTCCAAGAGATCAATTGTATCAGGGGACTCTCTAGTCTGAGGTACAGACAGACATTTCTGTAGCCAGCAGCGAAAAATCAGAATGGTGTGTTGCCTCCCTGGTGCCAGGATCAAGGATGTCTCCGAGAGGGTGCAGAATGTTCTCAAGGAGGAGAGGGCCCAGCAGGATGTCATTGTACACATTGGAACTAACAACATAGGAAGGGAACAGGATGATATTCTGAAGGGACAATATAGAGAGTTAGGCAGGAATTTAAAAAGGAGGTCCTCAAGAGGAGTAATATCTGGATTACTCCCAGTGCTATGAGTTGGTGAGGGTAGGGATAGGAGGATAGAACAGATGAATGCATGTCTGATGAGGTGGTTATGGGAGATGGTTTCATATTTTTGGATGATTGGAATCTCTTTTAGGGTAGAAGTGACCTGCACAGGAAGGATGGATTGCATCTAAATTGGAAGGGGATTAATATACTGGCAGGAAGATTTGCTAGAGCTGCTCAGGAGGATTTAAACTAGTAAGGTGGGGAGGTGGGATCCAGGGGAAAGAGGAAAGAGATCAATCTGAGTTGTGGTACAGTTGAGAACAAAGGCAAGTCTAACAGTCAGGGTAGGCAGGGACAAAATAGACAACAAGGAAGGACTGATCAATTAAAATGCATTTATTTCAATGCAAGTGGTCTAACAGGGAAGGCAGATGAACTCAGGGCAAGGTTAGGAAAATGAGACTTGGATATCATAGCAATTACAGAAATGTGGCTCAAACTTGGATAGGACTGGCAGCTTAATGTTTCAGGATACAAATATTACAGGAAGGACAGAAAGGGAGGCAAGAGAGGAGGGGGCGTGGCATTTTTGATAAGGGATAGCATTACAGCTGTGCTGAGGGAGGATATTCCCGAAAATACATCCAGAGAGGTTATTCGGGTGAAACTGAGAAATAAGAAAGGGATGATCACCTTATTGGGATTGTATTATAGACTCCCCAATAGTCAGAGGGAAATTGAAAAACAAATGTGTAAGGAGATCTCAGTTATCTGTAAGAATACAGGGTGGTTATGGTAGGGGATTTTAACTTTCCAAATGTAGGCTGGGACTGCCATAATGTGAAGGGTTTAGATGGACAGGGGAATTTGCTAAGTGTGTACAAGAACATTTTCTGATTCAGAATGTGGATGTACCAATCAGAGAAGGTGCAAAACTTGACCTATTCTTGGGAAATAAGGCAGAGCAGGTGACTGAGGTATCAATGGGGGAGCACTTGGGGCCAGTAACTATAAGTCTATTAGTTTTAAAATAGTGATAAAAAAGGATAGACCAGCTCTAAATGTTGAAATTCTAAATTGGAGAAAGGCCAATTTTGACAGTGTTAGGCAAGAACTTCCAAAAGCTGAATGGGGTCAGATGTTCGAAGGTAAAGGGACGACCGGAAAATGGGAAGCCTTCAGATATGAGAGAACAAGAATCCAGAGAAGGTATATTCCTGTCAGGGTGAAAGGGAAGACTGGTAGGTATAGGGAACGCTGGATGTCTAAAGAAATTGAGGGTTTGGTTAAGAAAAAGAAGGAAGCATATGTCAGCTATAGACAGGATAGATTGAGTGAATCCTGAGAAGAGGATAAAGGCAGTAGGAGTATACTTAAGAGGGAAATCAGGAGGGCAAAAAGGGGACATGAGATACTTTTGGCAAATATAATTAAGGAGAATCCAAAGGCTTTTACAAATACATTAAGGACAAAAGGGTAAGAAAGGAGAGAATAAGGACCCTCAAAGATCAGCAAGATGGCCTTTGTATGGAGCCGCAGGAGATGACGGAGATACTAAACAAGTATTTTTCATCGGTATTTACTGTGGAAATAGATATGGAAGATATAAAATGTAGGGAAATAGATGGTGACATTTTGAAAAATGTCCATATGACAGAGGAGGAAGTGCTGGATGTCTTGAAATACATTAAAGTGGATAAATCCTCAGGACCTGATCAGGTGTACCCTAGAACTCTGTGGAAGCTAGGGAAGTGATTGCTGGGCCTCTTACTGAGATATTTGTATCATTGATAGTCACAGATGAGGTGCCGAAAGACTGGAGTTTGGCTACTGTGCTGCCACTATTTAAGAAGGGTGGTAAGGACAAGCCAGGAAACTATAGGCCAGTGAGCCTGGCATCAGTGGTGGGCAAGTTGTTGGAAGGAATCCTGAGGGACAGGATGTATAAGTATTTGGAAAGGCAAGGACTGATTAGGGATAGTCAACATGGCTTTGTGCGTGGGAAATCATGTCTCACAAACTTAATCGAGTTTTTTGAAGAAGTACCAAAGAGGATTGATGAGGGCAGAGCAGTAGACACAATTTAAATGAACTTCAGTAAGACGTCTGACAAGGTTCCCCATGGGAGACTGGTTAGCAAGGTTAAGTCTCATGAAATACAGGGAGAGCTAGCCATTTGGAAACAGAGCTGGTTCAAAGGTAGAAGACAGAGGGTGGTGGTGGAGGGTTGTTTTTCAGACTTGAGGCCTGTGACCAGTGGAGTGCCACAAGGATCGGTGCTGAGTTCACCAATTTTCATCATTTATATAAATGATTTGGATGTGAGCATAAGAGGTATAGTTAGTAAGTTTGCAGATGACACCAAAATTGGAGGTGTAGTGGATAGCAAAGAAGGTTAGTTTGGATTACAACAGGATCTGGACCAGATGGGCCAATGGGCTGGGGAGTGGCAGGTGGAGTTTAGTTTAGTTAGATGTGAGGTGCTGCATTTTGGGAAAGCAAACCTTAGCAGGACTTATACACTTAATGGTAAGGTCCTAGGGAGTGTTGCTGAACAAAGATACCTTGGAGTGCAGGTTCATAGCTCCTTAAAAGTGGAGTCGCAGGTAGATAGGATAGTGAAGAAGGCATTTGGTATGCTTTCCTTTATTGGTCAGAGTACTGAGTACAGGAGTTGGGTGGTCATGTTGTGGCTGTACAGGACATTGGTTAGGCCACGTTTGGAATATTGCATGCAATTCTGGTCTCCTTCCTATCAGAGTGATGTTGTGAAATTTGAAAGGGTTCAGAAAAGATTTACAAGGATGTTGTCAGGGTTGGAGGATTTGAGATTTAGAGAGAGGTTGAATAGGCTGGAGCTATTTTCCCAGGGCCATCAGAGGCTGACGAGTTACCTTACAGAGGTTTATAAAATCATGGGGGGCATGGATAGGATAAATAGACAAGGTATTTTCCCTGGGGTAAAGGGAGTCCAGAACTCCCTTTAGAGGGCATAGGTTTAGGGTGAGAGGGGAAAGATATAAAATAGAGCTAACGGCAACCTTTTCACACAGAGTGGTGCATGTATGGAATGAGCTGCCAGAGGAAGTGGTGGAGGCTGGTACAATTGCAACATTTAAAAGGTATTTGGATGGGTATATGAATAGGAAAAGTTCGGAGGGATATGGGCCAGGTGCTGATAGGTAGGACTGGATTGGGTTGGGTTATCTGGTCAGCATGGACGAGTTGGACTGAAGAGTCTGTTTCTGTGCTCTACATCTCTAGGACTCCGTGACTCTATATCCTCAGCATTTAGGCATAGCATTCAATTCGGAAAGTGAATGTTATGTTGCCTCAATTGCAAGTGGATTGAGATACAGCAATACAAAGTCTTAGATTCTCCTTTTACACAACCATAGATGGCAAGATTATCCCAGACACCAGTAACCCGACACATTCAGTTCTGCCTATGTAAGAGAGGACATTAGTTGCGGTATTAAACAAGTGTGCATTATATTTTATATAAAGCCCTTTCATATGAGTTGTTTAATCCATAACAAGCAATTTGCCTTCTACTGTGCAATTTTACCAAATTATTTATCAAGGGAGAGAGATACAATGAAAGATGGAGGTATGCTAGTCCAACATTATCATATGTTCATCTGTTTCCAGAGGGAGTGGTACTTTCTGGGAAATTCAATATAAAAATAATAATAGAAAGTTATACGTACTGCTCTGGAGTATTTCCCTTCAATCTATAAAATTGAATAACAGATCAGTCAGCTTGTCTGAGGCTTGGGGAGCATTGCAGAAGGAACTCAGCTTCAAGTGGGTGATTCTGACAGCTGCTTCCTGCCCAGGCCTGCTGAGTTAACAGGAGCATAGGAGATTTTGAGTTGAATTTAAAAAGCATTTTAACTTTAATATGTAAACCTAACAAAATCGTTAATGGTGGGACTTAAGTTCAGTAACCACACCAGCCCAGTTTTAAACCTGCAATTGCACTATAATTAGTTTTTCCTCCTTCCTATAACCTAAACATGGGTTAGTATCGATGAGAGTATAGCAAGTACAAGTGGACTTGGGTAAGAGTACAACTCAATATGTAACTGAAGCACAAGGACTTGAATATTTCCAGTTAAAATACACAGATTGTGTTAAGTTACTTAAAAGATAGGAATATTTACATTTGTATATTTTTCATGACCACTGCCATGTCTCAAAGTTCCAGTGAAGTTCCTGTGAAGATTTAGAAAACCTGGTAGTCAACTTCCACACAGCAAACTGGTAACCAGGTAATATGTTCGCAATTTTTGAGAAAATGCTTTGGTGAAGTGCATTATGGGTTAAATGTTGACTAAGACAGCAGGGACAATCCCTCCATTCTCTTTTGAAATAATGCCATGGAATCTTTTACATCCACCTGAGCAGTCTAGTGAGGGCCTTGGGTTAACAACACATCACAAAGATGGCACTTTTGAAGGTGCAGCCCTCTCCCAGTACCACACTGGAATTTAGCCTTGCTTTCGGTGCTCAAGACTTGAATCTGGAATATTATCCTCTTAGGACACGAGACAATGCAAGGGCAGAGTCCCCTCAGGCCAAAGAGGTGGGAACAGTCTGGTGAGGTTCCTGGGATTACTATTCATGATTCAACTTTGAGATGAGGTCAAGCTTGGCCTTAGTGCACAGTGAGCCATGCTCAAACAGTTTGATAGAATTCACAATTCTATATCGGCAGGAAGAATGACAGCTGTAGTCTGTGAAACCAAGCTGAAGCAAGAGACAGCACCTGGGAAACTGGGAGAAATATAATGACATTTACAAAGCATCATGATGTTTTTCTTAAATTAAAATATTAAATCTGAAACAACTGGGATCTTAATATTAGTAATCACACACTCAGATATAAGGGTCAGAAAGTTCAAGCCTGATTCCATAGACTGAGTACCCAATCTATGCTGACAATCTTGTACTATATTGCACTGTTAGAAGATGAATGTTAAACCAAGACCCCCTTTATCCTCTCAGGTGGATATAGAAGGAATTTCTTTGAAGGAAATAAATTGTATTCGCCCTGACATCATGTTCACTGTGTATCCCTCAACCAACATCATTAAAGCAGATTGCCTTCTCATTCTCACAATCCTACTTGCTGTGCATCAATTAGCTTCATGCTTCTTACATTATAACATTGTCTTATCATAAAGAAATTATTCAGGTGGATATAAAACACCTGGAGGAACTGTATGGTTAACTCAGTTCTCTAGGTGTTTACAGCAATACCAATCACTGTACTAGTTGAAGTAGTTCCTGGGCATGCCTTTTGTCTTGCCCTATAGTGGTACTATGCCTTGATTAGCAGCATTCAGTCAGTGAGGACAATACAAGGGGAAAGTATTTTGACTTGACCTGAGATCAAGTGAAAATCCTTTAGACCTAAAAAGCTAGGTAAGAAGATAAAAGTAGAAAAATTATTTTGTTCTGCTCACTTCCCGATTTATGTTCAGAAAGAGATGGAAATAATGGTCTGAGTGCCTTTTATAGTTCTACATTCAGAATGCCAGTTTCTTCACAATTCATTTGGAGTGCTATCTTTCCAAGGCATGGACAGCAGGTTTTTTGCTCACTGTGTATTGTAGAGATTGTCATATCTGACTGTTGGTAAGTATTAAACTGTTACCTTGTAATTATCATCAGTTTTTACATAACCACCCTGTGGGCACAATACTCTGAATCTATCAGAGTTTAATTAGAAATGTTTCTAATTAATGGTAAGGTAGACTGGAAGACCACAGGTCTACAGCAGAAAATTGCACGCTGAAAGAGTTAAATACATGTTAAGAAGTTTCAATTAGAAGTGCTTTTTGTTAAAACAAAATCTAGGTAGACTGAAGGATTGCGGATGGGTGGAAAAAGGATAAGGATGGGACACTGAATCGCAGGAATAAAATAGCAAAGTCAGGAATGTAGGGGACTGAGTGATAGAGAGTTAGAGCCAGCTGAGTCATACAATTAGCAAAGATAAGGAAAGACATGAATGGGCAGTGGTTAGTTCATCGAATCATACAATGTGGAAGCAGCCCATTCCAGGTGGGAGAGGGGTTCGCCTGCCTCTCCTCTAACCGAGTCTGCTGCATATGGTGCTTCCAATGTTTTCTCTACATCAGTGATACCCAACGTAGACTGGCAATTGTTTCACCAGCATCTTCACCGGGCCTGTAAAGGTCAGCCTGACCTTCCAGTCACTGTCCATTTCAATTCCCCTTCCCATGTCCACCCTTGGCCTCCTCCGTTGCCACAGCAAATCGAACCGTAAATTGGAGGAACAACAACTCATCTTTCACATGTACAGCCTACAGTTCAGAGGACTCAACATTGAGTTATCTAATTTTAAATATCCTTCCCATCCCATTCCCCAGCTCCCTTTCTAGCCCCGCCTCCTCCCTTCCATTCCACCTACTAACCCTTCCAGCTGCCAACTGGATTCATCCCTCCCATCTTACCCACTACCTGTGTCCACCTATCGTTACCTCATCATTCCACTACTCTTCCCACTTCACCACCCCAGCACCCTCTTTATCTGTAACTCCCGCTCCCGCCACATCTCGGCCTGAAAAAGGGTTAATACCCAAAACGTTGACTTTTCCACCTCCTGATGCTGCCTGGCTTGCTATGTTCTTCCAGCCTCCTTTTGTCCACATTTAACACACTGACTCTACACCGACCCTCCAGAGAGCATCCCACCTCCCAACTGTGTTCCTGTAACCCTGCATTTCCCATGGCTAACCCACCTGGTCTACACATTACTGGACACCTTGGGCAATTTGGCATGACCAATCCACCTAACATGCACATCTTTGGACTGTGGGAAGAAAATAGAGCACCTGGGAAAACCCACACAGACGCAGGGAGAATGTGCAAACTGCATACAGTCACCTGAGGATAGAATCAAACCTGGGCCCCTATACTAACCACTAAGCCACCGTGCCAAGCAGCAGCACATGCAAAAGCACCTTGCTTTGATGTCACCTGTGGAACCCTTTGTTGAAGGAACTGTTTCATGTGGGTTATCACACATCAAAGGATTTCCTTACAGACCTTACTTCCTTATCTTGAGAATTCTTATTCCTTACTCTGGGCAGAATCTCACAAAGGCTCCATTATGTCTGTCTAATACGAACACTTCTCTCAGTCCGCTCCTGGACAATACACATCCTGCCATTGCTGAAGCTTGAAACAACTCCACAGAGGCTGATATCCCATCACCCAGTCACCCTTTATTTACAGACAGAGAATCCTTAACACTGATCCAACTCCCTTAGAGATAGCTCTCAGAATGAACAGAACCTCTGACACTACTCTGTATTTGTCAGTCAGGGCCCCCGATTGGATCAGGTTAACAGCCCCAGTCAGAGAACTCATATTCTATGAGGTTCACCTGGCTGATCTCATTACAATCATTAAAAAGCTGAAAACAGTGTTTTTTACCAAACAAATAAATCTTGAATTCAAGACTGTTCTTCAGAAAAGGTGCGAGAAGGAGATTGCATTGATTATTGTAAAAGGGAGTTGGATTTGTTCACGATGCTGAGGAATTTACAGATGTACAGACAAAAATCAATGTAGGACTGAGTATATCAGCTCTTTCATAGGGCAAGCATTCGATCAGAGGCTGAAGAATATCTTCTATGCTGTAATATTAAAATGATTCATTCTATGATTGTATGGTAGTCCATGCAAAAGATAAGTAATACTGTTGAAATATTTGAAAATGCTAATCCATTAATTGCTCATTAAGGTGCTGAATATATACACTTAACATTGTATTATAACTTGGAACTAAGTGTAACTGTCATAGTTCTTTATTCTTTATGTTTTGTCAGTTTATACATATTCTATCTTTAATTTTTTTCCCAGTTTACAATCTGTAGATTTCTCAGAAGACTTCTATTACATCCTCTCCCATTAATTTTTTATACCTTACCCCTTCAGCTCTTTCTTTCACAATTTCTTTCAGCATTAACTAGAGAAGGTAGGGGAATTGGTTTAGGCACTGTGTTCATTTGGTGAGCCATTATAGAAAGAACAGGCCAAATGGCTTCCTTCTGTGCTGTAACAGTTCTGTGATTCATGCCAAGTTGCAATTCCCTGAGAATCAGCAGCTCCATCAAAGTGAACATGCATCAATGTAAGTCACCTAAATATAAATATGAAGCTAAGCTTTCTCCAACCCTATTCACGCAAACCCTGGGGTAGGAATGGGTGATGGCAATTCTTCCTCCAGCTTCAAAGCACTTTTCACCAACCAATTATTAACCCCGCTGCTCTCCATGCTGCATGTATCAGTTATTCACCATTATCTTCCGCATCTTTCTGATATCTTTGTCTTCAAAGACGGGAAATTCTGGAAATTATTACCCATCACGAGCCCAGAACCTCCTTTTGACTCAGCAGTCCTTTGATTTCAGGGATTCCCATTCCTGTTCAATAGGTTATGATATGGCTGATAACAACACACCATCGATAGACACTGCCATGTGCAGTTCTAAAGGCAGCTGGATGGGTCGTTGAAGTTGTGTACAGTCTCTTTGATGCCTCAACTTTGCTTTTGCATGTTCCTGATGAAGCCCTTTTCTGAAAGAATCTTCTTCAGCATTCAGATTTGTCACTAGTTGGGGTCATCCATGAGAGTTCCAGGTTCAATGTATCAAATTGAAAAGTGAAAGTGTGCGCGATTATTTTTTACGATATGGAATCATTGTTGGACACTGACTGACAGCCAGACATTCTCGACCTTGATCTTGAGCCTTGGTACAAAGGCAGTGGGGTCAAGTGGAAGACAGACTGTGCTCTCGGACTTTGGTGTGTTATGTACAGAAGCATCTTGGAGTGCACACATGCAGCCAAAAGTGGTCCAGTTCCCCTCACGTCACATAGCAAACTACACTTATATCCCTGAGTTACTGCAATACAAACCCTAAACCTCAAGCCTTCGTTGTATTTTTCAGTAATTTGTAGAACCACCAAGGAGAATAGTAATTTGGCGACTGGATCAGGTACTAATTTTTTTACTAAATGTCTTGTTATATTTACAATGAAATAACCGGAGAACTCGATCTGAATTTGTTTTAAAGAGTTGGAAACTTGTGTTTTTGATTTATTCATTGCTGAGATCCAGGTAGCTCTGAACAAGCTGGAATTTATTCCTTTCCATAATTGACCTTTGTGATCATTTACAGACTCATATCTGTTAAGTAGAAGGTGGAGAGCTTTCATGTGAATACACCATCAGTTTATCATTGACACACTTTACAATGCCAACTAATAAATAGAGATGTTCGATAATTCCGACAGTAATAATACTAAACATTAAGATCTAATTTTATTATTATAAGTATTTTAACACGTGCTCAGTGGTTAGCACTGCTGCCCTACTGCGCCAGGGACCCAGGTTTGATTCCAGCCTCGGGCGACTGTCTGTGTGGAGTTTGCACATTCTCCCCGTGTCTACGTGGGTTTCCTCTACGTGCTCCAGTTTCCTTCCACAGTCCAATGATGTGCAGGTTAGGTGGATTGGCAATGATAAATTGCCCATAGTGTCAAGGGATGTGCAAGCTAGTTGGATTGGCCATGGGAAATTCAGGATTACAGGGAGAGGATTGGTGGGATGGCCTGCTTCCATACTGTAAGGATTCTATAATGTGTACCTTAACATTTGATTTCATTAGGCATTCTTTGCAGAATAGTAAATGGAAAACCTTACAAATAAAGCTTGGTATAGAGACAATGCCAAAGGAAAGGGATTCTGGAGGTCTATGTCAAGTTATATAAAACTTGCTTACAACAAAATAACAAGACTTTGAAGGTTTTTTTGTTGTATGAAGCTGCTTGTGTAAGAATGGAATATAGCTATCTCTTTTCACCAGATAAAAGAATCCTGGGTTGCAAAAACATTGTGTTATGGTACTTGATTACAGTGACCGTTACATTCAAAGGAGACTTTGTAGATAAATATTTCGCTTGGTATCATAAAACCTGAATATTGCACAGAAAAGACTTATTTTGCCAATATTATTTATCAGTTCAATTTGCAAGAAACAACAATCTGAATGGAAATCAACACTTATACCTTATGACAAGAGAGTGCTTATTAGTTGGCATGCAGAGTGCACCAATTAGATGAGTGACATTAACTACCAGGCTTTGTTTAAATCTTAAACCAGACATTGACTGATTAGTCAAGTATTGCCCTGAAAAACGAACCAGTGAATAGTTCTCACCTGTTTTGTTACGTTGAAACAGGTACTGTGTGTATATATTTTCTTTTTCTCCGCAAATAACAAGACCCTGTGTATTAATCTGCATGCTTCTAGTACAGGGAGGAAACCTTTACTATAAACCGACCAATTCCCACAGCTACTAGACTACACCTCCTCCCACCCTGCCCCCTGTAAAAACGCCATCCCATATTCCTAATTCCTTCATCTCTGCCGTATCTGCTCCCAGGAGGGCCAGTTCCAATACCGGAGGTAAAAACAATGACTGCAGATGCTGGAAACCAGATTCTGGATTAGTGGTGCTGGAAGAGCACAGCAATTCAGGCAGTATCCAAGGAACTTGCTGCCTGAACTGCTGTGCTCTTCCAGCACCACTAATCCAGTTCCAATACCGAACAACCCAGATGGCCTCTTTCTTCAAAGACCGCAATTTTCCCCCCAGACGTGGTCGACGATGCCCTCCACCGCATCTCCTCCACTTTCCGCTCCTCCGCCCTTGAGCCCCGCCCCTCCAATCGTCACCAGGACAGAACCCCACTGGTCCTCACCTACCACCCCACCAACCTCCATATACATCGTATCATCTGTCATCATTTCCGCCACCTCCAAAAGGACCCCACCACCAGGGATATATTTCCCTCCCCTCCCCTATCAGCATTCTGAAAAGACCACTCCCTCCGTGATTCCTTGTCAGGTCCACACCCCCCCACCAACCCAACCTCCACTCCTGGCACCTTCCCCTGCAACCACAAGAAATGCAAAACTTGCGCCCACACCTCCCCCCTTACTTCCCTCCAAGGCCCCAAGGGATACTTCCATATCCGCCACAAATGCACCTCCACACACATCATTTACTGCATTCACTGCACCCGATGTGGCCTCCTCTATATTGGGGAGACAGGCCGCCTACTTGCGGAATGTTTCAGAGAACACCTCTGGGACACCTGGACCAACCAACCCTACCACCCCGTGGCTCAACACTTCAACTCCCCCTCCCACTCCACCAAGGACATGCAGGTCCTTGGACTCCTCCATCGCCAGACCATAGCAACACGACGGCTGGAGGAAGAGTACCTCATCTTCCACCCAGGAACCCTCCAAGCACAAGGGACGAACTCAGATTTCTCCAGTTTCCTCATTTCCCCTCCCCCCACCTTGTCTCAGTCCCAACCCTTGAACTCAGCTCCACCTTCCTAACCTGCAATCTTCTTCCTGACCTCTCCGCCCCCACCCCCACTCCGGCCTATCACCCTCCCCTTAACCTCCTTCCACTTATCGCATTTCCAATGCCCCTCCCCAAGCCCCTTTTATCTTAGCCTGCTGGACACACTTTCCTCATTCCTGAAGAAGGGCTCATGCCCAAAACGTCGATTCTCCTGTTCCTTGGATGCTGCCTGATCTGCTGCGCTTTTCCAGCAACACATTTTCAGCTCATGCTTCGAGTACATACATGTATGCACATTGTGTGCTGACTGACAACCCTAAATTGGCTGTCAATGTAACATTTTTTGCAGACTCTGCAATTTTAAGCAAATGCTGCCCTTTGATGGTGTGTATATATTAGTAGAGTACCCCTTGGATTATTTCACATCTAGGACATGGTGGAGAAGAAGCACAGGCAGATGATTGGACCAGGATGGCAGTGCAGTAGGTGAGCCCAACCTGGGGTCTGTCTGCTCTTGTTCTCTTTCCTTTAGCTCTTCCTTTTTCTTTTGTTCATTTTCTTTAGTTTTCTTTTCTTTTGAGCCTGGAGAATGGCAGGTGAAGAAGGAGGCCTTTGGCGGCAGCCGCAGCAGCAGCACCAGGACGGGCTGGTCAAAGCTCCACAAAGGTCTCCTGATGGGCAAGGAGCAGGTTCCAGGCTGACTCCACTGGCCTAGACCCGAAGGCCAGGCCAAGGCTCCAGGTCTGCGGCTAGGCCTGGGTGCCTGAAGTGCTGTGCCTGAAGCACAGCATGGCGATCTCCCAACGTGGCTGCCTAGTCCCGGTGTGTGTCTGTCTCATTCCGGGTTGGGTCTTCAGGGTATTCCATCATTCCTTAAGCTGGCTTTCCATGAGCTCAGGAACCATTCACTGAACTGTGGTGAACCCTGTCTTAATTTTACCTTTTTTAAAAATTATTATGATGACTTCTGTCATTGATGAAGGTGCTGGCATGGGGGCGACTTAAAAAAATGTTTCACTATATTTTTCATGAAACTACATGTGACAGCAAATTTCTATTCCATTCTATTCTAGTCATTTGTTCCATTTCAAATATGCATTTGAATGTAAAATGGATCCCGTTAAGCATGTTGGGAAATTCTTACATTCAGCTGCAGATTTAAATATAGCAAACCTTTTGCCCATGCACTGGAAATATGGAAGGGGTAAGAGGTTAGGTTACATTCCATTGAAGCCACTTGGAGTTTAGGGTGTAGGTTTGCTCGCTGAGCTGTAGGTTTGATATCCAGACGTTTCATTACCTGGCTAGGTAACATCATCGGTGGCGATCTCCAAGTGAAGCGAAGCTGTTGTCTCCTGCTTTCTATTTATGTGTTTGTCCTGGATGGGGTTCCTGGGCTTTGTGGTGATGTCATTTCCTGTTCGGTTTCTGAGGGGTTGATAGATGGTATCTAGATCTATGCATTTGTTTATCGCATTGTGGTTGGAGTGCCAGGCCTCTAGGAATTCTCTGGCATGTCTTTGCTTAGCCTGTCCCCAGTACAACCCATGGACAAAACCAACGTCATCTACAAAATTCCATGCAAGGACTGCCACAAACACTACGTAGGACAAACAGGAAGAAAGTTAGCCACCAGGATACACAAACACCAGTTAGCCACAAAAAGACTCAACCCTCTCTCCCTCGTAGCCCTACACAGGATGAAAAAAACCATTTTGAATGGGACAACACATCTATCCTGCTGAAATAACTCCGCAGAGGTCAGTATCCCATCACCAAGTCACCCTTTATTTACATGTGAAGGGTTCTTAACACTGATCACTCTGAAGGAACTGGAACAGGGTGTCTGACACTCATACTCTTAACTGTCAGCCAGAACTCCCTGATTGAATCAGATTAACAGCTCCAATCAGGGAACTCATATTCAGTGAGATCCACCTGGCTGACCTTGTTTGAATCACTACACTGAAACCCTCTAGACCATAGCTAAATTCCTTCTTGATAATTCCAGATATGTAAAGAATCTCACATTGTAAAGATTCACATGAGGTTAAGAACCAACTGATCAAATGCATGGGACACTCAAAATATCTCATGAAGTCGCTCACAAATTCATGAACAGCAAAGGCTTTTTTAATAGGTAGCGAGGGCTTGAAGCCAATTACTTTATCCTGAAGGTTAATGCTCAATATCCAGGGAGCTTTTCATCAGGTACTAATCCACCATAGCAGCCCCGATGACACACAGACCCATCAATGTGTTGACTAGTGATTAGGGCTATCTCCTGAATTCCTGGTTTCAGAATCAATCGGACTTCTACAGAAAGTATCAGAGGAGAAATATAATGAGGCTGTTGGATCTACATAGAATAGACTTGAGCTAGAGGTATATTTGTTACCTGAATAAATCAGGAAGAGATCTACAATAGGACCCAGTAAGAATCTCTAAAATCATTCTAGGTTGCTGTGTATTACGCAATATCCTGGGGAAAAATAGCCTGTCGCTTCAGCTCAACAGCTCAAGATTAACAGGGAGCAGGGATCTATCACCTGCATACCACACAACAGGAGACTGGGTACTTGCAGGGAGAGCACCTGCAGAAAGCCAGTCGGAGAAACAAGAGGATGCCATTCATATGATCAATGTTGTTGTTGATTAACATGACATACAACATCACCAGATAAATCCTATCATGTTCCCCTCATAAAGATGCCATCAAAGATTTGCTGAATAAGATAGCAGTCTACATTTTCTATGCAATAAGCATCTGCAAAAATGTTGTCAATGTGCATGGAATAAAAGGGCTCTTGGAGCACATTGGTAGTGTCCCTACCTTCTGAGCCAGAAGGCCCAGATACAAGTACTACTTCACGTGAGGTGTTGCATAATATATCAGAACAGGCTTGGAAAACAAAAGTAAAATCTGAACTCTAGCCATGTTATAAGAATAACATTCAAAGGATGAACAAATTGATACAACTCTTGGCAAGTTATAATGTAGCTCCTATTGGTGCCAATCAATAAACTTGCTCCAGTTCCTAGTCTGCTACTTCTAGGGAATGCTCTCTAAATGAGATGAGACTACTCAGTGGCAAGTTTGGAAGATTTCACTGGAATCTTAAAGACGTGAGAAAAATAGTCAATGAAACATTATTTTTATTTATTCAGGAGATGTAACCTTTGAAAGTTTGGATATTACACATTACCAATCTTTAATTGCCCTTGAGAATGTGATAATGAGCTACCTTCCTAAACTACTGCAATCCATTTAGTGTAGGGTTATCTGTGACTTGGAGACTTGGACAAGTTTATGTATTAAAAACACTTTCCCAAGTGCTCTTGTCCGTGAAGTGGACAAAGGGACACAGAAATTGGTTTGCAGTTCAACTCGATTTTATGAACAAAATATTCCTTATTGAAACATTTCTCATATTGAAGTATTTCTCACATTCCCATGATATTTACTCTCCATGTCACTCTATCTATCCGAGAAAGGATATTCCCGCCAATGATCCATGTGATTGAGCTGGACGATTGGAATCTCCTTCCTCTCTGATGTCGGGCTGGCTCTTATCCACAAAGGTGGGTCTAGCAGGTCAGAGCGGATCTTCTCCTGGGTCCTCTTCGTTTGTTGCATGGTCTTCTGCCATGAGTCTTGATGTGAGTCTTTGCTGTGAGTCTTCATTTGAGAGATTTGGCTTTCAGGTGTATGTTTTTTATCTTCCTCACCCAAGACTTTCCAGAATATTCTGTGGACTTTGGCCAATGGGGTCATGAACTGGGTTCAAACCATCCAATGGAGTCTCATGAACACCTTTCACTATTAGCATGCTGGAAGGTATAAAGCGCTCAAACTCGGGCAGTCAATGTGCCAGAATATCTGATTGACACTTCTCCAATATACAACCCACACGCTGGTTGTAAGTGGTTCCCCCTAATTTTTTGTAACCTCTTTGATCTTGATTTCCACTGTTCCCTGCACCGATAGCTGGTGGCTATTATTTAATTTAGTTTGGCCAAATTTCTATCTGACCTAATTTCTCCAGCAGTGGATAGATTTAGAATGTCCAATTTTGGGTCCATGGTCACTTAACTACAGTAGCTAAACCCACAAAGGAATTCCAGGATACTGACAGAGAGATACAGAAGGACGGGGACATACTTCCAAATCAGAATGGTAAGTGACTTGGAAAGGAATTTGCAGACAGTGGAGTGCTTGTGGTGGTCGATTATCGGCTGATTGCAGAACATCGTGGGGTATATTGAAGGATTCCATTAACTGTGCTTTATATTTCTGTACACGACTTTTTCACAAGTAGAGAGATAATGCACTGTTGAAGGATTGAGTGGCCTGAATATATCTCCCCCTCTCAATGACTGAATTGCTTCTAAATACCAACCATCCTTCAGGACAAGAGCAGAAGCCAGTGTGATAGGAGCTGTGAATTGACCAAGTGTTTGTGAGCTAATATGGTTCTTCATTGCAGAGAAAGGGTACAGGAAGTAATGAGGTGAAGTGTTAGTCTCCTCATTTAAGGGAACATGTAAATGTATTGGAGTGTCTCAGAGGAAGTTTACTAGGTTGCTACCTGGTGTGTTGGATTGGTGTTTGAGCCTGTTTTTGACAGGAAGGGCTTGCATCCTCTGGGATTTAGAGTGAGGGGTGACTTGATTGAAGTCAATAAGATCCAAAATAGTATCAACAAGATGGATGTGGAAAAGAGGTTTCTGCATTTGGTGAATCCAAAATTAGAGGACCTTTGGAAAATTAGGATTCACCATTTAGTCCAGCAAGAAGGAATTTCTCTCCCTCTCTCTCTCTCTCTCTCTCTCTCTCGGGATTGTGGAATTTTTGAAGTTGGGGCCACTAAGCACTGTTTGGATGGGTGGATGGTTTCTTGCTAGGAAGGGAACAAAGGATTATCAGGGAATGATAAGAGTGTTGAATTCAAATCACAAACAGATCATCGATGATCTGATCGAATGATAAAAGCACCCTCGCTAGCTCTACTTGCAAGATGGCGCCGGATATAGTTGACTCCTTGCAAGCTCCTGTGTGCAGATCTAAGTTTCCTATTTCCTATAATCGTTCTACACTTATTGTTTTTGCCGCTGTTTACCTATTACTTACTTATCTATAACACTTAACTTTGTGATCAGCCTGTATTGCTCACAAGACAAAGCTTTTCACTGTGCCTCAGTACATGTGACAATAAATTCAATTCGATTCAATGTGTATATTCATATTCATCTGAACAATACCAGGACCAAAAGAGTTAAATTATAAGGTCATAATGTATCAATGATTTGGAGGTGCCAGTGTTGAACTGGGGTGTACAAAGTTAAAAATCTCACAACACCAGGTTATAGTCCAACAGGTCTATTTGGAAGCACTAGCTTTCAGAGTGCTGCTCTTTCACCAGGTGGTTATGGAGAATAAGATTGTATGAAACAGAGTTTATAGCAAAAATTTACAGCATGATGTAACTGAAATTATATATTGAAAAAGACCTGGATTGTTTGTTAAGTCTCTCATCTTTGAGAATAATTTGGAGATGCCGGTGTTGGCCTGGGGTGTACAAAGTTAGAAATCACATAACTCCAAGTTATAGTCCAACAGATTTAATTGGAAGCACTAGCTTTCAAAGCACCACTCCTTCATCAGGTGGTTGTGGAGTGCACAATTGTAAGACACAGAATTATAGCAAAAGTTTACAGTGTGTTGTAACTGAAATTATACATTGAAAAATACCTTGATTGTTTGTTAAGTCTCTCATCTGTTAGAATGACCATGATAGTTTCACTTCTTTCATATGTAAATCACAAAACCTTTTTTAAAAGTTACATTCTCAGGTTAACTGTAACAATTGGTAACAACTGGCGGCTAACACCTTCAACATCTCAAAATCTTATCTGCAATTACACCAATTGTTACAGTGAGTGTATGTGTGTGTGTGTATATGTATGTTAGTGCAGTGGGCTCACCTGTAATGTGACATGAAGCCAAGGTCCTAGTTGAGGCCATTCCCATGAGTACCGAACTTGGCTATCAGCTGGGCATAGCCTCAACGAGGACCTTGGGTTCATATGACAGTACAGATGACCCCACTGCACTACACATGCACACACACACACACACACACACACACACACACACACACACACACACACTCCTACAGACACATATACTCTTTTTTTTATTTCAAAAATATACTTTATTCATAAAATAATTTGATGGTCTATTCAGTTGGTCATGCCATACATACGAAATATTTGCATACAGAGATCAGAATTTATCATTCGTATATACAGGTCTGTACGTTTATCAGTCATATATCCATATATTTAGCTGAGGCATCAGTGGAGCCCAAATGACTGCATGGGCCCCCTGTTCTTCTTTACGCAGGCAGACGTTACACGGTGGTCTTTCTCCACCACACCTTGGCGGCAGCTACCCCAAGCTTCAGCGCATCCCTCAACACATAGTCCTGGACCTTGGAATGTGCCAGTCTGCAACACTCAGTTGGGGCCAACTCCTTTAGCTGGAAGATCAACAGATTTCAGACCACCCAGAGAGCGTCCTTCACCGAGTTGATGGTCCTCCAGGCACAGTTGATGTTTGTCTCGGTGTACGTCCTGGGAAACAGACTGGTGCTGCTTGGGACGAACCTCAACAAACACCGCTGCATTCCTCTCCAGACAACTTCTGCATAGGCACATTCCAGAAGGAGGTGTGTGACAGTCTCGTCCCCCTGACAGACGCTTCGAGGGCAGCGTGCGGTGTGGCTGAGAGTCCGGGCATGCATAAAGGATCTCACAGACAGAGCCCTTCTCAACACCAGCCAAGCTATGTCTTGGTGCTTGTTGGAAAGTTCTGGCGATGAGGCATTCTGCTAAATGACTTTGACAGTTTGCCCAGGGAACCACTCGACAGGATCCGCCCTCTCCTTTTCCCGAAGCGTCTCAAGGACACTACGTGCTGACCACTTCCTGGTGGACTTGTGGTCAAAGGTGTTTTTCTTCATAAATTTCTCCACAAAGGAGTGGTGATACGGAACGGTCCAACTACTCGGAGCGTTCCAAGACAGTGGGGCCAGGCCCATCCTTCGCAACAACAGGGACAGGTAGAACCTCAGTACGTAGTGACACTTGGTGTTTGTCTACCAGGTATCCCCGCACAGCTTGATGCAGCCACACACAAAGGTGGCCAGCAGGGTGAGGGTGGCATTGGGTGTATTTTTCCCCCCATTGCCCAGATCTGTGTACAGCGAGTCTCTTCAGACCCGGTCCATCTTTGACCTCCATATAAATTGGAAGATGACCCTGCAGCCGCACAGGTTCTGGGAATAGACCAGACCAGTGCCACGTATAATAGCAATGATAGTGCCTCACACCTGATGACCAGGTTTTTTCCTGCGTTGGAGAGCAACCGTAGCTTCCATCTGCCCAGTTTCTGCCTCACTTTGCTGATACGCTCCTCCCAAGACTTGGCACATGCCCCAGCCCCCCTGAAACAAATACCCAGCACTTTCAGGTGGTTGGTCCTGACAGTGAAGGGGATCGAGAATTGGTCGGCCCAGTTCCCGAAGAGCATGGCCTCGCTCTTGCCTCAGTTTTCCTTGACCCGCGAGGCCCGTTCGAACTGGTTACATATGCACATGAGTCTGCGCATGGACAGCGGATCCGAGCAGAAAACGGCGATGTCATCCATGTACAGGGAGGCCTTAACCGACCCCAGAGCAGACCTGACACGGTTGGCGATTACCTTTGACAGAATTTTGTAATCCGCATTCAATAGTGAGATTGTTCTCCAATTTCTGATTTCCTCCCTCTCCCCCTTCCGCTTGTAGATGAGGGTGATGATGCCTTTCATCATGGATTCATTCATGATACCTGCCCGAAGCATACTGACATACACCTCCAGCAGGTCCTGGCCAATCAAGCCCCACAGAGCAGAATAGAGCACGACCGGTAAGCCGTCGCTTTCGGGAGTTTTGTTCTTTTCAAAGGACTCGAGGGCCTTGGTCAGCTCGTCCAGAGATCGTGGCTGGTCCAGCCTCTTCCGTGTTCTGTTGTCTCAGACCTCCGTGATAGAGGACAGGAATGAGCACCCGGAGGAAACCCACGCAGACACGGGGAGAATGTGCAAACTCCACACAGTCAGTCGCCTGAGGCGGGAATTGAACCCGGGTCTCTGGCGCTGTGAGGCAGCAGTGCTAACCACTGTGCCACCGTGCCGCACAATGAGGAGGCCGCGCTGTCAGTTGGCTTCGTGTCATACAGGCTGGCATAGAGGGATTTACTGATCCTCATGACATCAGCCTGAGATGACGTTACCGAGCCATCTTCTTCCTTCAGGCTGCTGAGCACGGACCTCTCTTTGTGCACCTTCTGGAAGAAGAAACGTGAGCACGTCTCGTCCTGCTCCACCGAGCGGACCCTGGACCGGAAGGTTATCTTGGAGTCCTCCAAGGTAAAGAGCGAGTCTTGCTGGCCCTTCACCTCCTGGAGGTGCTCCGTGACATCGACTCCCATTGCCTGCAGTTGGAGCAGGTTCTGCATACTTTCCTGGAGCTGGGACAGTTTTCCCCACCTCTCTCTTGATTCCTGAACACCTTTGAGGATGAAGAACCTCTTGACGTTGCCTTTTACTGTTTCCCACCAGTCCGCTGGAGACTCAAACAGGGGCTTCACAGTTCTCCAACCTGCGTAGCCCCTTTTGAGCTCCTCAATGTTTTCCGGGGTCAACAGCTTGGTGTTCAGTTTCCACATTCCCTTACCAGCCCGCTGCTCATCCTGTAGGTGACAGTCGGCCAGCAGGAGGCAGTGGTCAGAGAAGAACACTGGCTTAACGTCGATGGATCTGACCGAGAGCGTTCGGGACACAAACAGGTAATCTATCCCTGAGCGGATAGACCCGTCTGCCCGTGACCAGGTGTATCTACGCTGCGCTCTGTCTACAGGGGTAGTGAAGACATCGTGCAGCTTGGCATCTTTTACCGTGTCCATGAGGGTTCTGGATGTGGCGTCCACTTTACTGTACCCACCCCCCCACCCCCCACCCAGCCAGCAACAGTGGAAGCTGCTGCAGGACGGCCAACCGTTCACTCTTATCCAATGGGGCGTACACATTAATCAGTCTCAGGGGAGCATTCCTGTACATGATGTCGGCGACGAGGAGGCGCCCGCCCACCACCTCTTTAACCTCAGAGATGGTGAAGTTGCCTCCTCGCAACAGGATACCCAGGCCGGAGGCGCGGCTATCGTTGCCCCTCGACCAAACTGACAGCCCATGGGCCCACAAGCTCGACCATCTCCTGTAGCTGCTGAGGTGCGGTATCCCACACTCCTACAGAAACAGGATGTCGGCTTTAATGTTGGCCAGGAAGGCCATCGTAGATACACATCACATAGCCGATTTGATGCTATGCACATTGCTGGCAATTCTTATCCCCATTTTAACAGTTTGAGGTTACCAGTGTCCATTTGCTGCTGGTCTTGCCTCTCTGGGGTAGCTGTGTGCATCCCTGTGGTGACGGTAAACTGCTGGACTCTCCCAGGGCTGAGGTAGCTGTCCGGCTCCACGCTGGGGCCATTTCCCAGCTCTGGTGTCTTCGGGTCGGGCCCAGAGTCCGCACAGTCCAGTTCTCCATCTGACAGCGGGGCTGTCACAGGACCGCTGCTCCCAATTACTGGAGCTGTGGGCCGGTGGGTACCTCTTGGTTCTTACCAGGTTGGGGGAGGCCTTTGCCCATCTCCTCAGAGGGATCGTCTTTTCCTATTTGGGCGATGGTGCCCTCCTTTTTCCTCGCGGAGCTCTGTCTCTTCCTCTGGTGATGACCCTCCTTGCACCCATCCTCACCGTTGGAAGAGCTGCCTGTACCCTCGTCATGTAGGTGTCGCTTCCCCCTTTGCTGGGTGGCTTTGGGGGCCTTGTGAGGTTTCCTCTTCCTGCTTTTGACTGTAATCCAATCCTCTGCCTCCTTTGTTCCTTCCTCTTCCATTTCCTCCGTCTGTCTTGAAGGAGCTTGGGTCAGCTGCTGCACCTCCCCGCTGTCTGCCGTCTGCTCCGCAACAACCTGCCCTTCCTTCTGGGTGCCTCCAGACACTGTTCCTGTGCTGTTTTGTGGTACCTTGCTGGTCTTAGGCGGTCCACGGCTCGTGTTGCCCCCTCCGGCCATCTATGCATAGGTGGTGGCTCCTCGTCTTGGGCAGGCCTTGTACATGTGGCCTGCCTCTCCGCACAGATTACAGTTCTTGGCCTCCTTACATTCCTTGGTCGGGTGACCTTCCTGCTTGCAGTTTCGACAGATGGTCACCTTACAATCTGCCGCCATGTGGCCTGACCTCCCACAGGTTCGGCAAACTTTTGGCTGCCCTGCGTATGTCAGGTAACCTCTGCTTCCTCCAATGGCAAAGCTGGAGGGTGGGTGGAGGATGTTCCCACTGGCATCGACCCTCAGGGCTACCCTGACCTGTCGTTTGCTGGTCCAGATCCCGAAAGGATCGACCACATCGGTACTTTCTCCCTCGACCTGGACGTATCTTCTCAGGAAGGTCAGGACATCTGCTGCTGGGATGCGGGGGTTGTACATCTGGATTGTTACAACCCGACTCCTCTGCACAGGAAGCACACACAACGGGACCGCCGACAAGATGGAGAACAGAGGTTCCCCTTCCTTCTCCTTGAACACCTTCAGGAGCTGCTCGCAATTCTTCATACTCCTGAAGGTCACGTTGAAATAGCCTGCCGCAGGGAAATCCTGCAGACAGTACACATCCGCTGCTTCAGACCTGCAGCACTCCAGCAAAATCTTCTTCACAAACACCGTCCGATCGACCGGTGTGTGCGCCTCCACCTTCTTCACAGTCACCCTGACTGTGTTGCGAATGCTCTGGCCTGGGCTGCGAGCAGCTGCTGAGGCCATAGCTCTGAGGTTGGCTGGTACCTGAATTGGCATTAGGCCGAAGCCAGACATCATGAGAATCAGTAAATCCCTCTATGCCAGTCTGTATGACGCAAAGCCAACCGACAGCGCAGCCTCCCAGTCGTTCCTGTCCTCTATCACGGAGGTCTTAGACGACAGAACACGGGAGAAGCTGGACCAGCCGCTATCTCTGGACGAGCTGACCAAGGCCCTTAAGTCCTTCAAAAAGAATAAAACTCCCTGCAGTGACGGCTTACCGGTCGAGCTATATTCTGCTCTGTGGGACTTGATTGGCCAGGACCTGCTGGAGTGTATGTCAGTATGCTTTGGGCAGGTACCATGAGTGAATCCATGAGGAAAGGCATCATCACCCTCATCTACAAGTGGAAGGGGGAGAGGGAGGAAATCAGAAATTGGAGAACAATCTCACTGTTGAATGCGGGTTACAAAATTCTGTCAAAGGTAATCGCCAACCGGGTCAGGTCTGCTCTGGGGTCGGTGATTCACCCTGACCAAACCTGTGCTGTACCGGGCTGGAAGATCGTTGAGAGTCTCGCACTCCTCAGGGATACGATCACCTACGTGCAGGACAGAGGATTGGACACCTGCCTGACCAGCCTGGACCAGGAGAAAGCCTTTGGCAGGATATCACACAGGTATATGAGAGATGTTCTCTCCAAAATGGGCTTTGGGGAGGGAATCTGCAATTGGATCAGACTGCTCTACACCAACATTGTCAGTGCAGTCTCAATCAATGGGTGGGAATCAGATAGCTTCCCAGTCAGATCTGGAGTCAGGCAGGGCTGCCCTCTCTCTCCTGCCTTGTTTGTGTGCTGCATAGAGCCATTTGCCGAGTCCATCAGGAAGAATGCGAGCCTGAGAGAGGTGACTATTCCTGGCAGCGGGGGCCTGCAGGTTAAGGCCTCCCTGTACATGGATGACATCGCCGTTTTCTGCTCGGATCCACTGTCCGTGCGCAGACTCATGTGCATATGTGACCAGTTCGAATGGGCCTCGGGGGCCAAGGTAAACCGAGGCAAGAGCGAGGCCATGCTCTTTGGGAACTGGGCCGACCAATCCTCTATCCCCTTCACTGTCAGGACCGACCACCTGAAGGTGCTGGGTATTTGGTTCGGAGGGGATGGGGCTTGCGCCAAGGCTTGGGAGGAGTGTATCAGGAAAGTGAGGCAGAAACTAGGCAGATGGAAGCTATGGTCGCTCTCCATCACGGGAAAAAACCTGGTCATCAGGTGTGAGGCACTGTCATTGCTATTATACGTGGCACAGGTCTGGTCTATTCCCAGAACCAGTGCCGCTGCAGTCACCCGGGCCATCTTCCAGTTTATATGGAGGTAAAAGATGGACCGGGTCCGAAGGGACTCGCTGTACACCGAGACGAACATCAACTGTGCCTGGAGGATCATCAACTCGGTGAAGGACACTCTCTGGGTGGTCCGAAACCTGTTATCTTCCAGTTGAAGGAGCTGACCCCGACTGAGTGTTGCAGACTGGCACATTCCAAGGTCCAGGACTACGTGTTGAGGGATGCGCTGAAGCTTGGGGCAGCTGCCGCCAAGGCACGGTGGGGAAAGACCACCGTGTAACGTCTGCCTGCCTAAAGAAGAACAGGGGGCCCACGCAGTCATTTGGGCTCTGCTGACGCCTCAGATAAAAATGTAATCATACAGACCTGTAAATAGAAATGATTACTCTGTTTCGGTATGCAAAGAAATGGAATGTTTACATATATATGGCATGTCCAACTGTACAGATCATCAAAGTATTTTATGAATAAAGTATATTTTTGAAATTAAAAAAAGAAGCCAGCATAAAGATCCACCAAGAGCAGGTCAGCACAACCAAATGATTCTCCAACGTCCAATCACGATCCAGCAGCTCCAATGACTCGCAACACGATCCCTGTGGTTTCTCCCCCGCCAGCACACGTCTGCTGCGTCGAACCTGCAGCACTCGAGCAGAATCTCTTCCTCTGGTCCTCAGGAACTACACGTATTCCATTCGGACCCATGCATTCACTCCCTCAGACACAAGCTCTCTCTCATACGCTCATACATTCACACACTCACACATACACTCTATTACAGTCTTATACCCCTTTACACTCACACTCACACACATACCAATACACATACTCTCACACAGACACTCATAGCTCCCCCTGCACACACATACACATACACATACATTTATTTTGTGGGGTGAATTTGTACTTGCAGAGTTACATTTTATTTTGCTCAAAAACTGCATGAATCCATGTAAGATTCTGTAAATCCCTTTTTTAGATGAGAATCGGTCTGAACATTGTCTGTGCCCCAATCTCACACAGGGCACCTCACACCTTCAATGCATTATCTGGGCCAACACGACACCTATTGTTAAAGTTCACTTGAGAATGTAACTTTTACAGAGTTCTGGAATTTACATATGAAAGAACTGAAACCAGCATAGTCATTCTCAAAGATAAAAATCACACACTAGGTTATAGTCCAACAGGTTTAACTGGAAGCACTAGCTTTCAGAGCACTGCTCCTTCATCAGGTGGTTTCAAAGATGAGAGATTTAACAAACAATCCAGGTCTTTTTCAATATATAATTTCAGTTACATCACACTGTAAACGTTTGCTATACCGTAAATTCTGTGTCCTACAATATTATATTCCACAACCACCTAATGAAGGAGCGGCGCTCCGAAAGCTCGTGCTTCCAAATCAACCTGTTGGACTATAACCTGGTGTTGTGTGATTTTTAATATTATATCAACTAAGCTTGTACAGTATTCCTTTGAGTTTAAAAGCACAAGTGGTTATCTGGTCGAGTTGTTGAAAGCAATTAAGAGATTTGGCAGAATAGATGTTGAGAAATGATTTCCCTGGCTGGGCAATATCAGCACATATTGGTATATTGTTAATATTCGAGCTCAGTCAGAGAGAAGTTAAATAAGGAAACCTGTTTCTGCACATACACTGCCCCCAGACTATGTACTGTGCAGCTCAAAATAAGGCTCTACAGTTTCTTATATAATGTAACGTTGCTTTCTTTGGATAGAAGGTTTTCAAATCCAGCTCTCTCATCACATGCCTGTTGTAGACTAGAGTCTTGTCTCTTACTGAAGCCACTTTAGGGGCATTAACATGATTAACGTGAATCTCATTATAATACATGAGGGATAGTCCATGGACTCCAGCTTCACACTAAACAATTAATGGATTGATTGAAATCTTCAAGACTGAGATCAATCAATTTGTGTCAGAGAAAAGGATCAATGTTATGGATTAAAATGGATAAATAGATTTGAGGTTCAGATCTGTGAAGTTTGAATTAATTAGTAGAATAGATTTGTCGGAGTGAATGACCTATTTATGTTTCTGGAACAATTACCCAACCCCAGGCTCATCCTCACGATCATCATGGCTCTACTGATTTTATAATTACTGCTATTATCTGGAAGGCAAAACTTTGTTGAAGACAACAAGGGTCTAGAGTGTTGACTGGACAGCATTCAAGACACCCACAATGCATCTTTTCGCAAATACTCTCAGCATCTTGACAAGCCAGGAGCAGGTCTTCTTGTGAGTTCAAAACCGCCAACGATTGAATTCCCTGCCCACTGAGAGCTGCCAGCCCCTCAGAGGCTGGCAAAATGTCTGATCCTACCAAGACGGGAAGAAGTGACTGCTGCTGGTAGTGTGCACCTATCTTAGGCCTCGAATTTGAGGAGGATCTCAGGCACAGGGAAAAGACTGGTAGTGGTAGGGAATCGCATGGGAGGATAGCAAACAAGGTTGGGGGGTTTCTCAGACAGGAACTAAGTGCTTTGGAGCAAGGATAGCCCCTGCAACACTCCTCATTCCATGGTAGCCCATAGGCCAGTACACCAGTGTTTGCTTCATGTAGCCTCTGCATAGCAAGGCCTTGTCCCCTGTCAGGTGAGTATTCATAGCTGTAGAATGTGGCCTTTAAGTAGACACTAATTGTCTGAATAGCAGGAGGGTACAGAGTTCTCCATGGGCCTTCTCACCTCAGACTTTACTGTGAGTGAGGCCGAGTTCCCACTTTCCAGCCTCCCTTCCACTGGCAAACCTGCCATAGGAGAGGGCACAAGTGATGCCATATGTCGGAGCCTCCAGGGTCACTCCCTCCTGTAGTTGTACAACCCATCACATCCCACTCCAAATCACAGAATCCCCACCGTGCAGATAGAGACCATTTGGCCCATCGGGTCTGTACCAACCCTCCAAAGAGCATCCCAACCTCCTCTCATAACCCCACATGTACTATACTTAACCTGCCCAATCCTGCATATCCCTGACGTTATGGCCAATTTAGCATGGCTAATCCACTGGACCTTGAACTGTGGTAGAAAACTGGAACACACCCACACAGACACAAGGAGAATGTGCAAACTCCACAGAGACAGTCGCCTGTGGGTGGAGCTGAATCCAGATCCCTGCATTGTGGGGCAGTAGTGTTAACCAAATATTTAAATAAGGCCCTTCACCAATCCCCAGAGGTAAAGAAAAATGTTAAATACAGTGAAGGCATGCATCACTGTTCATCCGATTAACCAGAGAACAATCCAGACATGAAAACAATGCTTTGGTTCCTGACCCATGAGTTAGCACCTCTTCATGTGGACCCAAATCAAGCTGGATGAGTCTTCAAGGATGAGTAGTTACTTCCTCTATCTTTCTGGAAAGTAATAAATAATCCCATTGCAAGCTAAGGATGGTTAAACTAATTAATGTCATAGATACACAAATTCACCAAGTAGTTTTCCTCCTCCAGAATAAAGCTATTAATTCTCACTTCTAATATTTCATCTTGTACTGTGGAGAATAGGATGATGCCAGTCATGGTTTTTATGTCCTGTATGATTCAAGTGCTGGAGCAGTACAAGAGGAATATAAACAAAACAGCCTGAACGTTAGTGAAACTGTGCTGTGTAGCAGAGGGGGAGGCAACAGCTCGGATTTCTAAAGAGCTATTCAGGGATATTGAACAGGGAGGGTTGAGATAACATCGAGAAGGAAGGGAACTGGGTCACGTGTTATGGGCTGGCAGTCTGGAAGCTACAGATTGTATTTTAAATCCAGTGTCTTCTTTTTACATTGATACTAGTTTGGAAGTGAAATGAAAACCCAAGCAATTTACAAAGATAAGTAATCCTTTCAAGTTTGTTAATCCCACATTCCTTTCCTGTCAGTTTTATTGCTAAATATTGGTATTTATGTGTGTTCACTGTGGTGAAAGATAAAACAAGGCTTTATCTGGATTTATTGAAATGGAAAATTGGCACAATGTTTTTCGCTGGAGCGTAAGAAGTTGAGGGGTGACCTTAAAGAGGTTGATAAAATCATGAGGGATATAAATAAAGTGAATGGTAGGCAGCTTTTCCCTAAGGTGGGGGATTTCAAAACCAGGGGGCATATTTTTGAGGTCAGAGGAGACCGATTTAAACAAGACATTGGGGGCATTTTTTTTTAATACAGAGAGTAGCTCATGTGTGGAATGAACTTCCAGCGGAAGTGGCGGATGTGGGTACAGTTACAATGTTGAAAAGATGTTTGAGTAAGTTCATGAATAGGAAAGGTTTGGAGGGACATTGGCCAATCGCAGGCAGGTGGGACTAGTTTACTTTGGGAACATAGTCGGCATGGACCAGTTGTACCAAAGGGTCAGTTTCCGTGCTGTTTAACTCTCTGACTCAAATTAAAATGAAATGCAGGACAAGTTTTCTGTCATTATTACATTAGTCCATTGTATTGTCAGTTAACACAAGAAGTGTCTATTTTTTAACAACAAAAACAAATATTGCTTGTTATTGTAATTCCCTTCCTACACATCTGCCTCTCTTTTCCCCTTTAAGACACACGTAAAAAATCAACTCTTTGAAGTTTGTTTTTATCAGTACTTTTCAATGTCTGTTGCTTAGTTCAACATGATTATATGGTGTCAACTGAAGTAAAGCTTAAAAGTCTGAGTGGCTGTGTTTGACTGAAACTTCTGAAAGGTTGTAAGGGCATCAGTTCCTCAGACGTGATTTTTGAATGAGTGTTTTTAAGTGCATTATAAGACCTAATTGGCTTGATAGTTGACATGGACCAGACTGGTACGAGTAGCAAGGGGTTTGATCCACATTCCAGCTGGCATAAATATGGGCCCATGCTTCCTTGTCCGACTCAGTGGAGAGTGTGTCACAAAGGGTCAGACCTGCCTTTAGAATGTTTAAATATGTATTGTTTTATATCTGTTAAGACCATGTTCACGTCTGAGTTAAGAAGTATGAGCACAATCTCATTAGAAACCTATAAAATTGTAACAGGACCAGAAAGGGTAAATGCAGGAAGGATGATTCCAATGCCTGGGGATTCCAGAACCAGTGGTTAGAGTTTCAGGATACAGGATAGCCATTTAGGGTTGAAATGAGAAGAAATTTCTTCACCCAGAGAATGGTGAGGCTGTACAATTCTCTACCACAGAAAGCAGTTAAATGTTTTCTAGAAAGTGATAGATATAGTCCGAAGTCACAGGTCCAAAATCACAAGCTTTCGGAGTGCTGCTCCTTTGTCAGGTGAAGTTACTTAATTGGTGAAATAATTAATTGGCCTTTGGCTTTAGGAAAGAACAAAATAAAGATTTGCATTTCACAAGTGCACCCTGTTCTGTCTCTCAACAACATTTTAAAGTGTATGATCTGTAATAAATGATTCGAAGTACATTGATCAGTTTATGCAGTAAACATTAAGATACTTTTACCTAAGATCCAACAGTTCATATTTCACCATGAGGAGGTAATAAGCTAGCTCTTGATTTAATACAAAATGTCAACAAAAATTAAAAATACATCTTGAATTCTCTTTTCCTTATTGGAAACAAGGAATTTTGGGAGGTAGTTTGAGATTCCTTATTTAATTGACAAATTTGAATAGATATCAGAAATTTCCAGTTTTAATATTGACTATTTAATTGTTTTCCCTGGTGTTGTTTATGGTGAGTCAAGGGATATGCTCAAACTTGATCAGATTATGGAAGGATTACAGTGAGCTGCTTTTCAATTCGTTTGATCTTTGAACCAACTAAGCATTGAATAGACCAACTCCCTCAGTGCAACACTTTTAGTGTCAAGATTCGTGTGGTGCTGGAAAAGCACAGCAGGTCAGGCAGCATCTGAGGAGCAGGAAGATCGACATTTTGGGCAAAAGCCCTACTTGTCGCTTTCTAGTTACATTTAAATTTTGTCACAGAGAATGGTGAGGCTGTGCAATTCTCAAGAGTTACAATAGGTTTATAATATCATTTTGACATTATTTGCTAAATTTTAGAATGCTCATCTGGGATGCAAATTATTCTGCTTCTATAAAAGTGCTGCTTGTCTGAACGTAACTGGTCCCTCAAGTCTAAGGGTAATGCAAACCCTCACTTGCATGTTGATACAATGGTGGAATTGGCTACAATGTTGAATTTACATCCTGCCTGGTTTGTCTCTCCATTGAAGAAATGTTACACCATCGAATAATACTGGGCAGGAGGTCCCATGAGCATGACACCCAATCTGGTCAGTTTCCCAATGGGCAGTTTATGTTAGAGTTTGCCTCTACATCATTTAGTAGATGCTACAGATTGAAGGACAAATGTTTGTAGGTTAATGGATGCTTAAGAATACTCAACTCTAGAAGGGAAAACTCAGGCACATAATGACTGTCTTTCACTCTTGCTCATTGCACATCTGATCATTTCAAGTCAGAGAAAGTGAGGATTGCAGATGCTGGAGATCAGAGTTGAGAGTGTGGTGCTGGAAAAGCACAGCATCCGAGGAGCAGGAGAATCTATGTTGCGGGCATAAGCTCTTCCTGATGAAGTATTCCTGATGAAGGCTTTATGCCTGAAACATCGATTCTCCTGCTCCTCGGATGCTGCCTGACTTGCTGTGCTTTTCCAGCACCACACTCTCGACTGATGATATGAACTGTGCTGTTTGAACTGCACTCGAACAAAGAAATCAGTAGAACACACAGAAAGGACCACTGGTGTCCATCTGTCCATTCTGATGATTGTTGGGCAGTGGATTTCATCTGCTCAATTTCTAGTCAACCAGAAAATGCCATTTTTCAAGTTGCTGCACCTCCTTCCATCAGCAGTAGCTGAATGTCCATAGGCAATATATTTGAAATTATTTATACTTATTTCTTAAGCAACCAGAAGTGACCTCTGCAACTGAGAAGTGTTGTTTAAATTAGTTTACACACATCACATTTTCTTGACCATGATTTGCATTTTATTTGAAAGGAAAAAGATGCTTTCGTTGGCATATGGTCAAAAATAATTGCAACAGAGAGCTGGTGAAATGTCTACTTATTTTAGACCATGCAATTAATCAATTCATTGGTGATTCAGACAATTTGAAAAAAAAAGCAGAAGACGTTAGCAACAAACAGTAGCTATAATACTCAGAAGAAAATTGCCATGGCAAGATTCAAACCTGGATCCCCAAGATATTACCAGGATCTGTGGAGTAATACCCCACCGCCCTGTGGCCCAATATTTCAACTCCTCCTCCCACTCTGCCGAGGTAATGGAGATCCTGGGCCTCCTCCACCACCGCTCCCTCACCACCAAACACCTGGAGGAAGAACGTCTCATCTTCCACCTCGGAACACTTCAATCCCAGGGCATCAATATGGACTTCAACAGTTTCCTCATTTCCCCTCCCTCCACCTTACCCCAGTTCCAACCTTCCAGCTCAGCACTGTCCTCATGATCTGTCCTACCTGTCAATCTCCGTTTCCACCTATCCGCTCCACCCTCCTCTCTGACCGATCACCTCCATCCCCACCCTCATTCACCTATTGTACTCTTTGTTGCCTTCTCCCCAGCTCCCCCCTTCTCCCCAGCTCCCCCCCCCCTCCCCACCCCCCATTTATCTCTCCACCCTGGAGGCTCCCTGCCTCTATTGCTGATAAAGGGCTTTTGCCGGAAACACCGATTTTCCTGATCCTCGGATGCTGCCAGACCTGCTGTGCTTTTCCAGCACCACTCTGATCTAAACTCTGTGGATTAGTAGTCCAGTGATAATACCACTAGGCCATTGCCTCCCCCTATTCAGACCACAAAATATCAACAAACAGAACAATTTATATGAAGATTAGAAGAATCACATAGCTAAGCTACTCTGGGCACAATGTTCATAGAATCATTGCAGGTTAGTTTCATAGAACAGCATATTCTGGAGCAGGCTAGACCCTCCCATTGCACAACACTAGGTATAGAGTTAATTAATGACCTCATAGTAAAGACACCCTAGATAACAGGAATCATAATGTATTGAATATTACACAACTTGAGAGAGAGAAGAGTGAGTCAAAGACTAGTATTTTAATCTTTAATAAGCACAGTTATTTAATGGTTTGTTCTTGTGCAACCCCGCATTATAGAAAAATCGCACTTTAGAAGTAGCGCTTAAAGTTTTGGCACTGTAACCATGTTACAGCCAACACTGAAGGAGGTGGCTTGGGAAATCGTGGACGCATTGGTGATTATTTTCCAGAGTTCGATAGATTCGGGGTCAGTTCCTGAGGATTGGAGGGTGGCTAATGGTATACCACTTTTTAAGAAAGGTGGGAGAGAGAAAACAGGAAATTATAGACCAGTTAGTCTGACCTCAGTGGTGGGAAAGATGCTGGAGTCTATTATAAAGGATGAAATTACGGCACATCTGGATAGTAGTAACAGGATAGGACAGAGTCAGCATGGATTTATGAAGGGGAAATTATGCTTGACTAATCTTCTTGAATTTTTTGAGGATGTAACTCTGAAGATGGACGAGGGAGATCCAGTAGATGTAGTGTACCTGGACTTTCAGAAAGCTTTTGATAAAGTCCCACACAGGAGGTTAGTGAGTAAAATTAGGGTGCATGGTATTGGGGGCAAAGTACTAGATAGGATTGAAAATTGATTGGCTGATAGGAAACAAGGGGTAGTGATAAATGACTCCATTTCAGAATGGCAGGCAGTGACTAGTGGGGTAACGCAGGGATCCGTGCTGGAACCGCAGCTTTTTACAATATATGTTAATGATATAGAAGATGGTATCAGTAATAACATTAGCAAATTTGCTGATGATACAAAGCTGGGTGGCAGGGTGAAATGTGATGAGGATGTTAGGAGATTACAGGGTGACCTGGACAAGTTAGGTGAGTGGGCAGATGCATGGCAGATGCAGTTTAATGTGGATAGATGTATGGTTATCCACTTTGGTGGCAAGAACAGGAAGGCAGATTACTACCTCAATGGAATCAATTTAGGTAAAGGGGCAGTACAGAGAGATCTGGGTATTCTTGTACACCAGTCAATGAAGGTAAGCATGCAGGTACAGCAGGTAGTGAAGAAGGCTAATAGCATGCTGGCCTTCATAACAAGAGGAATTGAGTATAGAAGCAAAGAGGTGCTTCTGCAGCTGTACAGGGCCCTGGTGAGACCACACCTGGAGTACTGTGTACAGTTCTGGTCTCCAAATTTGAGGAAAGACATTCTGGCTATTGAGGGAGTGCAGCGCAGGTTCACGAGGTCAATTCCTGGAATGGCGGGATTACCTTACACTGAAAGACTGGAGCAACAAGGCTTGTATACCCTTGAGTTTAGAAGACTGAGAGGGGATCTGATTGAGACATATAAGATTATGAAAGGATTGGACACTCTGGCAGTAGGAAACATGTTTCCGCTGATGGGTGAGTGCCGAACCAGAGGACACAGCTTAAAAATACGCGGTAGACCCTTTAGGACAGAGATGAGGAGAAACTTCTTCACCCAGAGAGTGGTGGCTGTGTGGAATGCTCTGCCCCAGAGGGCAGTGGAGGCCCAGTCTCTGGATTCATTTAAGAAAGAGTTGGATAGAGCTCTCAAAGATAGTGGAATCAAGGGTTATGGAGATAAGGCAGGAAGGGGATACTGATTAGGAATGATCAGCCATGATCATAATGAATGGTGGTGCTGAGTGGCCTACTCCTACACCAATTTTTTTTTCTAACATTCACAAGATTTGGAGAAATTTCCTTCAGATTGGAAGATAGTGAATATAACTTATCGAAGGGCTGAGTGGCCTACTCCTACACCTATTGTCTATTGTCTAACACACATTTTGCAAGTTTTTACTGTAGAAACAGTGTCCCCAATTCATCAATCGCATTAGAGCGAATTTATGTTGACGAAACATGTGTTATAACAGAATGACCTGTACCTACAGAAGATTGGTGATGGATCAAAAAATTACAATAGGCGGCATGGTGATTACAACAGGTGGTTAGCACTGCTGCCTCAGGGACCTGGGTTTGATTTCACCCTTAAGCGACAGTCTGTATGGAGTTTGCACAGTCTCTGTGTCTGTGCGTGTATCCACGGAGTGCTCTGGTTTTCTCCCGCAGTGCAAAAAGCTGTGCAGGTTAGGTAGGTTGGTCATGCTAACTTGCCCATGATGCCCAAGGGTGTGCAGGCTAGGTGGATTAGTGATGGAAATCGCAAGGTTACAGGGATAGGGTAAGGGGGTTGGTAGGGGTGAGATGCTCTTCGGAGGGTCAGTATGGACTTGATTGACCAAATGGCCTACTTCCGCACTATAGGGATTCTAATGATTAGATAGAATATAAACAAAAAAGAATAAATAAAATTTTAATAAGGAAGGAGAAGTTATCAAATGAGAGAAAGCAAGCTAGAAATATGAAAAATGAAGTAAGATATGGTACATTTCGAACAGAAAGTAGTTAACAAAGTGAGTGTGAGTCCTTCAGAAGGTGAGCCTGGGGAATAAATTGAAAGTAAGGAGATGACAGATAAATTGAACAGATACTTTGTATTATTTTTCACTATAGCAGATAGAAGTGAAGGGAAAATCAGAAAATAGATAAGAGAGAGATTCAAGAAAATCACAGTTACCAATGAAGTGGAAGCTACAGTCAGACAACTCCCTGGGCTCCTGATGGACTTTATTCAAAATTAACAATCACACACACCAGGTTATAGTCCAACCGGTCCAACAACACTGGTATCTCCAAATCATGACTTCATTCAAGGTTCTTAAAAGAAGTGGCGAAATGAAATAGTTGATATATTGGCTTTTTTTTTCTAAAATTCACAAGATTTGGAGAAATTTCCTTCAGATTGGAAGATAGTGAATATAACTTATCGATTCAAAAATGGAGGGAAACAGAAAGCAGGAAACTACAGGCTAGTTAGCTGAACATCTGCAAGAGGGAAGATGTCATAAGCTATTATTAAAGATGTTGTAGCAGGACACTTGCTTAAGTTCAAAAGTCTTTTCCCTACAGTGTAGGATTTCAAGACTAGGCGGCATATGCTCAAGTTGAGAAAAGAAAGATTTAAAAAGGAAATGACCGACAACTTTTTCTCTAACACAGAGAGCGGTTCACATGTGGAATAACTTCCAGAGTAAGTGGTGGATGTGGGTATAGTTACAACATTTAAAAGACATTTGGCTGAGTACACAAATGAGAAATGTTTGGATGGATATGAGCCATGAACAGGCAGGTGGGACTAGTTTAGTTTGTGATGAGTCTGTTTCTGTGCTACATGACTCTATGACTCAAATCAATATAGTTGATGCAATCAATATAGTTATATAAAGAGTAATCATGTCAAGCTAAGGTATTTGTCCTTTGAGGAAATAACATACACCGTGAATAAGCAAGAATTTGGGCGGCACGGTAACACAGTGGTTAGCACTGGTACCTCACAGCGCCAGAGACCCGGGTTCAATTCCTGTCTCAGGCGACTGACTGTGTGGAGTTTGCACATTCTCCCCGTGTCTGCATGGGTTTCCTCCAGTTTCCTCCCACAATCCAAAAAATGTGCAGGTTAGGCGAATTGGCCATGCTAAATTGCCCGTAGTGTTAGGTGAAGGGGTAAATGTAGGGGAATGGGTCTGGGTGGGTTACGCTTCGGCGGGATGGTGTGGACTTGTTGGGCCGAAGGGCCTGTTTCCACACTGTAAGTAATCTAATCTAAACTAGTGGATGTACAGGATCTATATTTCCAGAAGCTATTTGATTAGGCCCTACATTAATAGTTATTGAAGAAAAAATAATCTCACAGTACAGGGGTGAGGTATTGCCATGAAACAGAGACTAGGTATAAATGGTTCATTTTCTGGTTGGGAAGATGCAATAAGCAGCATGCCATGGAGATTGGTGCTGGAGTCTCAACATTTTATGTAAACAAATTGGATGAAGGAACCAAAGAAATTTGCTGAAAGCTAGATAGGGATGCATTTATGAAGAGGACAAGGAGAGTACAAAGGTATCAATAGAGGGCCAAGGTCTGGCAAATGGAGTATCATGTGGGGAAAATGTAGTTGTCCATTTTGGCAGCAAGCATCAAAAAAAGAATCTAAATGGTGGAAGATTGCAAAGCCCTGAGATACAGAGGGATCTGGGTTTCCTCAAGCATGAATCATAAAAATCAAATATGCAACAACAGCAAGTAATTAGAAAAGCTGATATAATGTTATAATTTCTTGTGAGGTGAATTAAATATGAACATATGAAGTTAATGTTTCAGTTATACAGGGCACTGGTGAGACTACCTCTGGGGTACTGTGTATTGTATTACACAGAACATTGAACATAAAACTGTACAGCACAGCACAGGCCCTTTGCCCCTCAATGTTGTGTTAATCTTTTATCCTACTCTAAGATCAAACCAACATACATACCCTTCGTTTTACTATCATTCAAGAGTTGCTTAAATATCCCTTATGTATCTGACTGTACTACCATCGCTGGCAGTGCATTCCACACACCCACCACTCTCTGTGTGAAGAACCTACCTCTGACATCGCCCCTAAACCTTCCCCCAATCACAATAAAATTATGCCCCCTCATGATAGCCATTCTGTCCTGGGAAAAGGTCTCTGGATATCGACTCTATCTATGCCTCTCATTATCTTGTACACCTCTATCAAGTCACCTCCCATCCTTCTTCACTCCAATGAGAAAAGCCCTAGTTCCCTCAAACTTTCTTCATAAGACATGCCCTCCAGTCCAGACAGCATCCTGGTAAATCTCCCCTGCGCCTTCTCTAAAGCTTCCACACCTTTCCAATAAAGAGGCAACTAGAACTGAACGTAATACTACAAGTGTGGCCTAACCATGGCTCTATAGAGCAGCAGCATAATCTTGCGGCTCTTAAACTCAGTTCCCCTGCTAATGAAAGCTAACACACCATACCCCTTCTTAACAACCCTATCAAATTGGGTGGCAACTTTGGTGGATCTATGGATGTAGACCTCAAGATACCTTTGTTACTCCATACTGCCAAGAATCCTGCCTTTAACTCTGTATTCTGCATTGAAATTCGACTTTCCAAAATGAATCATTTCCCACTTTTCCAGATTGAACTCCATCTGTCACTTCTCAGTCCAGCTCTGCATCCTGTCAATGTCTCGTTACCACCTACAACAGCCTTCCACACTATCCACAACTCCACCAACCTTTGTGTCATCGGAAAACTTACTAACCCACCCTTCCACTTCCTCATCCAAGTCATTTATAAAAATCACAAAGAGCAGAGTTCCCAGAACAGATCCCTGCGAAACACCACTGGTCACTGAGTTCAGGCTGAATACTTTCCATCAACTACCACTCTCTGTCTTCTACATCCCAGCCAATTCTGTATCCACACAAGCAAATTTCCTACATCCCATGCCTCCTTACTTTCTGAATGAGCAAACCATGGGAAATCTTATCAAATGTCAAAGTATTGGTCTCCTTATTTAAAGAAGGATTAAATGTGTTAGAAGCAGCTCAGGGTATGTGTTTACTAGACTATTATTGGGTCTGAGCAGGTTGGCTTATTTGGGAAGTTTAGACAAAAAGGCTTGTATCCAATGGAATATAGAGAAAGAGGCAATTTGATTGCAACATATAAAACACTGAAGGATCTTGTCAGGGTAATTGTGGAGGGAATGTTTTCTTTTGTGTGAGACTCTGGAACTAGGGTCACTTTAAAAGTAAGGAGTCACCCATTTATGATAGAGATGAGGAAGATGTTTTTTACTCACAGGAGTTCATGACTCTTTGGAATTCTGACTCTGAAGGTGGTGAAAGCAGAGTGTTCAAATATTTTTAAGGTAGAGGTGGATAGATTCTTAAGTGAACAAAGGGTGAAAGGTTATCCATGTTCGGCAGAAATCTTTTGAATGGCAGGATAAGCTCAAGGGGCCAAATGGCCTATTCCTATTCCTAATTCATGTGTTCTTATGTTCAGTTCTTCCATGGGCTATACCCTATCTGTGTACCAAACCTCATTAATATCCATTTATTAGATTTTGAAATATACTGTTGACAGACAGAGGCAAATAAAACATTTCCTCCACCTATCTTCAAAAGTCACAATGCGTACAGTTGTTAAATATGTTGATAATAATGCCTTTAAACCCAAACTAGAGCCCTGTCCCTGAGCTCCAACAACACATAAATAAACATGAGGAATGACACCAGGGCTAACTCATCAAGAGGAGAAGAATTAAGCCATGCAAGTGAATTGCTGAGTTAAAGTGAATTTTATGCCTTTCTTCTAATAATCACGCTAACCGAAGAGAACTTAATTTTAAAACAACCATTTTGAGATAAGGAAAGGTCAACTGACCTTCAGGTATTTTGTTAATAGCATAGAAATGAACTTCACCTCATACCTCTGAATGTACACACATTTCTTTACAAGATTTTGTTAGTACGATGTTGTCAATTGGAAATGATTGGTATGTTTGGAGTGTCTCACCAAAGCGCCACTGATGCAGTGATATCACACAAGGTTCTCATTCTTGTGTCCCGGGTTAGATTCTCGGACAGTGCACTCTGCTTTGTAAGCAGCATGGTGGCTCAGTGGTCGCACTGCGTGGCCTCACAGTGGCAGAGACACAGGTTCAGTTCCACCCTCGGTTGACTGTCCATGCAGAGTGTGCACATTCTCCCCGTGTCTGCATGGGTTTCCTCCCACAGTCCAAAGGTGCACAGGTTATGCAGATTGGCCATGTTAAGTTGCCAGTAGTGTCTAGGGATGTGCACGCGGATTAGTTATGAGTAATGCAGGGTTACAGAGATAGTGTGGGATGCTCTCTGGATGGCCAGTGTGGACGTGATGGGCCAAAGGGCCTGCATCCATACTGCAGTGGTCTATTATCAATGTTCACAATTATGTACAGTGCCAACTTGTGAAGTTATTTCCACTTTCAAACACATGAAACTGGCTTGAAATTAAACTTCAGAAGAAAGTATTGTAAAAAAACAAAATGGATCTCTGATTCCAACTAAAGCAATATGTATTGTTACTTCTTTGAAGTATTTTATCAAGAAAATGTTAGCTATCCAAAGTTACTGACAAAAGCAAAGAAGGAAAGATTCAGGCAATCCACCGGGAAAATTCTGATTTACACTGAACACTCAGAAAAATTAAGTCTGTATTTTTAGATCTTCATGATGTTCCATGATGTTCCTTCATGTGTAAATAACTAAACACTTTGGGTATTTTTGATATTTTGCCACCACAAGGTGGGTAGGTTATGCCCAACAATTATATGAAGTTGTATAATCAGTTTAAAAAAAAATCTGTTGAATGTTGCTGGATTTGGTCCTGCATTCATTTTTTTCTTAGGCATAATTACCAGTTTACATCTTGTACTGACATTAAGTCCTTTATAAATAATGTGATTGCTTTAAATGTGTTTCTACTGAAATCTACTTTGTGGCAGCAATGTATTCTCAAACATTATAGTATTAGATTAAGATTTAGATTAGATTACTTCCAGTGCGGAAACAGGCCCTTCGGCCCAACAAGTCCACACCGACCCGCCGAAGCGTAACCCACCCATATCCCTACATCTACATCTACCCCTTACCTAACACTACGGGCAATTTAGCATGGCCAATTCACCTGGCCAGCACATCTTTGGACTGTGGGAGGAAACCAGAGCACCCAGAGGAAACCCACGCAGACACGGGGAGAACGTGCAAACTCCACACAGTCAGTCGCCTGAGGCGGGAATTGAACCCGGGTCTCCGGCGCTGTGAGGCAACAGTGCTAACCACTGTGCCACCGTGCCGCCCACAATTAGAAACTATTGTGCATCTTTCTTTCCTGATTAATTCTCCAGGAAGTCTTGTTGTCCAGATTTTTAAATTTACTCCTTTAATATGAAGAAGGTGTGCTTCCCATTAGGATGTTGCCTTTAAATTTTGTTTTTGATAAGCAAGGTAAATTCAGTGGAATGTCAGATTGAGGCTTTACTGTAACATAACCTGCAGACTACAATTATCACACACTGCCCTCAGCAGTAGCTGAATCCTTAGGCTTTCCTCCTGGGACTCCCTTTCAATGCATGTTACAATGTTATCGTATCAAAGAAATGTATATGGCCAACATCTTTACTACCACCCTTTTCAGCATCACCGCCACTTCTCAGTAACCTAATGAGTCTCTCAAGTAGGCTGCTGCTCTGGACATGTATTTAGTGTGTGAGCTGGTTTGCTTTGCCAGCTACTTTTAAATCAAACAGCTTTTACAAAGGCTACTGCGCACAGTGAAAGCAAAAACATTAAAAAGTTGATGTTAAAGGAGATATAGCTGAATGCACAAAGCACTCAGAGAAAGATGAACGTAAAGCACAATAGGGATAAATAGATTGATCTAGTAACCATTAATAGGACTTGATTTCAAGGTCATTGGTATTTTGGAAAAGTAGACACAATGGAAAAGGAAGTCATATAGCCCTGTCTCTAAAGGATGAGTTAAAGACAATAGAGAGAAAGATCATCTCCAAGGAAATCAGATACAAAATCTGTACAGCAGGAACAAAGAAAAACATCTCCAGTGAGAATAATTTATCGGACCTCCAATAAAATCAGAGTGTGGAGTATAAATCAGGACATTAACAGAGCATGTGATAAGGATAGCACAATAAACCCTGGGGATTTTAGTCTTTATACCAATTGAACAAACCAAATTGGCAACAGTAGGTTGGAAGATGAGATTATGGGAATCATTTGACATCACTTCCAAGAGAAAAAGGAAAGAATGACAGAATAAACTTAGAACTAGTTATGCAATAAGTTAGTCATAGAGTCATACAGTTGCACAGCATAGAAACAGACCCTTCGAGCCAACTCGTCCATGCTGACCAGATATTCTAATTTAATCTAGTCCCATTTGCCAGCATTTGACCTATATCCCTCTAAATCCTTCCTATGCCTTTCATATGCCTTTTAAATGTTGTAATTGTACCAGCCTCCACCACTTCCTCTGGCAGCTCATTCCATACACGCACCACCCTCTGTGTGAAAAAATTGCTCCTTAGGTCCCTTTTAAATCTTTGCCCTCTCATCTCAAACTTATGCCCTCTAGTTTTGGACTCCCCTCCCTGGGGAAAATACCTTGACTATTCACTCTATCCATGCTCCTCAGGGAAAATAGCCACAACCTTTTCAGCCTCTCCCTGTAACTCAAACCCTTCAACCCTGGCAATATCCTCGTACATCTTTTCTGAACCCTTTCATTTAGCAAAGAGACCAGAATTGAGTTCGGTATTCCAAAGGTGGCCCTACCAATGTCCTGCATAGCTGTCACATGACCTCTCAACTCCTATATTCAATGCACTGATCAATAAAGGCAAGTATACCAACCAGCTTCTTCACTACCCTGTCTACCTGCAACTCTACTTTCAAGGAACTACGAACCTGCACTCCAAGGTGTCTTTGTTCAGCAACAACCCCAGGACCTTACCATTAAGTGTATACATTTTGCCCTGATTTGCCTTTCCAAAATACAGCACCTCATATTTATCTAAATTAAACTCCATCTGCCACTCCTCAGCCCATCGGCCCTCCTGAGCAAGGTCCTGTTCTACTCTGAGGTAACCTTCTTCGCTGTCCACTACGCCATCTGCAAACCTACTAACCATACCACCTATATTCACATCCAAATCATTTATATAAATGACAAAAAGCAGTGGACCCAGCACCGATCCCTGTGGCACACCACTGGTCACAGGCCTCCAGTCCGAAAAGCAACCCTCCACCACCCTCTGTCTCCTACTTTGGAGCCAATTTTATATCCAAATGGCTTAGGACAAGACTTTCCTTCCAAAGTTGGGAAACTGAGATAGTGATTGTTTCCAGGTCCTGACTGATTTGCCTTGAGGGAAAGCAATCATAGCCCCCGATTATCATAGAGGATGGATTGCTAACTGACTGGATGGCAGATTTGGCACCCATTCGATGGCATTGAGGGTGGGAGTAAAATTGCTCTTGAATGGGAATAAGCCCAATTCAAACACTATTGCTGTGGCTGCTGTTTCATCGCATTTCATGATGGTGAAAATGTTTCTCAAGAGACAAAGAGATCTGTAACACAGAGCAGAGTACCCTTTGGTTTCCTGGATGTAGACATGAAGCAGAAAGGGAGGGTTCACTTCTTAGAAGGTGGAGGCAGGTTTTTCACATGAAGTGTTGTGAGTACCTGGAATGTACTGCCAGAGGAGCTGGTGGAAGCAGACACAATAGCAGCAGTCAAGGAACACCTGGACAAGTACATGAATGGGAAGGGAATAGAGAGTTGCAGATCCTGTAAGTGAGAACAGTTTTAGTATGGAAAGGCAAAATTTGCCTGCGCAGGCTGGAGGGTTTAAAGGATCTGTTCTTGTGCTGTATTGTTCTTTGTTCTAGAACTAAGATCCAAAAATCTTCAAGATAGAAGACAGTAGAAGAAATAAAGAAGTCTCAGGTATAATAAAGTTAAAAAGGAGTTTAGAAATTGGAACTCATTTCATTCAATAAGGTCATGCATCTTCCAAACATCTCTGTCCAGTTTTTAATGGGTTGAATTAATTGAAAAAAAATCTCCTCATCTCTGTCTTGAAGGTAAGAGCCCCAGTAAGATTATGATTGTTCTGGTTATGGCCTTGACTCAAATTTCCTGCTTGTCCCTAACCCTCAAATCCTTTTTTGGATGAAAAGTCCATGCAGTTTTGAATACGTTCAATGACTGCTGCCTGGGGTTGGGCAATTTGGAAGAAAGGAGATTCCTTCTCGAAAGGGAAAACAATCAGTTAAAATAAAATTTTAATAAATCATGGCAGGATAGTATTTGGAGCAAGTAAAGTAGCTTAAGAAAAGTAGATGAATTAATCCAATGTATGTTCTCAGAAAAGATGGGTTACAAGCAGAGGAGAAAAGGTTAAAACAAACGGTCATGTCTCAGAGTCATGAAAGAATCCCACAGGACAATGAAACAATAAGACTCCCGTGTGAATGATGCCAGGCCCAGAGCAAATGGCTCTGTTCCAATGAGAAGAAGGCAAATATACCACCCTGAGGCATTATATCAATGTACTGGGGCAATAATAGATACGATATTCCAGCAATAACCTTTTTGATTTACTCACAGGATGTGGGCATTCTTGAAGAAGGGCTGATGCCTGAAACGTTGATTCTCCTGTTCCTTGGATGCTGCCTGACCTGCTGCGCTTTTCCAGCAACACATTTTCAGCATGCGGGCATCTCTGTCTAGGCCAGCATTTATTGTCCATCTCTAATTGCCCAGGGGCTAGTTAAGAGTCAAACACAATAATCTAACATGTCCCTGTGGGTCTGGAGTCACATGTAGGCCAGACCAGGTGAGGCTGGCAGATTTTCTTCCCGAAAGGGCATTACTAAGCCAGATGGGTTTTTTCCATTGGTTTCATGGTCAGCATTAGACTTCTTAATTCCAGTATCTTTATTGAATTCAAGATCTGCCATGGTGGGATTTGAACCCAGGTCCCCAGAATATTACCTCAAATTCTGGATTAATAGTCTAACAACAATACCACTAAGCTATCGCCTCCCAAAATAATATGTGAGGTGCCCATCAAGACAATATTAAAGATAAAACAGTTGGTCATCTATTTACCTCTCTTCCTTCTTGTGCACGTGCCCTGGTTTACATTTATTTATCAAACATCAGGGATGGAATTCGAACATGATTGGAGCAATGGCTTGTCATATATTATAGCTGATTGGTACATTCAAGTCATGTAACACCCATGTAAAAAGTAGCAGCTCAAGGAATGTGTTTGAAAACACGTACTAATAGATTCCAGAACAGCTTCTTCCTCATTGTTATCAGATTTATAAATGGACCTCCCATATATTACAGTTGATCTTGCTCTGCACCTTCTCTGTAGCTGTAACACTATATTCTGCATTCTGTTTGATCACCCTGTCGAACTCATGTAAGGAATGATTTGTCTGGTTAGAATGCCGAACAATACTTTTCACTGTATCTTGGTACATGTGACAATAATAAATCAAATCAAATGAAATCAAAATCCATTTTCCCACACAATGGATGTATCTCCTTTATATTTGTGAAAATAAACACCAGTGAATCTTCCAAACAACTTCATCTGGTTTTTATAGGTTAAGGTAATTGAAGAGAAAAATATCCTCTTTCACTCCTCATCGCTGTCTTGAAGGCAAAAACCCCAATTCCGAAAATATGATGCCTATTTCTGCATTACCCCATGATTCGGAGGAACTGCTGTGGTCCCTGGTCTGGGCTAATTTTGTCAAGCATAGTACAGCATGGTGAGCAAACACTGTGATTCGTGAGGAGGGGTAGGTGTTACTGTGTTGCATTTGAACCCTCGGTAAAGTGACAGACAATGCATGAATAAAAAAACAGTTGCAAAATGAATTACCTGAAGTATGGGTTGAAACTGTCAATGCATTAGCTTTGTGCAAGTGATTAATTGCCTGTGTAGCGGGGATTTATTTTTGCTGAATTCAGATGTGTTTTAAATTTTAAAAATACTGCGCTGAATGAGGAGAAAAAGCAAACAATTTTATTTTAAATGTCAGTACCCCAAGATAAATAATATTTATGAACTGCGGATGTTTTCAAGTTTACTTTTGATCATACCAATTGATTGGACACATGAAATAAAGCTTTCTCATTTGTCAACGACTTCAGCACGTAGAAACTAATATTCTGGTACTCCTGTACTTAACATGCTCCAGTTTCAGTAGAATGGTAAATTGTATGCAGTCAGTGAAGCCAAAGCTAATAGAAATGCTTTCAAGATGTCTCATTACCGTTATCACTGGAAATTAAATGTTGCACAGTGTTGTTAAATATTTGAAGCTGGTTTTAACTCAATATTAGTAGTTTATTAAAAAAAAATCTATTCACTGTACTAAAGAAAAGATAGAAGATACAACAGTGCATACTAAGGATTTTTAAGAACTTTTTAAAATTTATTTTTCGTAAACAATCTAAGTGTTGAGACGAATAAAAAAATACAGCAAATGCAGGAGAAACTCAGTCGGTCTGGAAGCATCTGTGGACAGAAGCAGAGTTAATGTTTTGAATCCAGTATAATTCTCCTTTGCAACTCTTTTGTTTCATAAAATTCCTATGGTGTGGAAACAGGCTATTTGGCCCAACAAGTCCGCATTGACTCTCCCAAGAGTATCCCACCCAGACCCATTCCCCTGCCCAATCACTTTACATTTCCCCATTTCTCTCTCCACAGATGCTGCCAGACCTGCTGAGCTTCTCCAGCACTTCCTGTTTTATTTCAAAGTTCCAACAGTATTTTGCTTTTATTTCAATGTTGTGGTTCCCTGGTCTGGGCTAATTTTGTCAAGCACAGTACAGCAGTGGTAAGTCTTCTCAAGTTGGCATCAATGGCCTTCCATTTGGAAAGGGCAAGAATCAGCTGGAGTCCCCCACTAATTCCTGACTTTATTTTTGCAAAGTATGATATCAGAGAGCTGATGTGGAAAGGTTTAACATTTTGGTTTTAGATGGTTTGTGCCTCTATATTTTGCTTCACCATCATATTAACGTTAAATATGCACTGATTGCTGACCATGCAGAAGACATCGGTGAACTCCTGAACTTGGGATTTTATTTTGAAGGTACGGTGGCTCAGTGGTTAGCACTGCTGCCTCACAGCACCAGAGTCCCAGGTTCGATTCCAGCCTGAGGCAACTGTCACATTCTCCCTGTGTCTGCGTGGGTTTCCTCCGGGTGCTCCGATTTCCTCCCATAGTCCAAACTTGTGCAGGTCAGGTAAATTGGGCATGCTAAATTGCCTGTAATGTTAGGTGCATTAGTCAGAGGGAAATGGGACTGGGTGGGTTATTCTTCGAAGGGTCGGTGCGGGTTTATTGGGCTGAACGGCCTGTTTCCACACTGTAGGGAATCTAATCTAATCTAATCTAAAGTCACTGTAGGGAATCTAATCCACATGTATACAACTATGTCAGTCTCCCCTAAATAAGTAAAAACCAAAAGAACTGCAGATGCTATTCTGCTATACACACCACCCATTATTAAACCTCAACACTAACAGATATCCACACTCTTAGCGAGATCGTTATCCATTCCTATGTCTGTCTAACTGCTCTTCGCTCTCTTTGGACTCTAACTCCGTCTATCATTTATTCCTTAAACCTTCTCCCAACTCTATCTTCTATGTATAAACTAATATTTTCCTCGCTACCATCCATTCTAAGGAAGGGTCAATCGACCCAAAACATTAACTCTGATTTCTCTCCACAGATCCTGCCAGACCTGCTGAACTTTTCCAGCAATTTCTCTTCCCTGAAAAAAAGTGCACTCTTCAGACTGAGATGCAAGGGTAGAAATTACAATGTAAATTTATATTGCTTCCTTAGGTTTTACATTAAATACTTAGCCACACAGCCTACCAGAATCCCACAACAGGTATTACTGCCAAAGTTTACAGTCATTTCCCATCCTTATCTGCCCTTGGCTAGATGTAGTAGCCTTATTTAACAATGTGTGTCTAGCTATGTTACTTGAGAGAGCGGTAAAGAGTCATCCACATGAAAGCAGGATTGAACCTATGTGTTACTCGACTGAGTAAAGCTGACTAATCATCTTTCTTCAAGAACATTAGTGAACTAGGTGGACCTACAAGCAGGTTATTCACCATTAGCGTCTATGAAAAATCCAACAGTAACCATTCCACTGGTAACTATACCAAAAGAGAAAAGAAAGCAGCTTCCTGTTTCTAGGCCAAATGTATCTATTCCTCTGACGATTCCACATTTTGTGATTGATTTTTATTCTTTTCACTGTATAGTTCTGATTATAGATACCAGTATCAAGGTTCTTTAAAGTTTCTACAGGTGTCAAATTTGGAAGAGGAATCATTACAGGAAGACCTGAATAGGCTGGCTATTTGTGAGCAATATGGAGAATTTCAAAGCCATGTTTATAGGCTGGGTTTAGTGAATACCTCGGTGAGCTCTGAAGTAAGCTGTTATGTCACTGTGGCCTCAGTAGTTTGATTTGCCAGAAAATTAGACCTTGTACAGCTCAGAGCATGTTTTGTTTAGTCTTATCATCATATAGTGTAATAATGAATGTACTTTAACAGCTATTAAGAAGTCTAGCCTGTACCAATACAGCCAAACTCAGTTGACTGGAACCTTAAGGGAAACAAACAATTGAACTCTAAATATCACTAAAAACAATATGTGAAGAAGAAATAAAACATTTGGGAGGCATTCATGAGAGTTCACCTCTAATTCTGGCCTTTTTGTCATCACTGAGTTTAATTATTTCACTGTTGGTTGTCGTGTCTTTAGCTGCTAAAGTCCTAAACTCTAGAATTCCCTCCTTAAAAGATCTCTTTCCATCTGCCATGCAGAGAGGGTGAGATATGTTTATGAGCATTACAGTGGGATCATAAGTCATAATTAGCCCATTGAGAGTCTCTTTTTATGCCTGAGGAACATCTGCTTAAGTGTGAATAAGAACTTCGGAAACAGGGCTTGAATTAGACCATTTAGTTCCTTGAGCCTGCATAACCATTCAACACAATGATGGCTGATATTCCGTCTCAATCTCACTTTTCTGCGTGATTGCTTCACTTCTTGAGAAGGCAAAAATCTATCAGTCTCCCTCTGGAATATACTCAATGTCTGCACATCCACAGCTCATTTGCAATGAGACTTCCAAAGGCACATAATCCTTTGAATGAAGGAATTTCCCTTCATTTCAATCCCAAAATAGTGGATCCATTTTTCTGAGAATGTGGTCCCACGTTGCAGGTTTTCCAGCCAGGGTGAACATTTCTTTCAGTACCCACAGGGTCAAGCTTGTTAAGAATTTTATACCGTTTAACTCTTCAAATCTCCAGGGAATACAGGCCTACAGCCTACTCAATCTCTCCTCATAGATCAGTGCCCACTCTACAGGAGCCTGCCTAATGAACATTCATTGCATTGCCTCTGGGTGAACCATGACCCTCTGTTGCCATGACTCCTTTTGTACCTGGGACACAAGTTCAGTAGACACACACAAAGACTGTGGGGGCTGAAAATGTCCAAATGAACTTTTCTTTAAATTCAAAAACAGCTACAAATAATGACATTTTTAAAAAATATAATTGGGTCAGTTCTGAGCAAAAGCCTGAATATGAAGCTCTCTTTTCCCTTTTAGGATTACGGGGAATAGATATAAATTGAAAATACTGCCAACCTGTGCAGCCCAATTCCTGCTCCAACCTGTTCAATTTTCTGTTCAGTTTAGTTTCTTCTTTCCTGAATAAAGGTGACTACAAAATTGCTGTCAACTTGCACCTATTCCTGGCCCACAGTCCTCATTGCCACTAGATATTAATCCAGCCCCTTTTTCAAGAAAATCATTCATTCTCTTACAATGATAGTTGCTGCAACTTCCTCCACATATCTGATTTGATTTATTCTAGCCATGTGTACCTAAGTATAGTGAAAAGCTTTGTTTGTGAGCAGCCCAGGCAGGTCATATTAAGCAAAAACGTATAGACAATAGGGTACTTAGAGTGACGTGCATGAAACGAGATCAGCATTACTTGAAATTAGACAGTCCATTCAGCAGTCTAATAATGCCAGGGAAGGAGCTGTTCTTGAACCTGTTGGTGTGTGTGTGTTTTCAAGTTTCTGTATCTTCTGCCTGACGGAAGAGGTTGTAGGAGAGCATTACCAGGGTGGGAGGGGTCTTTGATGATATAGACAGCCTTTCCACGGCATATCCCCAACAAAGCCACCAATTCACTTGTGGCTTCATAGAATCCCCAGAGTGGGAAAGCAGGCCATTCGGTCCATCAGATCTACACTGACCTTCCAAAGAGCTTCCCACCCAAACCCCACATTTCCACTAACCCACCTAGCCTGCATATCTTTGGTCGCTATGGGCAATTTAGCATGGCCAATCCACCTAACCTGGACATCTTTGGACTGTGGGAGGAAACCAGAGCAAACTCTACACAGACACGGGGAGAATATAAAAACTCCATACAGGCAGTCACCCAAGGCCAGAATTGAACTTGGAGATTTGAACCAGGATCCCTGGCACTATGAGACAGCAGTGCTAACCACTGAGCCACTGCGCTCTCCCATGCCTTGTTCCCTTTTCATTTCCATTGTCTAATTTTGGACTTACCATTGATGATAAACAGCCTGCCTATATAAACAACAGCATTTCAACAGACATCCATGACTCTCTGGGAATTTCTGTTCCACATCCCAGCACAATCTGAGTGACTGTTGTCTGAGAATAATGTGCAGGGTACATTTTTAATTCCATCGCTAACTTTGCTAGAAATGTAACATCAGAATGAAACAAAGCAAGGTGCGATGAGGGAAAACATGGTTAATGGATGTAATGCAAGTTTCAAGTATTCAACCAGTCGAAATATGCTACAAAACAACATATGTGCTATTGCTGTAATATGGGGTACAGAGCTAAGTGAACAAAATGAGAATTTGTTTTGTACAGAACTGATCTTAGAGCTTGTTGAAGTGATTACTGCTTCTATGAAGTATTTAGTGCAAGAAAATTTGTAAACAACCAGAACTGATAGTGACAATGTTATTGCATAGGAAGAGAAAATCAACAGGACTTGCTCCATTTGGTTCACCAGGAATGACAAGGCAGTGTTCCAAGGTGTGGGATGTAGTTAAAGCAGTGTTACTTCTTCAATCATAATTGCTTATGTCAGGTAAAGGAACTCACACCAGTGTATAATTGTTCCAGCCAAGAGCTGAGTTAACAAGAATGAAAACTATGTGGAAGAAATATATAACTGTTTTTGTATTAGCTAAAATGTGCATACAAGAATGAAATGTGCCTGCAAACAATGGTAGATGTTACAGGCAAATAGATAAGGTGCTGTGAGGGGAGGGGGTTAAGCTGGATATGCCTGTACAAACAGTAGTTATAAGCATCTGCTTCCCACTTCTGCAAAAACAAAAACAAACCACAATCAAGAGGCTCAGTATTGATGAAGAATGGGAGGAAATGTTACAAGCAAGGGAAACAGATGGTAGAGAAGAAGGATATATAACAATAAGACCACAGAGGGAGGTGGTCAAATGGTCTTGTGAGGCCAGAAATAAGCATTTTGCCACAGACAAGGCCGGATGAGTTCCGAGATAAATATGAGTAGTGGGCGTCAGGCTTAGAGTAGTGGGAAATATAAACGGGAGGAGCAATGGGGGGAGGGAAGAGAAACGAATTACATAAATATTGTGTTATTCATTAGATTCGGTGTGTATGTGACTGCCTTTGTAAACAGTAGAAACCACACCCCTCTTGCAAGAGCATAATAAACGATACTACTGCTTTAGATCTTGTCTCGGACTGAAACTATTGAAGTGAGTGAGCTTCGTTTCTCACAAAGGCAATATGCAGGAATGGATGCATTCTGTGATAATTCTTAAAATTCTTACATTCACCGTAGGCCAGTGCGGGGAACTTGTAATATAAAGAGTTAAAGGTAATACATAAACTAGCGAGTCTGTATCATCAGCAAAAGTGATACAAGTTCACATGATTGTATGACTTGGACTATTAGGAGGTGGTTCCATTTTGTAGTTTGCAGTCTCTTTTGTTCTTAACTAGTGCTATGTTAGATAACAGTTAATGCTTCCATATGTTTCTGCAGATAAAATAACATTTTCCTAGCTACCATCAGTTCTCAGGAAGGGTCACCGGACCCAAAAAGTGTACTTTGATTTCTATTCACAGGTGCTGCCAGACCTGCTGAACTTCTCCAGCAACTTCTGTTTTTGTTTCTGATTTACAGCATTTGCGGCTCTTTTGATTTTTAAACGTGAGTGCTCATCAGCAGCGAAGAACCTGCAACCTTTATCAGCCCAGTCCTGGACACAGCTCAAGTAGAACACCAGAATTCCAGATCGTGATAACAGAGCAATTAGCTCTAAATCCCCTTCAGTAGCATCACACTTCAAAACAGAGGAGCTGATGGAGGACTGTCTTTTGAGTTGCTGCCTATTTGTCACTAGCACTGGGTGTTGGAGCAATAAGACAGCCAGACGAGACGGCATGCCGGGCTCAGCAGCTGGATTAGCACAGGCTCCTCCTGACTGAAAGACAGGATCATCTGGATTCCTCCCATCTCAAGGAAAGTAGGCAGGGAAATCTGACATCTAGTCTTTGAAGCTTCTCCTGAGATTAGTAACACCTCTATTGCTTCTTTTAGATGACCAAGTAGTTGACAGGAAACAATCACACTGTAAACATACTGCAGATATATTATTTGTCATTAATTCTAAAATTAGAATGTTAGTATTAAAAGAAGGGGAGAGGAATGAAAAATAAGGAGGGAACAGTATTTGATACAGGTCTCTAGATTTGATTCATTCCTCAAACCAGTTTGTCTCTTGCTCTTAGTTTGTATTTCTCTATTTCCCCTTCCATTGTTTCCTCACTGTCCTCCCCTCTCTTCTCTTCTCCCTCTTTCTCCTTCTCTTCCCAACTCTGGTGTTTGGGTCATGTGCCTTCCATACTTCCTATCCCTGCACCAGTAATTGTATCAGCTCTAGATATCATATCGAGCCAGTCAATCCACTGAGCTGCATTTCTCTTTACTTTTCTGCAGGTATTTCACCCTCAATGTTCCCAGACAATAACCATGCCCCAGTAAGTTTTTTTGTGACTCCTACCGTGTTGATATTTTGACAACTTTTTCCTCACTTTCGGTCTCATTTCTTCTGTTTGCTTTGCTACCTCAAGGATGCTATCATTAGCATTCTCTTCTTGTCCAGCTAATTTTCAACATAAGCCTGTACTATCGAACACCCTGCTGCCTTGATTTATTTCACTGTTCAAGGTTCAATTTCCACAGCTTTTAGTACAATTGTCAGCATAGAATAATGTAATATTCTTCCTTACCTCTTGCTTTATTTAACAGCTGCAAAACCATGTCTTCAAGTTGTGAAATTGTTCTTTTATAGTATTTGCTCTCCTTTTCACTTTTCTCATTCTTTTGACCATGTGATGTTATTTCAGGCCTGCCCACGCTATCTGCCTTGCTCTATTTCCATATTATTCATGTTGATGACAACATCAGTGGGCCTGTTTGAGTTTATCCATGACTTGTCCACCAGTTAGGATCAATCTGTATCGCATTTACTTTTCAAAGTGTCTCATAATCCCTTTCTGTAACTACATTCAGTATCATAACATTGCCGTTGTTTGTCAGTTTTCCATTGACCTTAAAATCGAACTTCAAAGTACTTCAGGCTGACACTCACAATTAATTCTTCAAATATACTTTCAAAGAAATGGGTGACTCATCTCAGTTGCTTCTGATTTTTATTCATCATTACTTCATAATCAACTCTCTGCTGCTTGTTGTCATTGAAAATCCTCCATAAATCTCACATCTCCAACCAGTTTGAACTCTTTACAAGACTTTGATGGATTTTTTGTGCTTTTCCTTGTCAAAACTTCCTCATACACAATCAAGCACTGATCAAGCACCTTTCACAAATTATCGTGTAGATTTTGTCACTTACTTTCAAAAACGTTATGCCCAATCCAACATTCTCTTGTTCCCAGTTCCATGATCTCCAACAACACATTTAATTTTCCTCACTTTGGTCCATGAGATTGATGATTCCTTGTCATCCAGATTCCCTGGATATTTTCAGAAATCTCGATCTGAGAATTCCTTTTCCTTGGAAAGAGACGAAGGAGTGATGCCCGTCATAGCTGATCTTTCAAATGATGAGTTGGTTTTATCTGGGAAAGAGAGAGAGCACATTTCCAGTTGTGGAGGATGCCAAAGCCAGAAGAGTCATCTATCTAAATTGGCCCCTAAAGTCCATCAGGAAATTCAGGAAAAGTCATGTTATCAAGATGGCAACAAAGAAATAGTTGAGTAAATGTCTATGGATGCACTTAAGGCGAAACCAGATAAGCACAAATGGGAGAAAGGAATAGAAACTATTTTGATAGGATTAGGTGCTGAGGGGTGAGGAGACCTGTGTGGAGAATGAAGTTAAAAATCACACAACACCAGGTTATAGTCCAACAAGTTTAATTGGAAGCGTTAGCTTTTGGAGCGCTGGTGTTTCATCAAGTGGTTGTGGAGGGCTTGCTTTATGAAGAAAGGTTGAACAAGCTCGGACTTTTCTCTCTGGAGAGAAGGAGGAAGAGAGGAGACCTGATCGAGGTGGACAAAATAATGAGTGGAAGAGACAGCGTCAATAGTGAGAGATTTTTCCCCAGGGCAGGATTGACTGGTACGAGGAATCATAGTTTGAAGATATTAGGAGGAAGGTATAAAGGAGACGTCAGAGGTAGGTTCTTTACGTAGAGAGTTTTGAATGTATGGAATGCATTGCCAGCTGTGTTGGTGGAAGCAGAGTTAATGGGGACATTTAAGCAACTGCTAGATAAGTACATGGATAGCAGTGAGTTGAGGGGTGCGTAGACTAAGTTACTATATTTTACATTAGGATTAAACCTCAGCACAACATTGTGGACCAAAGGGTCTGTTCTGTGCTGTACTTTTCTATGTTCTATGTTCTAAGATTATACTCCACAACCACCTGATGAAGGAGCGGCACTCCGAAAGCTAGTGCTTCCAAGTAAACCAGTTGGACTGTAACCTTGTGTTGTGTGATTTTTAACTTTGTACACCTCAGTCCAACACCAGCATCTCCAAATCATGTGTGGAAAATAGAAACATGACTTGGAACAAACAAACAGTCTCTCTGTCTCTGCTGTTGAATCCCATTCTATGTGACATAAATGGAGAGAGTGGCCTCTTTAAACTAATTCCTTTCACCAGAGATTAAACTACTGCTTAGATGTTGAGATCACAGAATTGTTACGGTTCAGAGGGAGGTGATTCAGCCAATCCTATCTTACTGGTTAAAGATACCTACATAGATTTCGAATAGAAGTTTTAAAATGAATGTTATGGAGTGCTCCAAATGTTGATACAAACTTCTCCTAAAACTCTGGAACATCACTGACCTTTCAATCAAAGTTGTTTCTTTTTGGTTAGTTTTATTTCGAGTGGCTGCTGTGCAGTTTTTGCTTGATCTTTCTTGCCCTCTGTTGGATGTTAGAGCCACTACAACTGATTTCATATGCTTACAATTTCCACAAAGTATTCAAAATCAATTAGAGCTCATGACAAAGTCAGGATTAGGCTACTTACAGTGTGGAAACCGGCCCTTCGGCCCAACAGTCCACACTGACGCTCCGAAGAGCAACCCACCCAGACCCATTCTCCCACACCGAACACTACGGGCAATTTAGCACGGCCAATTCACCTAACCTGCACATTTTTGGACTGTGGGAGGAAACCTGAGCACCCAGTGGAAGCCCACGCAGACATGGGGAGAAAGTGCAAACTCCACACAGACAGTTGCCTGAGGTGGGAATTGAGCCTGGGTCTCTGGCGCTATGAGGCAGCAGTGCTAACCACTGTGCCACCGTGCCACTCAAAGGAGCTGCACTAGTCGAAGGTGACTTCCAAAAGTCTGGTTTTCACTGGTAACAGATGCGTTTTTTTTTTAAAAACAGTTTTATACTGAGAGCTAAATCATTTTAAAACTGTGCTTTGGAGTTAATGTTCCTGTTCAAAACAGATGGGTCCCTCATTGTTACATGGGATATTTTACAGCCTACCTTGCATTTTGGTCTTTAGTGGCCCTCTGTGTGGTGAAGGTTGAAGTTCCAGTCTCGCATCAAATTTCCTTCCAATGAGCAGATCCATCGTTTCTGCTGTTGCCATGGAACTATTTCTTCCTATCTCAATTCGGTATTTTGTCTGTTTTTACAGTCCCTCCCTGGTTACATCCACAATTTTGATGGAGAGTCACAGGACTCAAAATGTTAACTTTCTTCCCACAGATGCTGCCAGTTCTGAGGAAGGGTCATTTGGTCTGAAATGTTAAGTCTGAATTCTCTCAGACTTGCTCTGCTTTTCCAGCAATTTCTGTTTTTGATGTTGCCAGACCTGTTGAGTATCACCAAATCATTCTGTTTTCATTTCAGATTTCCTTTCCTATTCCCTTGATGTGTGATTTCTAGCTGACTGTACAGAGAAGCCATACACTATCTTGCCAATTCTCTCAGTTTGTTTTTTTTTATTTTATAAATCTGATACACCTCAAAGCAATGCAGAGCTGATACCTGTTAAAGTCTTCAACAGATTCATTTACATTGCTTCAAAATAACAGAGTAAACACTTAATTCAACCCAAATATTCACATCTCAGTCTTCTCAGAGTATTTCTGGAACCTTCTGTTGGTTTTAACTGTGAATCTTCACCCAGGCTTAATTAATCAAGCACATTGAGCACAGATCAGTCAACAAACAGAAAGCGAGGACTGCAGATGTTTGAGATCAGAGTCAAAAAGTGTGGCCTGACCAGCTGTGCTTTTCCAGCATCACACTTTTCAACATAGATCAGTCAACAGACTAGCATAATCAAATACAGATCAATGAAACAATTGAACACCACACTCCTCTCCTTCATTTGTCAGTGTGCTGCCCTTCAGAGGTGGTTTGAATAGGAAGTTTTCCACTCTTGTGAAAAACAGGCCTCTGACTATGCAAAGGATAGAATAAACCAGAAATTATTGGAGAAATTCCACAGGTATGGTAACATCTGTGGAGAAAAACAGAGTTAACATTTCAGGTTCCAAATGATTCTTCCTCAGAACAGAATCTGCAGTTTTTTGCTTTTATGGAAAGGGTGAAGTTCTGTCCCAACTTTATGCAGGTATTGTAACCATTTCACCTGCCTGACATGTATTTAATAATAAAATTAGTTTCATTATCAAATTGATTATCAACTTCCTTCCATGATTTTCTCAAAAAGATATTGATACTGAAACTAAAGTTTCACAAACCGTGAGATTGACTTCAGGGCAAAGGATGAAACATTCACTAAGCTGGAACAGTAACAAAACACTCCTCAAAACCACCAATTCCCTATTTTAAAAGAGACAGAGTGGGGCAGGCCATTCACTCTGCACAAGGGAAAATGGTTTTCATTTTAATATCATTATGAGGCTGCTTACTTTCACCTTAGCATTTATTCCATTGTACCTTTTGCCAGTCAGTTTCCAGGAAACACAGCAGTTGAAAGGAGATGAGAAAAATTGAATCCATGAGGTAAGTGCCTTTACAGCACTCCTTCTCTGTGGTAGGGGCGTGGAATAGTAGTGGACTTGCCAACCTTAAGAGCATTTAAATGGTCATTGGGTAAATATGTGGGTGAAAATGGAATAGTGTAGGATAAATGGGCTCCAGATTGGTTCCATAGGTTGGCACAACATCGAGGACCGATGTTGTAATATTCCATGTTCTATGTGTCAGGAGGAGCAGGCATGACAAAACTGTAGTTACTGGAATCGAAAGTAGACAAACAGGAGGCTAGAAGAACACAGCAAGCTAGGCAGTATCAGGAGGTGGAGAAGTCAACATTTCGAGTATTAGCCCTTCTTCAGAACGAGATGTGGGGATAGAGGGAGCTAAAGATAAAGAGAGCGGGCTGGGTGGGGTGTGGAGAGTAGCGGAGTGGTGAGGATGTGATAACTGGACACAGGTACAGTGTAGGACCTGTTTACTCGATGGGAGGGATGAATCCAATTGGTAGCTGGAAGGAACGGTGGTAGATGGAATGGAAGGGAAGAGGTGGGGCTGGAAAGGGAGCCGGGGGAATGGGTGGGAAGGTTGTTTGAAACTGGAGAACTCAAGGTTGAATCCGCTGGGCTGTAACATGCCCAGGTGGAAGATGAAGCTTTGTTCCTCCAATTTGCAATCTGTTTCACTGCGGCAATGGAGGATGCCGAGGATGGATATGTCGGAGGGGGAATTGAAATGGATGGTGACCGGGAGGTCAGGCTGGCTGTTACGGATTTGACAAAAATGCTCGGCAAAATGGTCACCTAGTCTCTGTTGGATCTCAGCAATGTAGAGGAGATGCTGGTGATCCTCTGTCTCACATGGAAGGACTGCTTAGGGTCCTGGATGGAGGTGAGGGAGGTGGTGTCTATTCTCAGCCATTTAAAAAAAAGGGCAGCAGCTTTTCTTTAATGGACTGCAGTTGTTGTGCCAGAATTTGCTTATCCCGATGCACTGTGGTCGTTTTGTTCCAGATTGGCCACTGACTGATCTCATTCCTCAAACTGTTTCAAGTGGCTCCAATCCTCTTGGCATTTGCTGTTTTGTTCTTTAAGAGTTTTCAGTTTGTTCTAAAGTTTAGGTTTATAGTGTAACTTTTACTAATTCTTATAAGGTTTTAGCCTTTCCTTTGTCCATTGTATTTTCTCCTTCATTGTGTGCTCCCGTGTTGTCTATTTTCTACAACTTCCTTCTTTTTGCTTGGTTTTCTTGTAGCGTTCCCATTTGTTGTATCATTGAATGTATGGATTCCCCTACTTTCTGCTAGAGTCCTTACACAAGCATTTCATTCTTTACATTTGTTTTTGAATTGGCTGTTTCAATGAATGATTTGCAGCTTCTTATAATGTGTGTTGTGCATCACCAACTGTTTTTTTTTTCAGGTCTGTCATTTTTTCCAGCGTTGCTCTGAGCTCAAACTGATGTTTCGATAGCTGCTCCTACTAAGTTTGATCTGTCTTATGTGTGAATTGCTCTAATCTTCCTGTTCACAGACAATCTTTTCATTGGATTGATGATGCAGAGTTGTAGTCTATCCTGCTTTAATTCTTTGAGAGTTTTGAGAAGATTTGTAGCTCAGGTTGAGTTTCTGGATGTAGGTTTGCTCGCTGAGCTGGAACAGACATTTTGTCCCCCTACTAAGTAACATCTTCAGCGGACCTCGGGAGAAGCACTACACATAATTCCTGTTTTCTATTTGTATGTTTGGGTTTCTTTGGGTCGGTATTGTCATTTCTCGTGGTGACATCATTTCCTACAGTGATGTCATTTCCGGTTCTTTTTCTCGGGGGGTGGTAGATGGAGTGTAACTCGATGTCTTTGTTGATAGAGTTCCGTTTGGAATGCCATGCTTCTAGGAATTCTCATATGTGTCTCTGATTGGCTTGTCCTAGGATAGATGTATTGTCCCAGTCAAAGTTCTCCCAGTTGTCCCAGACACCAAGCAAAACTAATGTCATTTACAAAAATACCATGCAAGGGCTGTAACAAACACTACATTGGACAAACAGGCAGAAAACTAGCCATCAGGATACATGCACATCAACTAGCCACAAAACGACATGACCCTCTCTCACTAGTACCCTTACATAGAGATAAGGAAGGAAACCACTTCGACTGGGACAACACATCCATCCTAGGACAAGCCAAACAGAGACGTGCACAAGAATTCCTAGAACCATGGCATTCTAATCAGAACTCTATCAACAAACACATCGAGTTAGACCACATCTATCACCCCCTGAGAAAAAGAACCAGAAATAACATCACCACAGGAAATAACATCACCACAGGAAACGACAACACCAACCCAAAGAAACCCAAACATATAAATAGAAAGCAGGAATTATGTGCTCTGCTTCGCCTGAGATCCACTGAAGATGTTACCTAGTAGGGTGACGAAACGTCTGGAAATGAACCTTCCAGCTCAGTGAGCAAACCTGCATCCAGATTCAATCTTTGTCTCTCAATTAATAAGTTTTATGAGCTGAGTGGAGGTATCCCCTAAAGACTTCTCCAGCTCAGAAACAAAACCTACATTTTAGACTTATCCTGAACTAGTTATTCAGCCTTTTTCTATGAAACTTTTTCTCCCGTATCCCAAATAGCTCAAACGTTAGTTGCTTTAATTCAGAAGTAAGTGAAGCGCCCCATTTTTCTGTCACTTTCAGTTCTGCAGAAGTTTTCCTTTCATAATTTTTCTGTTGCACTTCTGATGTTGGCTGATTCCATGAATTGTGACTAGTGCAATATCCCAGTATGTCATTAGGCGTGTGTCTGCTGGTCCAGCAGTGTCTATGTTGTCTAACTTCTGTCATACTTAGATGGATTGTTTGTACTTACACTCCAGCACATTGATCCTGCATATGGAATGAGTGAACTGTGATATGCTGAAAGGTTTACATCAAAAGGTTTCATCAGGTCTTTCCATTTACATAGGTACATGTTTTTTTCAACTTGAAAAGGTGATATACTGATACATTCCCTGTGTCAATCATAGCTAATAATGAATTGTCGCCAGTTTTCTGCGAATGGATAATGTGAATTTCTGCAAACATTTCAGATGACATGCTGACACTAATGTTTTTCACAAGATTGACAGTTTGACATGTGTTAGCTCTTTCTCTGCGGATACTATAGCTCCAAACACTGTTTAAATGCTTTGAATTCTGTTAGAAGGCATGTGTGTCCCAGTTTAAGCTTGGGACTTTTTGTGGGTGTTTTGACAATATGTTTTTGACCTTCCCTTGCTTGCTATCAATCCAGCGTATGACCCAATCACTTGCCTTTCTCAAGTGAGTTAACCTGACTAATTGATTGAGATTTGCCTGCTTACCAGCAATATTCTCCAATGCTGTGACAAAGATATGAACATAGAACATAGAACATAGAAGAATACAGCGCAGTACAGGCCCATCGGCCCTCGATGTTGCGCCGATCAAAGCCCACCTAACCTACACTAACCCACTATCCTCCATATACCTATCCAATGCCCGCTTAAATACCCATAAAGTGGGAGAGTCCACCACTGCTACTGGCAGGGCATTCCATGAACTTACGACTCGCTGAGTGAAGAACCTAGCCCTAACATCAGTCCTATATCTACCCCCCCTTAATTTAAAGCTATGCTCCCTTGTAATAGCTGACTCCATACGTGGAAAAAGGTTCTCACTGTCAACCCTATCTAACCCCCTAATCATCTTGTACACCTCTATCAAGTCACCCCTAAACCTTCTTTTCTCCAATGAAAACAACCCCAAGTGCCTCAGCCTTTCCTCATAGGATCTTCCTACCATACCAGGCAACATCCTGGTAAACTTCCTCTGCACCCGTTCCAGTGCCTCCACATCCTTCCTATAGTATGGCGACCAAAACTGCACACAATATTCCAGATGCGGCCGCACCAGAGTCTTATACAACTGCAGCATGACCTCAGGACTCCGGAACTCAATTCCTCTACCAATAAAAGCCAGTACGCCATATGCCTTCTTCACTGCACTATTTACCTGGGTGGCAACTTTCAGAGATCTGTGTATATGGACACCAAGATCCCTCTGCTCTTCCACACTACCAAGTAGTCTACCATTAGCCCAGTAATCCATCTTTTTATTACTCTTACCAAAGTGAATCACCTCACACTTAGCTACATTGAACTCCATATGAGGGGTTATCTCATTCGGTTTAGCACAATTTAAGACTGTTCAATAAGTGACTCATCTGTTGATGAACATGCTTGCTGGTGGTTCAAACATGATCATCCTCATCAGCACAGTATCGTCTGACACCCTTCGTCATGTCATGTTCATGATAATGGTTCAGTAACCAGTTGTTTGCAATGAATTGTTTAATTCCATGGGTTAGTCTCTTGAACATTTAAAACACAACACAAATTATGAATCAGATATTTCAATAAATCACTTGATGCTTGTAACCTCACAGCAGACTAACTACCAGTGATAGTCACAACATTGTATACACACAGAACATGGAATCTTTAAAAATGATTTATCTTAAAGGCAATAATATACGAGCAATACTTATTCTGTGAAACGTTTTGTGGCTTCAGTTCAGCAGACACCAAGGCATTCCCCATATGCTGTGTGTGTGTGCAGTGCACAGCAAATGACAAACATTCACATCAAAGCATCTTGGACTGCATGACCAGAAAAGTTTTCAAGTGATCACAGCATAATTTTCTCAAGTTTGATATCCTGCGGGATATAAAATCTGTTTTTTCTTAACTTCACTTGTGGGAAGTGGGCGTCAACAACATTTATTGCCTGTCCCTAGTTGCCATTAAGACGTTGTTGGTGAGCTGTCATCTTGGACCATTACAGTCCATGTGCTATCATGTTATTGTTGGAACTATTCTGAACAGCTCAGAGTGTGTCCCATAACAGTGCATTTTATACTAAGTACTATACTATCAATTTGGCCAAATTGGACGATATAAGCATTCTGGTGCACATTATCTATATGTTGAACTATTTATTATCATTTCCTATCTTTCAATGACCAGCATGCAAAGAGACAATAATAAATATTACTTGTATTTATATTGATTTTGAAACAGTACAAAAGACTTCACTTAATTAATCATTTTCTTTTTCAGAGTAACGACTGCTGTAGACAAACACTTTAGCTAAAATGCACTAGTGGCATTCTACAAACAATAATGAGTGGAATGGACAATTAATGTGCTACTCTGTTTGGGTTTGCCTCACAAAATATTTGTTTTTGAATTGACTGGGATAGCAACTTTTGCTTCTGTGAATAATACAATATGGAACTGGGATACCAGAGCAATTACAGAAACATGGCTCAGGGATGGGCAGGGCTGGCAGCTTAATGTTCCAGGATACACATGCTACAGGAAGGATAGAAAGGGAGGCAAGAGAGGAGGGGGAGTGTCAGTTTTGATAAGGGATAGCATTACAGCTGTGCTGAAGGAGGATATTCCCGGAAATACATTCAGGGAAGTTATTTGGGTGGAACTGAGAAATAAGAAAGGGATAATCACCTTATTGGGATTGTATTAAAGGCCTGCTAATTGTCAGAGGGAAATTGAGAATCAAATTTGTAAGGAGATCTCAGCTATCTGTAAGAATAATAGGGTGGTTATGGTAGATGATTTTAACTTTCCAAACATAGACTGGGACTGCCATAGTGTTAAGGGTTTAGATGGAGAGGAATTTGTTATGTGTGCACAAGAAAGTCTCTGATTCAGTATGTGGATGTACCTACTAGAGAAGGTGCAAACTTTGACCTACTCTTGGGAAATAAGGCAGGGCAGGTGACTGAAGTGTCAGTGGGGGAGCACTTTGGGGCCAGTGACCACAATTCCATTAGATTTAAAATAGTGTTGGAAAAGGATAGACCAGATCTAAAAGTTGAAGTTCTAAACTGGAGAAAGGCCAATTTTGACGGTATTAGGCAAGAACATTCAAAAGTTGATTGAGGGCAAATGTTCACAGGTAAAGGGATGGCTAGAAAATGGGAAGCCTTCAGAAATGAGAATCCAGAGAAAGTATATACCTGTCAGGGTGAAAGGAAAAGCTGGTAGGTATAGGGAATGCTGGGTAACTAAAAAGATTGAGGGTTTGGTTAAGAAAAAGGAGGAAGCATATGTCAGGTATAGACAGGCTAGATTGAATGAATCCTTAGAAGAGTATAAAGGCTGTAGGAGTATACTTAAGAGGGAAATCCAGAGGGCAAAAAGGGGACATGAGATAGCTTTGGCAAATAGAATTAAGGAAAATCCGAAGGGTTTTTACAAATACATTAAAGACAAAAGGGTAAGTAGAGAGAGAATAGGGCCTCTCAAAGATCAGCAAGGCGGCCTTTGTGGGGAAGCCACAGAAAATGGGGGAGATACTAAATGAGTATTTTGTATCAGTATTTACTGTGGAAAAGAACATGGAAGATATAGAATGTAGGGAAATAGATGGTGACATCTTGAAAAATGTCCTTATTACAGAGGAGGAGGTGTTGGATGTCTTGAAACGCATAAAGGTGGATAAATCCCCAGGACCTGATCAGGTGTACCCAAGAATTCTGTGGGAAGCTAGGGAAGTGATTGCTGGGTCTCTTGCTGAGACATTTGTATCATCGATAGTCACAGGTGAGGTGCCGGAAGACTGGAGGGTGGCTAACATGGTAACACTATTGAAGAAAGGTGGTAAGGACAAGCCTGGGAACTGTAGACCAGTAAGCTTGACGTCGGTGGTGGGCACATTGTTGGAGGGAATCCTGAGGGACAGGATGTACATGTGTTTGGCAAGACAAGGACTGATTAGGGACAGTCAACCTGGCTTTGTGTGTGGGAACTCATGTCTCACAAACTTGATTGAGTTTTCTGAAGAAATAACAAACAGGTTTGATGAGGGCAGAGCAGTAGACATGATCTATATAGACTTCAGTAAAGCATTCGACAAGGTTCCCCATGGGAGTCTGGTGAGCAAGGTTAGATCACGTGTAATACAGGGAGAACTAGCCATTTGGATACAGAACTGTCTCAAAGGTAGAAGACAGAGGGTGGTGGTGGAGGGTTGTTTTTCAGATTGGATGCCGGTGACCAGTGGAGTGCCACAAGATTCGGTGCTGGATTCACTACTTTTTGTCATTTATATAAATGATTTGGAAGTGAGCATAAGAGGTATAGTTAGTAAGTTTGCTGATGTCACCAAAATTGGAGGTGCAGTGGACAGGGAAGAAGCTTATCTCAGATTACAACAGGATCTTGATTAGATGGGCCAATGGGCTGAAAATTGGCAGATGGAGTTTAATTCAGATAAATGCGAGGTGCTGCATTTTGGGAAAGCAAATCTTAGCAGAACTTATATACTTAATGGTAAGATCCTAGGGGAGTGTTGCTGAACAAAGAGACCTTGGAGTGCAGGTTCATAGCTCTTTGGAAGTGGAGTCGCAGTTAGATAGGATAGTGAAGAAGGTGTTTAGTATGCTTTCCTTTATTGGCAAGTGCATTGATTATAGGAGTTGGGAGTTCACGTTGTGGCTGTACAGGACATTGGTTAGGCTACTTTGAGTATTGTGTGCAGTTCAGATCTCCTTCCTATTGGAAAGATGTTGTGAAACTTGAAAGGGTTCAGAGAAGGTTTACAAGGATGTTGCCAGGGTTGGAGCATTTGAGCTATAGGGAGAGGTTGAATAGGCTGGGGCTGTTTTCCCTGGAGCATTGGAGGCTGAGGGGTGACCTTATAGAGGTTTATAAAATCATGAGAGGCATGGATATGATAAATAGACAAAGTCTCTACCCTGCGGTGCGGGAGTCCTGAACTAGAAGGCATAGGTTTAGGGTGAGAGGGAAAAGATATAAAGGAGACCTAAAGGGCACATTTTCATGCAGAGGATGGTACATGTATGGAATGAGCTGCTAGAGGAAGTGGTAGAGGCTAGTACAATTGCAACTTTTAAAAGGCATCTGGATGGGCATATGAATTGGAATGGTTTACTTGACTAACTGTGGCTTTTCTCCCTTCCTATAACTGCCATCCATCACACCGCTGAGCTCCTATAAATTGCTCATTGCATCTAACTGTTGCTCTAACCGATCCATGTGATCTGATAGGATTTGCAACCAAAGACACTTCCTGCAGACAAAATCATCAGTAACATGGAAACTCTCCCTAAACTCCCATATCCAATGGGAAGAGCACATCACTGTACAAAAGGCTATCTTTGCTCCTTCGCAATTTATAGACCCAGAAAATAGCACCATCTAATTGTTTCTAAGAAATACTACTCCGGACTAACTTAGTACTTATAATTATATTTTTAAAATTTCATGAAGAGACAGATCTCAATGAAACATATAATCAAGAAAGAACCCAGACTACTCACTATTGTAGACTTACAGCAAGGTTACACTTAAAAACTATGCACTGATCTTTTCTAAGTCACGCACAAACTATTAGGAAAACTAAAGTGACTGTGCCTTCCACCTGCACCCTGCATGGATAGTAACCTGTTTTCCTGAACTGCTGCTGCCCATGTGCTGCACTTATCCTATACTTCCTGCAGCACTAGAGGATTCAAGCCAAGGACGATATACCCAACTCTGGGCAGGACTCGCAACATGTCTGGGTCCTCTAACCACAAATGCACCAGTGTCATCTGACCAAGGCTGAAGGCTAATTGGGATTCTTGTGGGTCAGACCCTCTCTACCCAGCTACAGACCATGGGACTACACCTGGGCATACTGTGAGAGTTAGAAAAACCATCTGATGGCATATTGGTTGTACAAGTGGCATGTAATTGTAAGAACATTATCACTTTTTGTCAGTATCTGTGTGTGTGTGTGTGTGTGTGTGTGTCTGTCTGTCTGATATTAACCAGCCTAGTTATCAATAATGCTGCAGGATGGTTCATCGTTCAAAATGTGAAGTGACCAGGTTCTGTACCATGTGCAGGCAATGGGTAAATCAAAGGTGTTTGCTACATTTGCAACTGAGGTCAATGTTTCCAGGAAGCAAAGCATTGCTATTGAATGAAGGGCATTGGTGGCATTGGCTCATAATGTTTCATTGGTTAATAGTGCTTGGGTTAAGGATTTCGAATGCACGTGGCAAGCTAATACTTAAGATTTACATAACATGTGGTGTGTTTCAGATTCAGTGTATGGGTGTCTGTGTAATGCTGTTGTCCTTTGCAAGTTCTTACATCACTCAAACTTAAGCTTCCTTCCTCACAGGACAAACCACTTAACCCTCCCATTCCAGGAGGAATCTCGGCCATAATCATCTCCATTCTGTTATTTACAGCAGAATAGAAGAAAACAGCATTCAGCCCTCAAAAGTGAGTCTCAGGATCAGTTTGTTAGTATTGGTGAAGCCTCAAATATGAACATTTGCTTTTCAGTAGCCCTCCATGTCAAGCGAGAGGTTTTAAACTTCCTTAAGCACCCACTCTACCTGTCCAACCAAATCTCCACCTTCTCATTCCTCAAACCCCATCCCCAAAATGCCAGGCGTATTGGGTAAACATAAAAACTTGAAAGAACTGTGGATGCTGTAATTCAGAAACAACAAACAGAAATCGCTCGAATAGCTCAGCAGGTCTGGCAGCATTTGTAGAGAGAAATCAGAGTGAACATTTCGGATCAGGTGACCCTTCCTCAGATTTCTCTCCTTGAATGCTGTCAGACCTTCTGGGTTTTTCCAGCAATATCTACATTGGGTAAACATGCCAAGTGTGTCAGTGCATTGCTTCCTCCATCGAAGTCAGGGTACTGTTTACAGTCAATTTCCTCTCCCACCCAATTGCATTACCCTTCCCTTCAATGCTGTCTTGTCTCCCCACGTTATATATTGAGTTGTTCCCCGCCCCCATTCGAATACCTTTTACATCCCAACATACAGCCTGCAAGCCCAGAATTGATTTCCCCAGATTCCCTCCTACAGCAGTGACCTGTGATAAACCTCCCTTTGACTGTTTATGGACAGACCCATAAGACAGACCATGACCTCTTGAGTGACTTAGCCAGACAGCCCTCAGCAATGAGTGACAAGATCTGACTGAGATCTGTACAGCTCCACATTAGCGTTCCTATCACTCCCCAGACTGTTTGAATGGGGATCACAAAGCTGACCATGGCCTTGTCCCAGACTGTATAAGTAAAGACCCCTGGTCTGTAACCACCGTGAGTGACCAATTAACCATGCTCAAGCTCCTGAACTGATGTAGGAGACTACCCTTCACTTACTGAGCTAGGATCCCTTGACTGAAGGCTGTCTCCCTTGGTCTTGAGTGAAGACTGCTCCCCTTTGAGTTTGAGATTTAGTGTTTTGGTTGAAACACTGCAGTGAATTAGTCATGTTCACCTTTGTCACATGCTGTATGTGTGCAATTGATATAACAGGGTGACATGCAGCACTGTGTCCACCCTGTTGACTGAAAGCTGCTGGCAACCATGACAAACAAGTGCTTTACTGTACTCTGAGCTGAGAGGGTAGACTGCCAAAAGGCAAAGCAGGGATGCTGTGAGAATCAAAGTGAGTTCAGAGTGAGTGAGCATTAAGAGACCAAATGAGCAAACCTGAGATGCATCCTGGTCCAATTAAATTAAAATTAAAATCACTTACAGTGTAGAAACAGGCCCTTCGGCCCAACAAGTCCATACCAACCCGCTGAAGAACAACTCACCCAGACCCATTCATTTACCCCTTCACCTAACACTACAGGCAATGTAGCATGGCCAATTCACCTAACCTGCACATTTTTGGACTGTGGGAGGAAACTGGAGCACCCGGAGGAAACCCACGCAGACACAAGGAGATTGTGCAAACTCCACAAAGACAGTTGCCTGAGGCAGGAATTGAACCCGGGTCTCTGGTGCTGTGAGGCAGTAGTGCTAACCACTGTGCCACCATGCCACCCAATGTGTGAGCTGGGTGCCTAGCCCTGCATCCAAACCGTCCTGGCAGCAGCATTGCAATGTGAGATGAAGTATAACGTTAAAATGCAGAGCCGGGCTATGAGTGGAATATAGATGTACCATGATGATCTGGTGAAACTGGCATTTGTTGGTGCCAATGTCTTTGGACATGGGGTGTACCCAGTCACTGCCTACAGAGCATACCCAACACATTGTTGCCAAGATAGTGGTGTAGAAGAGCAAGCACCAAACAGCAGTTGCCAGGTAACTGCTCTGACTTCCATGTGGGGAATTGCCACCATTTAGTTTCTGTCTGGTGGGTAATAGAATGCGAGACTGCATATTAACAAGGTGAGATTAAGTAATAATGAAAGTGATAATGAATGATCATCTGTATTAATAGGCCTCTTGTCACTTGTTAGCAAGAATTCCTGCCTCCAATGTCAAATACACTCTGTTGAAAAGTAGGATGTTTCATTCGCAATATCGAAAAGCGCTTAGCTGGACATCCTAATCAATTTTCATGCTATAGTCTTAGGAAGCTGTGGAAGGATGGCATGGTGTCTCAGTGGTTAGCATTGTTGCCTCACAGTGCCATAGACCCAGGTTCAATTCCGGCCTTGGGCAACAGTCTGTGTGGAGTTTGTACATTCTCCCCGTGTCTGCTTGGGTTTCCTTTGGGTACTCCAGTTTCCTCCCACAATCCAAAAGCATGCAAATTAGATGAATTGGCTGTGCTCAATTGTCCATAGTGTAGGTTATTAGCTAGGGGTGGATATAGGGTAGCGGAATGGGTCCAAGAGGTTTACTCTTCAGAGGGTTAGATTGGGCTGAAGGGCCTGTTTCCACAATGTCGGAATTCTAATTCATAATTCATTAAGTGTACTGTACCTTTAAGAAAGTTAAAAGCTATCAGAACTACCTGACAGCACCAAGCGTTCTGTGCAAGAAACAATGTAACCTTTTGGTCCAGCAGCTAGAGTAGCTGATTGCCTGGAGACAAAAACAAAACAAATTTGAATTAAGCCAATCAGTTTATATTATACCCCAAAAATACCAAACTCCAATCACATTTGAATTTTGTACATTGACAATATTAAAAACCAATGACACAATCCCAATGCACTGGGAGTATAAGACTGGGAAAACATGAACAGCTGGGGGAGAACTGCCAAGCCTCTACATCTGCAGACTATCTAGAAAATTAGCTCTCTTAGAAGTACCTTTATCGATTAGTGACCTGTGAAACAGAAATCCCTAAGAAGTAGAAAATCTACAGAGAAAGCTACCAAGAGAAGATTCGACAGCTGGTTCCATTTTGGTAAATCTTATATGGGGGTTTTATCAGACTAGTATTATAGAAGGGATAATAAATGATAGATTAGAGGAAGGAGTTGTAACTAGTTGCTAGTTAATTATTTTTTGTCAGACTTTAAAAAATGAAGTTGTTACTTTTTAATTTAAATAGTTTTTGGCCTCACAAATTTCCACAGATTACTGCACGGTGTACATCTTTTCTGTGTTGCTAGTTTAAATTAAGCAGGGGGGTTTACGCTGTGTCGTAACACATCGGCCATGTCATTCAGGGATTGTGAAGATGCCATCTCAAAACTCTTACTCAAAATGCTGCCAGACCTGCTGAGGTTCTGAGCTGCTTAGTTCATATTAACTTTGTCAGGCAAGGGTATTGAGGGATATAGACTCAAGGTGACGAAATTGGAGTTTGGATATACAGATCAGATGTGATGTAATTGGATAGCAGACAGGCTTGAGGGGCTGAATAGTCTCTTCCAACCCTATGTTCATATATACACCACATAATCTATTGACCTATAGTGCTATTTCTGTCCACATTTCATGCCAAGTTGACCTAAAGCAGGGTAGAGTACTTTAAGCTATCTTTCCATTTTGCTGCACTTCTTGCCATATCAGGAAATTGAATTGTTTTGCATTATCAGTCTGCAAGATATACACCATCAAAGATTAAGGACTAGCTTCGAAACAATGAAGTTACTGCAGGAAATCTTTACCATGGAGTACAATTCAATGGCATTCATTGCAGGGACCAGATCTCAAACTTGACATGCAAGCTTCCTACCGATACAGTGCTGAGACCAATGCTGCCTTGAATCCATCAAAAGTCATTTAATTTTGTGTACTTGGCTCAAAAAATGTGGGGCATTTTACTAAAAAATTACTATTATGGACAATGTTCCCAGAATGCATTTGGCTGGCAGCCAGAAGTTCTTACGCAAGTAGCAACTGGAACCTAAACACCCTAATTCATCAACAACTATACAACCTAATAAGAGAACCAGAGCCCTGTGAGGACTTAATATTTTATTTTTTTTACTTACCATATTATTTAGGCATTTAAAAATTCATTAATGTTCAATTTATTCCTTAATTTGCATTTAAATTATTGTTATATTGTAAATGTTTGTAACCGTTCTGTTGACCGAATGCATTATTTAACGGCATGTTGATAAATATCCTGCTAATATGCAACTTGGTGTTTTCTCCTCCAGATAATAAGACAACATACAAAGTGTAATTATTCTCTTCAATAAATTATGGGGTATTCGGAGGTTGATTTAAGTGGCTGTCATCTTAAAGATTAACCAGGGCTGTCCCAAATGTGAACTCTGTTTTCACTTGTAAGATTTCCCTCTTCTTTCACTTCTATAGAATCCCTATAGTCTGGAAACAGGTCATTGACCCTCCGAAGAGCATCACACCAAGATCCACCCTTCTACCCAATGACCCTGCCTTTCCCTTGGCCAACCCTACCTTTGTTTTCAGTTTGATTTGTGGGTATCATTTTTGATTTGTGGTGTTCATGCACCAGCCCCAGAAAGTACAGGCTCAATAAATGAAACGTATCCATAGTTTGGCAAATGTCATCACTTTTATCACTTCACAGCTCAGAGCCCTTATCGTACCAATCCTGAATGGCCACATGGTGTCACTTGGCACTCCACTTGGCTGCAGCTGAGATTTCTATCAAGAGACGGAGGATCAAAAGTGCTGTTGTTAATGATGGGATTTTTGATGCATGGTAGACGGAAATCTGTGGGCTTGCATCCTGGAAGCTGCAGGCCCGGTGTTGGGAACCAGTTAGGACTCACTTCCTGCCACCTCCCTCAGCGGTTTGTTGTGGTTCAGTTGGTTTTCAGGTGGCACACTGGAGACTCAAGCACATAGTCTGGACTGGCACGGCTGAGTGAAGCCATGCTGGTTGAGGTGCCATCTTTCAGTTGAGATGCTAAGAGGCTCTGCTTGCCCTCTATTCTCGACATGAAAGATCCCATAAAACCATTGGAAGGTAATATTTGAGATGGCAGCTCTTCAGAGCAGAGGCAGACACTGCTAATGATGGTTTATAAAATCATAGGACAGTGCAGCACAGAAGGAAGCCACTTGACCGATCAATTTGAGTTTGGACTTCTCAAAAATCTTTCAGATTAGTCCTACTCCCCCAGTCTTTACCATATCCCAGCAATGTCTCTCTCCTTCAATCGTCTATCCAGTACCCTTTTGAAAGCTCCACTATAGCTCCTCAGCTTGGAACCTTGAAACCTCCATAAATAGCTGACTTGTCCAAACAGATAATTGCCCTTAACCTCAAGTCTTAACACAGCCATGGAACAACACAAAATATTTGCCCCATTTAAGGACATCAACTGTGAATATAATTCTTCATGTCTGGATGAGGGGCTATTGGATACCATGGAGAGCATGACCATTGAGCCTACAGTGCTCTGCAACAGCTGGCACAATGGCATAGCCCAGCACCGCACAGTGTCACTGGCTTGGTAGGACGGAGGTTCTAAATGCCATGTTACCGTGGTCCTGATCTCAATGGGTCAAAATCTAGGCAGGATCCTCAAAGGGGCCGGGAAGTTAAAATGGGGAACATGCAGGATAATTGCTCAGTTCCTCTTACACATGCTATATAAGGTAACGGTTCTGAAAGGGTTTATTTTGGAGGCTGCATTAACCACCAAATCTGATGGCATCTTTGGACATCTTTTGTCTTTTGTATCATTTTAAGCACTTGGGAGAGGAAAAGAAGATTAGCTTTGGATCTCAAAGGATCCAGAGGAATTCCCATTAGAGGGCATAGGTTTAGGGCGAGAGGGGAAAGATATAAAAAAGACCTAAGAAGAACTTTTTCACGCAGAGGGTGGTACGTGTATGGAATGAGCTGGCAGAGGAAGTGGTGGAGGCTGGTACAATTACAACATTTAAAAGGCATCTGGATGGGTGTATGAATAGCACCAGGTGCGACTAGATTGGGTTGGGATATCTGGTTGGCATGGACCGAAGGGTCTGTTTCTGTGCAGTACATCTCTATGACTCTATTCACCCAACCTGCACATCTTTGGACTGAGGGAGGAAACCCACACAGACATGGGGAGAATTTGTAAACTCCACAGAGACAGTGAGCTGAGGCTGGAATTGAATCTGGGTCCCTGGCACTGTGAGGCAGCAGTGCTAACCACTGAGCTGCCATGCCACCCAACTTGTGTTTTGAATGATTTGAAGTGATGGGTAGCTTTGGGGAGATGGTGGCGTAGTGGTAGTATCACTGGTTTAGTGATGAAGATTGATGTACTCGTAACATGGGTTTGAATCTCACATCAAATGAATTATTTCTTACATAGCACTATGCTCTGGGTTGTTTCATAACTGAGTTCTTTCTTAGTCATATGTGTTGTCAGTTTGGATCATAACTCTCTAGTAACAGAACCACCGAAGTACAATGGATGGTTCCAATTCTCTCGAATCAGACACAGGTTCTTCATTAGATTTCAAGCTTGAATTATGATGTCTTGTTTGTTGAAGCTATGATTGGGCAATGCGGGGTTTCCGAAGAGCCAAGATACTCCCATCGCATGCACATATCCTGCTAGGCATTAATCCAGCATTCAGAGTTCTCCTCTTCCCTCAGTGAGGTGTCCCTAAAGATGTAAATGTGGGTGGTCATTCATTTTGTTTTTTTCCTCAAGGAACACAGGTATCACCACCCATCTATAACTGCCCTTGAACTGAAAGCCTTGTTTAGCCATTTCAAAGGATAGTTTCGGGGTTTACCACATTGCTATGGACCTGGAGTTTCATGTGAGCCAGATCAGGTAAAGTGACAGATTCTAAAGGGCAGTAGTCAACCAGATGGGTTTTTAATAGCAGAAAAAGTGACTGTTTCATGGTCAACATGCCTGAGAATCCCCTTAAATTCCAGTTTTATGAATTGGATTTAAACTCCAATAACATTTATAGTGAGATTTGAACCCATGCTACCAGTACATGAATCTTCATCACTTATCACTACCACTATACCACCATCTCTCCAAATCAGACTAAATCATACACCTCACTTCCCCCAACCTCAGTAAATGCAGCTCAAGTCTAGATCTTTCTTTATGAAGCCAGGGACACGTGCCTTAATGGGGAGACACTGAGCAACATTTGGGAGAAGATTGGTGTTCATTGACCTAAGATGCAATCAGTTGAAGGTGGTTTTAAAAGGGGAAAGCGATGAGAGAAAGTGATAAGATATTCTGATTAAAGATGGAAGTGGAGTCCAGAAGGAGGAGGAGCTGACAGTCAGAACTGAAAGGGCTAATACTGTCAAATGGGATACAGAGCCAAAGGTGAAGTAGGACCAAGGAGAAATTTGGAAACAGGGATTTGAATTCTCAAATCAAAACTTATATTTGTTAACATTCTCAAATTAATTCTGTTTCTCTTCTCCATCAAATCTACATTTAGCTTTTGTACCTTAACAATAATAATCAATTTATCTGTGGTGGGTCATCAAATTTCATTGAAACTTCATACGCGATTCCAACTCTTTGTTTTTGATGAGAACATTCTGAAATTCCCTCCAAAGCCACACCGTCATATATTGCCTCAATGATTGCTGACATTTGGATATTTTGGCTTCCTTTAATAGGCCTGCGTTCCCCTGGATTCTGGAAACTGCACTCCAGGATTTACTGAGAGGCAGAACTTCAGACTTTCACAGACAGCTTGTGGTTCTTTTCAACTGAGCTCTAATTTTGCTCAGCTCTGTTAAATGCTTCCTCAAATTTGTTTGAGCTCTAAGTGTGTGGAGATATCCAACTATTCTTGGCACGTGTCCCTGAGCCCAGTTACACAGAATCAGTGCTTTTCTCAGCAGGAGAGCTGGTAGCACTTATAAAGCCTGCTTCAGTATCTCTCTTCTTCTCTCTCATACAGTGTCTTTCCAAGTCTGACTGCAACTGTCTATTAACCTTTGAACTGTTTCAAGTGACCTGTGAAAATCTCTTAATAAATGCCAGCCTTATTTCTGAACAGAACAGAACATAATAACTATTGGAACTCGAATTTAACAAATGTTGTAAGGTTAATTTCTCTGCAAATTATAATTTTCTACAGCTTGCTGGCTTACATAGCAGAAAATGAATATAACCATTGGTCTTGATTACATCTGTCTTTGGGGCTCCTCAGTAGAACCATCTGCTAGGAGTCGTGTAGAGTCATAGAGATGTACAGCACAGAAACAGACCATTCGGTCCAACTTGCCCATGCTGACCTAATCTCCTAAATAAGTCTGGTGGGTTTGAAGTAGATGTCCGTGTTGAGTTGGTCATCAGAAATGGAGATAAAGAGGTCCAGGAAGGGGAGGGAGGTGTTTGAGATGTTCCAGGTGAACTTAAGATCAGGGTGGAAAGTGTTAGTGAAGTTGATGAACTGTTCAACCTCCTCATGCGAGCGCAAAGTGGCTCCAATACAGTCATTGATGTAGCAGAGGCAAAGGTGCCAGTGTAACTGCAGAAGATGGATTGTTCCACATATCCGATGAAAAGGCAGATATAGCTGGGGCCCATGTGGGTGCCCATGGATACCCCTTTGTTCTGAAGGAAGTGGGAGGAATCAAAGGAGAAATTGTTGAGTGTGAAGATCAGTTCAGCCAATCGAATAAGTGTGTCAGTGGAAGGGTCTTGGTTGGGTCAGTGGGAGAGGAAGAAACAGAGGGCTTGGACACCTTTGTCATGACGATGGACGTGTACTGGGACTGGATGTCCATGGTGAAGGTGAAGCATTGGGGGCCTGGGAAGCGAAAATCATGGAGGAGGTGGAGGGCACAGGTGGTGTCCCAAACGTATGTGGGGAGATCCTGGACCAAGGGCTCCCCCTTGGTATGAGGAGATGAGTTCAGTGGGGTAGGAGCAGGTGGAGACGATGGGTCAACTGGGGTCAGTCAGGTTTGTGGATTTTGGGTAAGATATAGAACCGGACGGTGTGGGGTACCCAGACTGTGAGGTTGGAGGCTGTGGATGGGAGGTCCCCTGAGGTGATGAGGTTGTGGATGGTCTGGTAGATGATACTTTGGTGATGGGAGGTCTCCTCTACATTGGGGAGGCAGGACACCAACTTGCAGAACGTTTCAGGAAACATCTCTGGGACACATGCACCAAACAACCCCATCGCCCTGTGGCCAACCACTTCAACTCTGCCTCCCACTCCACCAAGGACATGCATGTCCTGGGCCTCCTCCACCACCAAATCCTAGCCACCTGATGCTTGGAGGAAGAATGCCTAATCTTCTGCCTTGGGACCCTCCAACCACTCAGGATCAATGTCATTTTCACCAGTTTCCTCATCTCCTCTCCCCCCACCTCATTCCAGATCCTACCCTCCAACTCAGCACTGCCATCTTGAACTGTCCTACCTGCCCATCTTCCTTACCAACTATCCACTCCACCCTCTCCTCCGAACTATCACCATCAATCCCCCACCTTCAACTACTTATCGCCTTCCTAGCTACCTTCCCACTAGCCCCACCCCCTTCCTATTTATCTCTCAGCCCTCTGGGGCTCACCCCCACATTTCTGACGAAGACCTTACGTTCGAAACGTTGACTCTCCTGCTCCTCGGATGCTGCCTGGCTGACTGTGCTTTTCCAGCACCACACTGTTCGACTCTGATCTCCAGCATCTGCAGTCCTCACTTTCTCCTCTGTCCACTGGCATAATGCTGAGCTTTGTGGTGTCCCCTCATTGTAACTCTCCAGCTTGCTCACACTCTGAGCTTAGCCTGCAGTACTATCACAACATGGCTCAACATAAGATTGAGGAACAACACCTCATCTTCTGATTAGGACCCTTACAGCATATTAGACTTAACAATGAGTTCAGCTACTTCTTTTCATTTTTGTGTTATCTTTGCAGCTCAAGAAAATCTTCTGTACCTCTGTTTCTTTGCTTGCCCCATCGCCATTCCCCGATGACCGAGGAAGATTAACTCTTCTGTCTTGTCCCTCCTGACTTCCACCATAACACAGACCTTCCTTTTGTCCTTGCCTCACCTCCCCCTCGCTCAAAACTTATTACATCTCAATTCTGATGAAATGTTATAGACCTGAAACATTAACTCTGTCTCTCTCCAGCAGATGCAGCTTGACCGATTAATGTTTCCAACATTGTTTTTATTTCCTTGGCATTTGGCCTGAAAATTGTTTGGCAGAAATACTCAAACTAGCAGCTCTGTTAAAACTCTGACCTTTCAAGGGTAGTGAACTGTTTGCGATTACTCCATTAGATGCTAGAGGGGAGCCAAGAGATGGCAGCATTAAACTTGTTGTGAGGGTGGTGCAAATGACTCCTTCCCTTCTGTCACAAGCTTTTGTGGATCAAGGAGGAATTGAATGTAAAACAAAGAGGCTAAACTTCAGTTATACAAGGCAATTGTGAGATCACATTTCAAGCACTGTGTACAATTTTGGTCACTACTTAATGAACGATGAAAATACATTGGAAACAGATTGAAATGGGCAAGTTATAATGTCTTAGAGACATACAGCATGGAGACAGGCCTTTCAGTCCATGCTGACCATAAGCCCAAACTAAACCAGTTCCACTCCCCTGCTCCTAGTCCATATCCCTCTAAACCTTTCCCATTCACGTACTTACCTAAATGCCTTTTAAACATTGAAACTGCAGCCGCATTCCCAAATTCCTCTGGAAGTTCATTCCACTACTCTGTGTAAAAAAGTTGCCCTCCATATTTTTTAAATGTAGCGGCGCGGTGGGGCTCAGCACCAGGGACCCGGGTTCAATTCCCGCCGTGGGCGACTGTGTGTGGAGTTTGCACATTTTTCCCGTCTTTGTGTGGGTTTCCTCCAGGTGCTTCAGTTTCCTCCCACAATCCAAAGATGAGCAGGTCAGGTGAATTGGCAATGGGAAATTGCCCATAGTGTTAGTTGCATTAGTTAAGGGAATGGGTCTGGGTGGGTTACTGTTTGGAGGGTTGGTGTGGACTTGTTGGGCCAAATTGCCTGTTTCCACACTATAGGGAATCTAATCTTTCTCCTCTCACCTTAAAAATCTGCTCCCTAGTCTTGAAATCCCCATCCTAGGGAAAAGACACCTGCCATTCAACTTATTTATAGCCTTCATCATTTTCTAAACATGTATAAGGTCACCCCTCAACCTCCTATGCTCAGTAAAAAAAAAGTCCCAGCCTATCCAGCCTCTCCTTATAGCTCAAACCTTTCATTCCCAGCAATGTCCCGGTAAATCTTTTCTGATCTCTTCACAAGTGATTAGACTGGTAGGCTTTTATCCACTGGTGATTAGAAGCACAAAAGACTGAAAAGTAGAAAATCCTGGATGATTTTGACAGAGTACATTCGGAAAGGTCTCTTCTTTTTGCAGAACTTAGAATACAGGGTCACTGCTTAAAAATGAGGGGTCATCTATGTAAAACAGATATGGAGAATTTCTTTCTCACAGATAGTTGTGTGTCTTTGGAGCTATCTTCCTCAAACATCTGTGGATGCAGAGTCTTTGAAATTTTTTAAGTGTGATGTCCTTTTTTTTTCAAGAGAGATCATAAAAGACACATACTCCAAAAAGTCTAAGTTGAAGGGTTTTTTTCATTATAGCTAACAGATACTGCCTCAGGCAACAGGCTGTCAATCTTTTAAAAAGAAACATTTGTACAATGAAAGGGGTGTGGCCAGTTCTGCCAGCTCAGCTTTTCTCTGGTTTGGTTTTTAGTCAATATGTTGAAAAAGCTGCTGGACCCAAACAAGCCGGTCCATGCTTAATCTCTGTCTGACATCCTTCCTGTAAGAACCCATGTTTGATTTTACCTTTTGCACCAAGAGGTGCTTGTGGGGATTATTGTTGTAATTATTGGGAAGAGCATCATTAAGTTGGGATAATCTGTTGGGTTTCCAGATAGGTTAATTTATTCAGTATTCTGGTCTCTTTTATTTGTGTTTCATTTGGTAATCTTGTAAATAAATTTTGGTTTGTTTAAAACCACGTGGTTTGACCAGCAGCATCTCTCCTGAAATATCTACTTGACACCTACTTAAAACAACTGGCAAAGTTCCTGATGAAGGGCTTTTGCCCGAAACGTCGATTGTACTGCTCCTCAGATGCTGCCTGAACTGCTGTACTTTTCCAGCACCACTAATCCAGAATCTGGCAGAGTTAGTATCTGGGCTATTTTCTTGAAATGTTTTGAGAGGTCTGCCCTGGTCCATAACATAAGGCAGAAGTAGATTGTGAAATATTTCCACGGAAACTGGTATCAATCAGCAAGTCATCCTTTATTTACCCATGAACAGTCCTTGACTTTGTACTGCCTCACTCAGAGTTGAGAGTGTGGCGTTGGAAAAGCACAGCAGGTCAGGCAGCATCTGAGGTAAGGAGTATCGATGTTCGATGGTTTGTTCATTTGCACTGTACAGTGCAACAAACACAAGATCAGAAGAAAATGAACGGAGTTTCTCTAATTTTAATCTAATTGACCTGAGAGGAGGTAAGGAACATGTACTGGATCTTTGCTGGTGTTGTTGCTGCTCCTATTCCAGGCTGGCATCCGGACTAATTGGCTTACCTCACAACCACTGGAATCTGGAGCAGATGAAGATCACTTACACAGAGTTGCACTCTCCCCTGTTCCAATCTGCATCCAATATGGGGATGAGAAGCCTTGGATCTGAAACATGTCTGAGATGTTTTCAAAATTGTTAAAGTTCTATCTTCTCTCTCCTCAATGACTTCTTTGCACTGAAACATTAAGAGAGCTGGTTAATGCAACTTCATACATACCCAAGAAACAAGGACTGACATAGTTCAGCAACAATGGTGCCTCTGTCCACCAGCCAGAAATTCAGAGACAACCATTTCTGGGAACAGTGATGGGATTTTTAGTGCACTGGGTGATTGACTTTGTGGCTCCTGCCTCTTTAATGTTCGGCCCTCAAGACCTGCTGGCCAATCAGAGATCTTGTCACTCACCAGTGGGGTCACTGGTCATCACTAGGCCTGCAATCCAGCTGGGCAGCAACAGTGCAGGATGTTCCCACACCTCAGTACACCAGGGTCAATCAGGCAAGCCTCAGCAAGACAGAGTGAAGGAAGTGTTAGTAGGAGCAGTTTCGGATGTTATAGAGGGGGCAGGTCTTGTTACCAAGAGGCCTTCTATTAGCCACAAGATGGCGCCCAAGATGGGGTTGACACGGTGACTCAGTGGTCAGCACTGTTGCTTCACAGCGACACAGTCCTGAGTTCGACTCCTGCCTCAGGCAACTGTCTGTGTAGAGTTTGTGCATGCTTCCTGTGTCTGCGTGAATCTACCCCAGGTGCACCAGTTTTCTCCCACACTCCAAAGATGTGCAGATTAGGTAAGTTGGCCAAGGGAAATTGGATTGTTGTGTCCAGGGATGTGCAGGCTAAGAGGATTAGCCATGGGAAAGGCAGGGTTACAGGGATGTTTGGGGGGAGTGGGGGGGTGGGAGTGCCGGGGTATGGGTGGTGTCTGTGTGGAATGTTCTTCAGGGGACCATTATGGATGGGCCAGATAACCAGCTCCCAGACTGGAGGATTTTCTGATTCATGGTCAACTTGCAAGCAAGTCACTAACATGTCCCTGCATACCTATATAGCAGAGAGTCCATCTGTCACTGACAAAATCTCACTGAAGCTGAAAAGATCAGTAATTGACTCTGAGAGCAGGAGGGTTTTGAGCCACCATCCCCCTCCCATATGCTAGCAGCAATGGGAAGGAAATGGGCCCACAAGCTCAACCTGATTTCTCTCCCCTCAGTATCCCAACACTCTCAGAAAATCCTGGAGTAGATTCAGTTGCACCAAATCTAATGCCACTTAATGATTTTAAATTGGAGAAAGGCCAATTTTGACAGTATTAGGCAAGAACTTTCGAAAGCTGATTGGAGGCAGATGTTCGCAGGTAAAGGGACGACCGGAAAATGGGAAGCCTTCAGAAATGAGAGAGCAAGAATCCAGAGAAAGTAATTCCTGTCAGGGTGAAATGGAAGGCTGGTAGGTATAGGGAACGCTGGATGACTAAATAAATTGAGGGTTTGGTTAAGAAAAAGAAGGAAGCATATGTCAGGTATAGACAGGATAGATTGAGTGAATCCTGAGTAGAGTATAAAGGCAATAGGAGTATACTTAAGAGGGAAATCAGGAGGGCAAAAAGGGGACATGAGATATTTTTGGTAAATAGAATTAAGGAGAATCCAAAGGGTTTTTACAAATATATTAAGGACAAAAGGGTAACTAGGGAGAGAATAGGGCCCCTCAAAGATCAGCAAGGCGACCTTTGTGTGGAGCCGCAGGAGATGGGGGAGATACTAAAGAAATATTTTGCATCAGTGTTTACTGTGGAAAAGGATATGGAAGATATAGACTGTAGGGAAATAGATGGTGACATCTTGCAAAATGTCTAGGTTACAGAGGAGGAAGTGCTGGATGTCGTGAAACAGTTAAAAGTAGATAACTCCCCAGGACCTGATCAGGTGTTCCCGAGAACTCTGTGGGCAGCTAGAGAAGTGTTTGCTGGGTCTCTTGCTGAGATATTTGTATCATCGATAGTCACAGGTGAGGTGCCAGAAGACTGGAGGTTGGCAAACGTGGTGCCACTATTTAAGAAGGGCAGTAAAGATAAGCCAGGGAACTATAGACCGATGAGCCTGACCTCGGTGGTGGGCAAGTTGTTGGAGGGAATCCTGAGGGGAAGGATGTACATGTATTTGGAAAGACAAGGACTGATTTGGGATAGTCAACATGACTTTGTGCGTGGGAAATCATGTCTCACAAACTTGATTGAGTTTTTTGAAGAAGTAACAAAGAAGATTGATGAGGGCAGAGCAGTATATGGACTTCAGTAAGGCATTTGACAAGGTTCCCCATGGGATTAGCAAGGTTAGATCTCATGGAACACAGGGAGAACTAGCCATTTGGATACAGAACTGGCTCAAAGGTAGAAGACAGAGGGTGGTGGTGGAGGGTTGTTTTTCAGACTGGAGGCCTATGCCACAAGGATCGGTGCTGGGTCCTTTACTTTTTGTCATTTACATAAATGATTTGGATGCGAACATAAGAGGTTCAGTTAGTAAGTTTGCAGATGACACCAAAATTGGAGGTGTAGTGGACAGCAAAGAGGGTTACCTCAGATTACAACAGGATCTGGACCAGATGGGCCAATGGGCTGAGAAGTGGCAGATGGAGTTTAATTCCAATTAATGTGAGGTGCTGTATTTTGGGAAAGCAAATCTTAGCAGGACTTATACACTTAATGGCAAGGTCTTAGGGAGTGTTGCTAAACAAAGAGACCTTGGAGTGCAGGTTCATAGCTTCTTGAAAGTGGAGTCGCAGGTAGATAGGATAGTGAAGAAGGCATTTGGTATGTTTTCCTTTATTGGTCAGAGTATTGAGTACAGGAGTTGGGAGTTCATGTTGCGGCTGTACAGGACATTGGTTCAGCCACTGTTGGAATATTGCATGCAATTCTGGTCTCCTTCCTATCAGAAAGATGTTGTGAAACTTGAAAGGGTTCAGAAAAGATTTACAAGGATGTTGCCAGGGTTGGAGGATCTGAGCTACAGGGAGAGGCTGAAAAGGCTGGGGCTGTTTTCCCTGGAGTGTCAGAGGCTGAGGGGTGACCTTATAGAGGTTTACAAAATAATGAGGGGCATGGATAGGGTAAATAGACAAAGTCTTTTCCCTGGGGTTGGGGAGTCCAGAACTAGAGGGCATAGGTTTAGGGTGAGAGGGGAAAGATATAAAAGAGACCTCAGGGGCAACTTTTTCATGCAGAGAGTGGTGCGTGTATGGGATGAGCTGCCAGAGGATGTGGTGGAGGCTGGTACAATTGCAACATTTAAGAGGCATCTGGATGAATATATGAATAGGAAGGGTTCGGTGGGATATGGGCCGGGACCAGATTGGGTTGGGATATCTGGTCGGCATGGACGGGTTGGACCGAAGGGTCTGTTTCCATGCTGTACATCTCTATGACTCTATGACTTTCCAAGTTGTGGTAAGAGCCAGTCTTTTTCCTTTGAAAAGCAGGAGCTTTAGCATTATCACAATTTCCAATGAGCAAGTGAAGCCAATATTATAGACCTTCACCTCTCATGAAATTATTCTTTCACCCAATCCACACCACACAATTTTGGCAGGAAAATGTATTTTCCAAACACACTGTTGCTTGCAGCTTGTTTAACTATTACCCAGAAAGAAAACCATTCAATGATACTTGGCAATTAATGGACTACATCTCTAATTTAAAGTGTGCAAGATGATTCAGTCCAGTGTGTTTCATTCACCAGTTTTACTGACTTCTCCTTTTCAGTAAGACCATGGGTACCTGTTAGTCTCAGGAATACTCCCAGGATGTATTGAACATTGTCTGTTATGCTGGCAGGCTTTTTGCTGCAGCCAGCACAAATGAACATCATTAGGCTGAGGTTGACTGATGCTTTTTCATTCCAGCATGCCCTCTTTTCCACCATCTGGTGATTTCTCCCTACTCTGTTTTCTCTCTGTTCTGTTATCTCTGATCCATTCCTAACTGCTTATATTGACCCTCGTCAATACAGCGGACATCCAATTCATCAGCTCTGATATCAGTCAACTTGAGTCTCGCTCGCAGGGCATTTTTGCATTGCAGAATTGAGTGACTTGTTAGGATTTCGTATTAATAGCAAGCTCACTGTCAAGTTTGTCTTTTCCTCATTCACACAATTTATTCACTCAGGCATCAGAGTTGCCATTGGCTCAAGAGAGGAAACATGCTGGAGATCCCTACACACTAGTGTCCTTACATATCAGGCACTCACACTTACCAGAAGATGCCCAATGTTCACCTAGTGCTGTGGGAACTGTTAACTTATGTAGGCTGAGATAAGCAACTGAACACCTACCAACATCACATCCACAGCTTGTATTGCAGAAGATATAGGTTAGTAATCTGAAGGCATCAGCAACAAAGGGAAACTAAAAGATGTTCAGCGTGAACGTGGAGAGATAAAATAGGCTTCAGCAACTGAAACATCAGTTACCTCAGTTACCTTACTTTAGCTCAAAATAGATGTGACACAAATAGTTGCCTTTGCTACCAGATCAACATTGTTTTGGGTAATTTGTGACTTTTTACATCAAAAACTAATTATCTGGCTTGAGGACTTATGGAAAAAATATGTATGTAAACAAGATTCTGACTGATGCACTAGCATGTTTAAGCAACACTTTCAGTACAGTCAATTTGGCATTAAGGAACTTAAGTAATCTGCTTTTTCCAAATTAATTGTTTGAAATAAATCTATTTTAAACTCACTTTAAATTTGCTATGAAGAAACTAAAACATCATACCTCTGTTGAGATTTTTTGCTGTTCTTTGGGGGCTCATTGAAATTAAGGGCATAGGCTTGGCTTGGTCGGGTAGTGTGAAATGACAGCTCAAAGATGATTAATATTATCAGATTTACATAAAGTTGGTAATATTGCCCAGTTGAAGTTTACAGGTGTTTTTGGGATGATTGTACAGTGTGCATGTAAGTCAGGTTTCACTTTAAAGACAACATTTTTCATTTTTATACAAAGCTTGGATTTTGGACTATGTTTTGACTGATCTCCCATTATGATTCTGAGTTTTGGTCTATGGATCTCTATTCATTCAGATCCTGCTAATGTTCAATGTACTGTATCCATTGCCTTCCACAGTTTGACTGACCAGATTACTCTCCTGTTCTTACCACCTGCCAATAGGTGTATTGGAAGGATTTATAGTTACAAACACATTTTGCATGGCCAACAAATTGTAGTATGGGTCATGAACCCAGACCTTCAAACATTGACCATTGACCTCCTGGATTTTGTCCTATTGTTAACAAATAAATCAAAATGTATGTCAATAGAGTGAAAAAGAAACAGAACTGGTCGGACTCACTCTGCAATAACAGGCTTGGGAGATTCGTGGTACAAATATAGCAGAGAAAGTTGTTGACAAACTGTAATTATAACACTAAAACTTTCCATATACAGTTTTTCATATTAATGTGGAAGAATAATTTTATAATGAAAAGTTGACAAAAAGACAGTGGGAAGTAAATTCTTATCAACAAGAAGTGCTTAAAATAGAAGATTTTGAGTGCACTATGGATGATGAAATGTTTCAATTTTTATCAATTTGATCTTACAATATGAGATAGGTAGTGTTGTTTTAAGGCAAACCGTTTAAAGTTAGAAGTTGTTTGCAATTAGTTTCCTTACCTAATGAGCTTGAGAAAATTCCTCTTGTGAGGTAAAACGGTGCTTTATCCAAGCTACTTTAACAGTCTTGCAATTGGCACTGATGTTTAGTCTGAAATAGTTGGACTTGGATTATAAACAAGAAAAAGAGTGATTTACTACTTCTAAGGAAATGTGGCTGTTTTTTGTGAATATTGAGCATATGCTCAGTCTGATTTGTAAGGTCAAGAGTTAGTCCACTCAAAAATGCATGTTCATGTCTTCCACGAAATGTTTGAAACTTAAGTGCCTTGTAAACACGGAATGTAAGGACATTTGGAATCCACTTCAAGCTTGACCTTGTGAATCCTCTTCTGGAGTTTGTGCTGTGATGTGGTTATTTCGCAATCGATTCAGGTTTCCAGCTTCTTTGTAAAGTAGTTGCATTAGAGTGTTAAAAGTGAAAACAAAAGTGAAAACTTTAATCATATGTGACAAGTTCAGGTGATAGCACTAAGGCTGTATTAGTGGAGGAGGTTGGGCCGGGTTGAATCAACATTGACCAGTAATTTCTACTATTTTCACCACATCAGACTTATATGTGTGAACAGATATGTGTAACACATGGTGTAGTGAGAGAAGTGACTGGTTTGATGGTTGCTGATAATTAAGTAGTTTTTCTAAAAGAATAATGTTGCCATAACAGGCTGTTAATTCTCCTTCATACACAAAATAGTTCAAAATGTATCTCAAAACATTGCTGCTGGATTGAAGAGCATGAACATTCCTTGGCTATAAAATAAATATGCTGTGATTCTCCAGCATGACTGTTCAGGTTGCTAACTCTCCAGGATTGTCCACCAGTCTCTACGAATTGAAGATCAATTTCCAGGATGCTGCAGCATACAGCCTGTCATGTGAATGATAATAGTCTAATAACCAATTGCTTGTCAAGGATTGATTATCTCATAGGTTTGTTGTAAACATGTAAGTTATGAAGCAGACGTGACACTAAGCCCAATGACCTCTGTGTATGCAGCTGATCCACAGCAGACCAACCTTCAGGCTGAGTCATAATATTGTATACTCATTTTAAGGAGTCCTTAAAGTTGAACTCTTTTAAATATAAGGTATAAATGCAACGCAACCTCAGGGGAAAAAACATCTTTTTTATTTGAGCTCTTCTCTTTGCCAAAAATAAAAACATTGAAAATAGGAATAGGAGGGTTGTTTGGTTAATAGGTGAGTTTTATGCAATTGAATGTTGAGTCTTTCTGCTTTCTCAGTGATTGATGAGGATAGATGTATTAACTGACTAATGCTGGAATGTGAGGAAAATCCTATGATCAAACCTTCAGAAATAGATTTAATCACAGCTGGCAAATGTAGAGGAACAAGTTACAAAACATGTGACTTCTATTGGCCATGCTAATGGTCATAAAAGTCAAAATAGATTCGCTGGCAAATTGCAGAAGAACATTTTAATGAAGCTTAGATGGAAATTGGTAGAATGGTAGAAATACCATCACAAATTTGTAGTTACCGTACAAACTAAAGCAGAATCGTCCCCTCTGGCCTCCTGGCATTCAATGACTACACACACTATTTGCCAGGAAGATAAGCCTTTTGTGTTACTATCAGAATGTAGAAATGTTATATTTCAAAGGAATAAGAAATAATTAAAATTTTAATGAGGACAGTGAGTTGAGACTAAATAAACAGGAACAAATCTACAGAATCCATCCTTGCTCTTGACACAACACATGTAAGATAATTTCAACTTGGCCAGTCTGAATGTTATTTGCCACTGACCTGCCCAAGCCTAGATGTTACCCAGATAAATCTGTAGATAAGCATAATTACAAATACCTCAGATTGCTAATACCAATAGATCCTAGATTTTTTTCCATTAATAAGGCTGTAACCCAAATGCAGTCTCATACAGGGGAACCTTGATTATCCGAACATGATGGGTGGGCACTATTTCGTTCGGATAATCGATTATTCGGTTAATCGATTAAATACCTTTCCTCTGGGGCTCTGAGTTTTTAAAGTTTGCTCCTCGTTCAGAAGACTGCAGCAGCACACAGCGCACAAGGCCGTGCCCCCAACACCGGTCCCAACGCCGCCCCCTCTCCGGGGCAGCTGGATTGGACACCAACAAGACTGCTACAGTTGCCTTTGTGGGGTAAGTCTCCAAATAGCACACACACGCAACCACAGCCAGACACACCATTTTACAGCAATGTTTTGATAGGTTCCACCTTTCCCCTGTACAGGACAATGTTGGAGAGATTATGTTGGGAAGGGGGGGGGTTCAGGGTCACACGTGTGTAGAACTCCAAGGAAAGTGTGGGGAGAGAGAGAGGGCAGGTGGTCAGTCATTTGGAGACGGTGTCTGTTTAATCACTGTAAACAAAAGACATGATCACTGTTAGAAACACGTCTTCGATGTAATGTTTCCATCGGGACCTCGAGATCTCCTTCTGATAATCTGATTTTTGGATAAGTGCTATTCGGATATCGAGGTTCTTCTGTAATTCCTCAGAGCCTCGTGGTATGAATATAAACAAGCAGAAAGCAGAACTATAAGTACAAATTGGTTGTACCTTGAAGTATTTTGAGTGCCATATCTTTCACCTCATTGACTCTGGGTACTCCCTCCTCTGGGTTAAGTCCTACTAATCCTTTGTCGTGTGAACAACTAGAAGGTGGCTGAGAGCTGGAGATGATTGATTCCCTGTGGATTAAAAAACTTCATTCAATATTCCCACAACTGTTCTCAGAACTATCTAGTTATCTAAATAGTGAGTCTAGATATCGTGGGAGAATTCATAATGCTGTGATGTACATATTATTACCAATCTTCATCATACCGCCTCGAACTTGTGGAACTGAAAGTAGAAGTTAATGGTTTTATATGGTGTCCCATTTGCACAATTAACTAATGACAAATGATAACATTGAAATAAATATTTTTTTTCCCCTTTTCAACCCTGAATTTAAATCTAGGTCTTTCAAAGAACTATAAACTAAAAGCTAAGTAATACCATTCATAGAACCAGAAACTATCTACACTCTCCTAATCACCACATTCTGATCTGTCTTTACAAGGTCCTTGCAGAAATGTTGGCCAATAAAGACTTGTTTCGCCAGAATGGATGGGTATAAGCTGATAGTATGCTATTTTTATTATGGTGGCTGTGACATGTTCTATTTATATTCAGTATGCTTAATTGACTCTTAATTATTTATTTACATGTGATGAGCAAGCTGCCACGTTGAGAAGGGGTCCATCTTTCAGGTTATGAGGTGAGCAGGGGGCTAGATAAATAGGCAATGAGCTGGACACTTCCCCGATTCATTTGCTACACCCCCATCAAAACCACAACCTTTGAGAAAATGTAATAGCTTGTGGAGCCAATGTGCAAATTGAAAATTGCCTAAAATCTGGAAAACTATGTGAACAATTCAGAGATGGTAAATGTTTTCCAAGAAGTGGAAGACCTTGAACTAGAATGTTATTTGTTAGCCATTTAAGAATGAACTTTGAAATGGACACCAATATCACTGTCACGACATGAGAGAGAGAAAGTTTGTAGAGATCTGTCTTGATGGTGATAGTCTGTCCCTGAAACTCCAAAGTGAAAATTGTTGTTAAGGTGAGCTACCTTCCATGAATAAAGAACATGAATTATTCTCTACAGTAATTGTTTGATTTGATTTATTATTGTCACATGAACCAAGATACAATGGAAAGTATAGTTTTGCACGCTATCCTGACAAATCAAACCGTATCAGTCAATAATTTATATTATAATGTGTCCTTTTTCCCCAGCAAGGATTGACTTTTACACATCACACATGATAAGTCATATTATTTTTAGGCCAGAAGTCAAAGATCAATTTTATATAAAATTAATTTCACAAGAGTATATTTGGAAATATTTAGATATTTCCTCCATTAATTCTAACAGCAATGTCCAAGCTAATGAGTATCCCAATGTGTATCACCTAATCTTATGATATCTTTGAAAAAGAATCATAAGTATGGAGTTCAATTTAAGTTTGAGAACGATATGACAGATTGGGTTATCAAGCATCAACTTGTTGGCCACATAGTCACCCATGGAACCAATTTCTGAAAATGAAGGGAGATGGCCTTTTGGAATTCAAATTCACTGCCAGTTGGTATTCAAAATTCCCAAAAAAGGTACGATTTAGCACTCCATCAGAAAAATTTGCTGCATTTGCCAACTGATTGGTAATAACATCAAACTGAATTACTTTGTCTCCTCCCATCAAGTGAAGAATGTGTCAATGAAGAGAAGAATTGGCCTGCACTGGAAATATGGATGAAGCATCAATGAATTTTGACATGTCTGTAAACATGACCATTACCAAGATTAGTGAAAAACCATACTTGTAAAAGTAGAAAATGCGAGAGGGACTCAACAGTTCTGATAGCATCTGGGGAGACAGAAACAGCGTTAGCATTTCAAGTCCAGTATGATTCTTCTTCAGGATTTGTAAAAATAGCCAGCCATAACATGATATTGCTCATGGTGCATCTAGCATTATGGTAAAATTACAGACAATAGCGATACTCAAGCACAACACTGTGGAGAAATTTCAGGGAACTGTCATCTATGTTCATGAGAGAGTCAGGCAGCATCCAAGGACCAGGAGAATCAACGTTTTGGGCATAACTGCTTCATCAGGAACATCGATTCTCCTACTCCCGATGCTGCCTGACCTGCTGTGCTTTTCCAGTACCACACTCTCAACTCTGATCTCATGCATCTGTAGTCCTGACTTTCTCCTATGTTCGTGACAGAGTCTGGATGAATGAATGTTATTACAAAAAAAAGGATCAAAAATTGCAGAATTTGAGACAAAGAGGACTACATGAAGAAAAATGTTTGCTCTGGTTGGGACTGTTAAAATCCTAATTTGTTGACAAAGAAGTCTGTAATCATCGAGCACCGATGCAATAGTTATTCCAGTGATTTTACGAGTGCTGTTCAGTTCTGAATGTGTGTATGAATAACCCTCTCAGGACAGTATACAAAATATGTGGAACAATTTAATGCTGTAACTGGAAAAAAAAACATATAAAAGTCATTAGTTCCAACTGCAAATTGGTCATAGGCAAAGGAAAGGAAATTCATCTCAAGATTGTCAAAAATATGTAACTTCTAAAATGTGGAGTATTGCAATCTCTCTGTCTCTGTCTCTCTCTGCAACAACAAGGCTAATTTATCTCCCTTGTGTTGAGCTGTTAAATCTGGCATTTGGATTTCAATGGTTTTCCCCTGGATTTGGTTCCCATGGTAACCGGGCCATATTTCCGTAACACCAGACAGAATGAGTAGCAGTTCACATGCTCCGTTTTACTTTTAATTAACATAGGCGATTTAAAACATAACCATCTTATAAAACATTTCATTCCTAACATCTGTCAATACCCCCAAACATTATCCATAAAAATCAACTTCCTGTCTTGTAGACTAAAATGTCAGTCTCAGGAATTTGACTTTTACATGTGAATACCTGTGAAATATTAGATACCTTGGATTTGCTGGATGCAAAACAAACTTCATATAGCAAACTTCTTGATTGTCATCTGATATAATATTAAAGGAGTTGCTGACTTATCATAACAATCAATCCCTATCAATTCATCTAAAACAGACACAGACATGATTTGAAACTCCTAATGCAGAATTTTGGGAGTCAGAAGTCCAAAAGCACCTGTTTCTTCCAAACACATTTCACTTACCAAATACTATTCTTCTAATTAGACTTACACTGTATTCCAAAATGATCATTTCTGAATGAATCTGAACTATCCTGCAACTAACAGCTCCCTTCATCTCCCAAGAGACCCAACTTAATAGATTGATGACAGGCCCACTGAAATATTAACTCAGATCCACTTTGAATGTATTCCTCTCATACCAATTTTTTTTTGGACTACTGGTGCTTTCTAAAATGAAAGAAATGGACTTGTTTCGAATTCTGTGGAGATATCTGGATTTGTTTTAAAATGAATAAAAAAGTATTGGAATTTTTTTTAAAACAAGGCAATTCTTAAAAACTACATGCTGCTTATCTCTCGTTTCCACAATACCTTTGTTGTGAGCTTTGTCTTGAAGAGTGACTCGTAGACTACTGTACGTGTTTCCTGAGCAAATTGTTGGGTCTATTGACTTGTCTACATGTGCCAGAGCAACAGAGTGACAGACTTTCAAACATTTTGCTTCCTTCTAGAGCTAATCATTATCGTCAAAAATGTTTGTTTTTAATTTTCTCTGAAGTGAATCTTCTCTGCAGAGAGAAATGTTTTTGCTCCCCACCTTACCTGGTATGTGTGTCGATGTGTTTGTGTATGTGTTTTGTATTACTTTAAGGAGTACACATTCATGTCACAAACCACATGTGTTAACCAAATTACAACTCTATCAAATATGTGTTATTTTGAAACAAATAAACATTTTGTTGATAGATCTTTCTATTTGAGTCTAATATATAAAAAAAATCAAATGACTGGTCCATTTAGGAACTGGATAAAACAATTATTTTATGTTCTGACCTGTGCAGTAATGGGACTAGAGGAATACGGGCCTCATACTTTGAAGTTTGGTTCCCTATGTCACTCTGTTTCACTGATTTCCTCCAAAGCTATGATTGACGGCTGACCACCAGCGTAATGCTGGCCATGCTCTCACATATTCCAGCAAGAACTAATGCAGAACCATACTCAATTTAAATCCATCTATGGGAACAGGGTACTGCTGACCAACACAAGTTGCTCTTGAGACAATCAAGTGACTTGCTGAATCATTTTGGAGGACGATTAAAAGTCAACTGCGTTGCAATGGATCCAGAGTTTCACAAGTCCATTTGAGTGAGAATGTAAATTTCCATCAATAAAGATATTTTTTAACAATCCAAAAGCTCAACATTGATAACAGATTTTCATTTACATGATTTTGAATAACCAAATTTGAATTCGTCAGTCAATCTGGAGGAATTTTGAAAATTTATCTCCAAGTCACTGTTTGAGGCCTCTGAAGTTTTAGTCATTTACAAAGTCACAATGCACCAAATCCTTATGAAGTAGAATCACTGACTGACCTTTACTCACTTTCAAGACAGCTTTGAGGCCAGTTTCAGATCTGTAATTAAGATCAAGAGAGTGTGGTGCTGGAAAAGCGCAACAGGTCAGGCAGCATCTGAGCAGCAAGAGAATCAACGTTTTGGGCATAAGCTCCTCATCAGGAAACTTGCCCGAAATGTTGACTCTCCTGCTCCTTGGATGCTGCCTGACCTGCTGTTCTCGACTCTGATCTCCAGCATCTGCAGTCCTCACTTTCTCTTCCCAAATTAAGGTGCAGGTTTTGTTTAATGACTTTGACTTTGATTTTAATTTTATTTAAAATAGTTCTTATTAATTATCAACAGAAAAGAAAGCAAATGTTTGTTTCAACTATGGTTTCAGAACTAGCAGTATTAATTTCCCTTGAATTCCTTGTTGAAGTGTAAATGTTCCATGGTTGTACTTGCTATGAATACAAAAAACATTTTAAGATAGTGTTTCACACAGGATTTCTATGCCTCCTCCTTAAAGCTAAATTATTGTTACATTACTGTTGAATATTTCCACTTCAATCAGCAATCTGGGCATAAATTGTGCTCAGAATTGCACTAGTTTTAAAAGCGTTTTATGCTCAAATACTAATTCATTTGCATAGACTTTTTCCATTAACCAATCCAACCTTAGGACATCTTTTCAAAAACTGTATCTGAAACATTTCTTTAAGAGTAACAATCTGGTGCAGTTTTATTAATATATGAAGATGGATCAGACAAAAATAAGCATTTTTAATCAGTGGGACTCATCCACCACTTCTAAATAATAAGTTTGAATAGCTGAAAAATATTTTGAACCAAGAACATACAGAATAATTTAGAAGTTACATTCGTGTATGGTAGTTCATTTTTAATATATTAAGCAAAATAATATCCAAATGTGTTTTGCAGCTTATCAGTCTCTGAGACATGGGGTTATAAACTGTTCATTTTGTAGGAAAGGAATGGCTCATGCTGGAGGAAATAAGTAAAATCAGAAATTAGAAAACTTAAAGAAATCCAATAAATTCAAACTTGTTAAAATCCTGGCAAGTTATTGAAATTGCATTAAATATCAATAATCGAGACTGAGAGTTGTTAATTAGCCTGAAAACCTTTATATATTAGTGTTTGTCTATGCTTTTGCCATTTGAAATCAGTTGTTGTTTAACCACAATTGGCTCTGTGTCAAAATGGTGTGGCTTCAAGTCTTAGTCCATGCCTTAAGCACAAAAGTCAATGCTGATAATTGACCTTACTCCCTCTAATGTTGATCTGCAATACAATATAGAGGGAGCATTACTCTGTGAGAAGCATTGTATTTTAGATGAGATGGGAAATCTTTTCACTACTCAGGTGGGTGGAAAGGAACCCATTGCACCATCTTAAATTAGAAAAAGATCCCGACATTGTTGAAGCAAGTCCACACTGACTCTCTGAAGAGCATCCCACCCAGACTCATACTCCCCACCCTATCCCTGCATATCTCATGGACAATCCACCTAACTTACACATCCCTGGACACTATGGGACAAGTTAACATGGTCAATTCACCTACCCTGCCCATCTTTGGACTGTGGGAGGCAACTCATAGAGACATGGGGAGAATGTGCAAACTCCACAGTCACCCAAGGCTGGAATCAAACCCAGGTCCCTGGCACTGTGAGGCAGCAGTGCTAACCACTGAGCCACCATGCCACCCCAAGAGGCTCAAGAGAGATATCCACTACGTTAATAAATATCCGCTTAATCAACAAGCTGATTTTCTGATCTTGATCACATTGCTGTCAGTGTGAGTTTGCTGAATACAAATTAGTTGCAGCATTTCTTGCAGTATGGCAATGGTTACATTTCGAAAATAACTTAATTAATTTAAAAAATGCTTCAAGAAGCCCAGCAGTCATGTAAAGTGCGATATAAATGCAAGTTGTTCTTTTTCTTTTATTTGTATGATAAACTGTTATTAGTGATTGCTACAACTTCACGTATCAAGAGGATTTATGAGAAAAAACAGATTACTATTACTCTTTGGAAAGGAAGTAGCTGACAGGTGATCCTTAGAGGACGTTATCTTAAATATCATAGAAATTAATTTCCGGGAAACATCTTCACACTCACCGTTGAATATGAGGTTCAAGTTACTGTTATATTTAGGAGTCTTCTTCATAGACCTTTTGATATATGGATTTTCTGACAGGATAGCTGATCAAAATTCCTGGGCAGCATGTTATGTAGCAGTCGTTGGCCCTGCAGTATTTTTCTGCATGATTGGGTTAAAATAAGATGACTAACCTTTCTCAAAAGTATCGACTTCATGATTCTTATTAGTTTAGTTTTTGTCCTCTCTTCTCAAAGAAAGAGAAATGATCATGAACATGTTTCTGCCTGCAAAATAACTGGAATGCCGCAAAGTTATGTGTATTTAAAGATGTGTTAAGGCTTCATCATAAGTAAAAGGCACTTTGCCTGTCTCTTCGGTTTTCAATGCTATTGACAGGAGGGCAATGTATTTTAGAAGAGACATTTTTTGCATGCATTAGTTGACGTTGATGCACATGTCCCAAACTGCATGCAATTTGAACCTTTCAGGAATGCTGCTGTCAGTCCCTTCACTTCAGCAGTAGCAGACACCCTGCAGAACCAAAACAAGATGAGTAATAATTCTGTTTTTTATTAACATCTAGAAGTTCAGTGTATAATTACGCATCTTAAACTGAGTCAGTACAAAATAACAGATTGCACAGTTTGACGCCAGATTGCCGCAAAGCATAAACATTTGCTTCACAGCCTCAATAATTTTTCTTTCTATCAAATGTAGGTTATTTGAGATAATCAGGCAGTTAAAGTATTTTTCTTTTAATCATGAGATGTGTTACAAGACACTGCTGTAAATCCTCAAGTTGGGTCAGTACCGAACTCCACAGACAGCTACAGCAGTGGCTAGTCCTTCCCCCTGGCAATTTCTTGCTTGTGAATGTAGAGATAGTGTTTCCTGGTTAGTGCTCCTTATGTTTTGGTTATCCCTACAATATGGAAGCAGGCCATCCGGCCTATGGAGTCCACACCCACACCGACCCTCCAAAGACTATCCCACCAACACCCACCCCCTTATTCTATCCCTGTAGCCCTACATTTCCCGTGGCTCATCCATCTAGCCTGCACATTACTAGACATTGTGGTCAATTTCCCATGGCCAAACCACCTCACCCGCACATCGTTAGCCTGTGGGAGGAAATCAGCGCACCCAGAGAAAACCCATACAGACACAGGGAGCATGTGCAAACTTCTTGTAAGTGTGAATATTTACTAATAAATCAAGATGCAATGGAAATGTACAGCAATGGTTTATTAATTTGGATTGATTAGAATAGAGATTACTAATCATGGTGATGGTATCATGATAGATTACATAGTCCATGATGGCTCTTTAGTATATGACTGGACTTGGTCTAATCAACACTGGTGGTTTACACGATGTTCCCATGTCCAATGGACGGGCACTGAAGTAATGACATGGACAGAAATGGGATTTTATCTAATAAGCAATGGAGTCACACTGGCAGCAGTGTATAAAATAAGGATTTGTAAGATACCTTGTGCACACTACCAGAAAGGAAAGAAAGAAGGTAGATCTCAGTCCAGAGACAAAGCAATACAATAAAACAAAGAACTGTGGATCTGAAACAAAAGTAGAAATTGCCAGCAAAACCCAGCCAGTCTGGCAGCATCAGTGGAGAGAAAGTTTATGTTTTGAATCTGTTGACTCTTCATTGGAACACCCAGTCAAAGGCTGAGTACTGATACTCCCCTGTGAATGATGACTGCTGACCACTACCTTTTCTAAGTATCACAAGGTTGTTCTTATGGTGGGAGAATGAATAAGGTTTTCAAGGAGTGCAGAAACAGTATTGTACCAAAGTAATTTATGCAACTAGTCTGAAATCACTGAAATTCCCTTTTAAATCAGCTCTCCCAATTTGAGCTGTGCTTATGACTTGGAGGTGCCTATGTTGGACTGAGTTGGACAAAGTTGAAAATCACACAACACCAGGTTATAGACCGACAGGTTTATTTAGAAGCACTAGCTTTCAGAGCACTGCTCCTTCATCAGGTGGTTGTGGAGGTTAAGATCATGCTCACAGAATTTATAGCCAAAGGAGTCCAGTGTCATGGAGATGTGATAGAGTAAACAATCTTAGATTGAAACTTTCACCTTTTATAATGGGATGTGCTGGTTTCTGTTCTTTGATATGTAAATCTCAGAACTTCTTTTAAATTACATTCTCAAGATAGTTCAGCTTTTTAAACAATAGGCGTGAAGTCTGTGTCCCAATGCTATGTCAAACTGACAAACCCTCTGTATAGTTTTACAAAGTTTTACATAGATTCATGCAGTTTTTGAACAAAATAAAATGTAATTTTGCTGAGTGACATCATTCTGGTGTTATGGCCTTATTTACAACTCACTTAACTGCAATTCCACTTTAAAATTATTTCCTTGTAGCTCTATTTTTGTTTCTTTTGCACTTCTCTTTGTGAAAAGTTTGTCAAAGTGCAATTTCGCTTATTGCAAATCTGTACTGCCTAGTTGGAAAAGAAAAAGATGAGTAAAAATGACTTCTGTTACAAATGGGAGAGGAAGATCATAAAACAATTACATTCATCTCAGACTTCTGTCCAGGACAATATTTTGAGCAAAGATTAAATTGACTTATTTGATTCATGACTGGCTGAAAACAAATTCACCCCATAAGTTTATTTGTGTGCACATGTAGGAGCGAAAGATTGAGTGCGAATGTGAGTGTGTAAAAGAGGATGTGAGTGCACGTGATAGAGTGTGTGTACATATGTGTGTGTGTAAGCTTGGTTAGGTGTGTAAGAGGGTGCGTGTATTGGTGTCAGTACGTGTGTGTATGTGTGTGCATATGAGAGCGAGCTTGTGTATGAAGGAGGGTCTGCGTGGGTGTGTATGTATGAGTGAGTGTTTGTGTATGTGCACAGACAGATTTCACACCTTGTAATGTAATTTAAAAGAGTTCTGGGATTTACATATCAAAGAACAGAAGCCAACACATCCCACTCTAAAAGATGTAAATTTTAATCTCAGATTGTTTACTGTATCACATCTCCCTGACACTGAACTCCTTTGGCTATAAATTCTGTGAGCATTATCTTACTTAGATTACTTACAGTGTGGAAACAGGCCCTTTGGCCCAACAAGTCCACACCGACCCTCCAAAGAGCAACCCACCCAGACCCATTCCCCTTTATTTACCTCTTCACCTAACACTATGGGCAATTTAGCATGGCCAATTCACCTAACCTGCACATATTTGGACTGTAGTAGGAAACCCACGCAGACACAGTGAGAATGTGCAAAGACAGTTGCCTGAGACAGGAATTGAACCCAGGTCCCAGGCAGTGCTAACCACTGTGCCACCATGCCACCCCTTCAACCTGCACAATCACTAATGAAAGGGCGGCGCTAATGCTTCCAAATAAACCTGTTGGACTATAATCTGGTGTTGTGTGATTGTAATTGTCTGAATTTTATAGCTATATTAAAGCAAACACCAGATCTTATTTTGCCAATTTACATCTGAAACGAACTATTTCATCTTCTATTAACCTTTCAGACAGTGCATTCTAGATCACAATGCTGCAGCACACAATGGTGTTCTGAATTTCCACTTCTACTTTTTTTTTGCCACTCACCTTAGAACTATAATGTCAGGTTCGTGTCACCTCTTCCAGTCAAAATATGCCCATTGTGTATTCTCCCAATCATTACTTTGAACATCACTTCCAAATAACTTTGTAATTTTGTCTACAGTTTCTCCACTCCATAATTGAAAGCACGAATGCCTGGTTACCTTCAAAGACATTCTTTCTGCATTTTTTACATTACCTTGAATTGTTTCTGTAATGGTGAGAAACAGCTTCTGCCCTGAGGCTTGATCAGTCTTTTATAAAGGTTTAACATAACTATTGTGCCAAAGAGCCAACACAACCAGTTCTAAACCAGTCATAGTGGGCTCAAAATGTTAACACTGTTTCTCGCTCCATAGGTGCTGGCAGACCTGCTGTGTTTCTCCAGCAATCTCTGTTTGTTTCACATCATTTCATTGATTCTTGTACTCCAGGCTGTGGAGGCCAAGTCATTGAGTATATTTAAGACAGAGGTAAGATGGATTCTTGATTGGTAAGGGGATCAAGGGTTAGAAGGAGAATGAGGTTGAGAAACACATCAGCCATGATCATATGGGGAGCAGAGTCAATGGGCTGAGTGACATCATTCTAGTGTTATGGCCTTAGTTACAACTCACTTAACTGCAATTCCACTTTAAAATTATTTCCTTGTAGCTCTATTTTTGTTTCTTCTGCATTTCTCTTTGTGAAAAGTTTGTCAAAGTGCAATTTCGCTTATTGCAAATCTGTACTGCCTAGTTGGAAAAGAAAAAGATGAGTAAAAATGACTTCTGTTACAAATGGGAGAGGAAGATCATAAAACAATTAGATTCATCTCAGACTCCTGTCCAGGACAATTTTTTGAGCAAAGATTAAATTGACTTATTTGATTCATGACTAGCTGAGTGCTACTAAATTTCAGTTGCATGGACTGCAGATACATTTATTTAGGTAAATAATGCTGAGTGCTCAATCTGTGGTTTGGTTATTGATTGATTTACTCATTTAATTACGGACCAAATGGACTGCTATTGCAAGGAAATGGATTTAATGGAGCCTGGGTACCATCATGTAATTTATTATTGATAGATAACTTGATGGTGAAGGTGCATTATAGCACAGTCCCTAAGGTGGATAAGATCTATTGATGGCTCATTTATTTGTATGGTTATTTCGCAGTTGACAAGCTAACCTATTTGTCGATATTTCTAAACAACCTGTCTAGGGATATTGTATCACATCTATGGAACTGGTTAGGCTTGAATCTAAGAGTCCTGGCTCAGAGATAGAAACACTACCACAGTACCGCAAGAGAACCCGCTGTTGTTATTTTTAGATATTTTTAATCAACCTGTTCAGATAACTTATGACTGACCTTTGGAGCAAGTGGGACTTGAACCGGTGCCTCCTGGCCAAAGGAAGGGATGCTACCCATGCACCTCTATCTAACTTGGAACCAGATTCATTTAAAGATGTTGCACTTGAAGTGTTTATTAATTGTGAACATACCTGGTATCTGCTTAGCTAGATCCTTCTCGCATCATATTTATCCAAACTTTGAAGAGTGCATAGGCAATTTATAGTTGTTATGGAAATGTGTTATATGAAATGTTAGTTTTGAATTGCATCGTCTGGTTCCCAGATAGGACTTTAAAAAGGGCACTTCACTAAAACACAGGGACACTGACTGACGATTAAAGTGACCAGGTATCACTAGGTAAGCTATATTCCATTTCATGAACTTGCAGGTTACATGAGGAGCGCAATAAATCCCTGGAGATGTATGATAAGAATCTTTCTTATCAAATAATAAAATGGACTTGCCAGCTCTGCAACAGGACAATAAAGCTTCGAGTGGTGCTGGAAAAGCAGCATCCAAGGAGCAGGAAAACTGACATTTCGGGCAAAAGCCCTTCAACAGGAATGATGCGGGGAGCCTCCAGGGTGGAGAGATAAATGGGAGGGGGGAGGAGGTGTCTTCGAGTTGGCATCTAGCTTCAGCGGCGTAGAGGTCAGTGCACCAAACTACCACTGCACCCCCTTTATCTGCTGGTTTGATGGTGAGGTTTGGATTGGAGCAGAGGGAGTGGAGGGCTGCGTGTTGTGAGGGTGAGAGGTTGGAGTGGGGGAGGGGGGTAGACAGGTTGAGGCGGTTAATGTCCCGGCGGCAGTTGGAAATGAAGAGGTCGAGGGCGGGTAATAGGCCAGCGAGGGGTGTCCAGGTGGATGCAGTGTGTTGAAGGCGGGTGAAGGAGTCTTCGGAATGTGGGCAGAAGTCCTGATTGTAAAAGTAAGCTCGGAGGCGGAGGTGGTGGAAGAAGTGTTCGACAAGTATTGAATTTGTTGATGCGTGGACGGAGGGGAATGAAGGCAAGGCCTTTGCTGAGGACTGATCCTCCTACCGCCCCCTTGACCATGACTCCACCCCCCATCACCAAATCATGATTTCCCATACTACAAACAACCTCATCACCTCAGGAAATCTCCCAACCACAGCTTCCAACCTCATAGTCTGGGAACCCTGCACCACCCGATTCTACCTCCTTCCCAAGATCCACAAGCCTGACCACCCCAGCCGACCCATTGTCTCAGCCTGTTCCTGCCCCAGTGAACTCATCTCCACCTACCTCGATACTGTCCTATCCCCCCCAATCCAGGAAATCCCCATTTATGTTCGAGACACCACCCTCAGTCTCCACCTCCTCCAAGACTTCTGTTTCCCCGGGTCTTGACGCCTCATCTTCACCATGGACATCCAGTCCCTCTACACCTCTATCCGCCATGACCAGGGCCTCCAAGCCCCCCATTTCTTCCTCTCCTGATGTCCCCACCAGTACCCTTCCACTGATACTCTCATTCATTTGGCTGAACTGGTCCTTAACAATTGTTCTTTCGAATCCTCCCACTTCCTTCAGATGAAAGGGGTAGCCATGGGCACACGTATGGGCCCCAGCTTTGTCTGTCTCTTTGTTGGCTCTGTAGAACAGTCCATCTTCTGTAGTTACACCTGCACCACTCCCCACCTCTTCCTCCGCTACATTGATGACTGCATCGGCGCCACCTCGTGCTCCCGCAATGAGGTTGAGCAGTTCATCAACTTCACCAACACATTCCACCCTGATCTTAAATTCACATGGACCATCTCTGACACCTCCCTCCCCTTCCTGGACCTCTCCATCTCCATCTCCATCAATGATGACTGCCTCAACACTGACATTTTTACAAACCCACCGACTCCCACAGCTACCTGGATTACACCTCTTCCCACCCTATCTCCTGCAAAAATGCTATCATGCATTCCCAATTCCTCCACCGTATCTGCTCTCAGGAGGACCAGTTCCACCACAGAACACACCAGATGGCCTCCTTCCTTAAAGACCGTAATTTACCTTCCCACATGGTTGAAGATGCCCTCCAACGCATCTCATTCACATCCCACGCCTCCACCCTCAAGCCCCAACCCTCCAACCGCAACAAGGACAGAACCCCCACGGTCTTCACCTTCCACCCTACCAACCTCCGCATAAACTGTATCATCCGCCGACATTTCCACCACATACAAATGGACCCCACCACCAGAGATATATTTCCCTCCCCAACCCTATCTGCTTTACTCAAAGACCATTCCCTCCATGACTACCTGGTCAGGTCCACGCCCTCCCCTACAACCCGCCCTCCCGTCCTGGCACCCTCCCTTGCCACTGCAGGAATTGCAAAACCTGAGCCCACATCTCCTCCCTCACCTCCATCCAAGGCCCCAAAGGAGCCTTCCACATCCATCAAAGTTTCACCTGCACATCCACCAATATCATTTATTGTATCCATTGCTCCCGATGCAATCTCCTCTACATTGTGGAGACTGGATGCCTTCTCGCAGAGCGCTTTAGGGAACATTTCCAGGACACACGCACAAATCAACCTCACCGCTCCATGGCTGAACATTTCAACTCCCCCTCCCACTCTGCCGAGGACATGGAGGTCCTGGGCCTCCTTCATCACCGCTCCCTCACCACCCAACGCCTGGTGGAAGAACGCCTCATCTTCTGTCTCAGAACACTTCAACCCCAGGGCATCAATGTGGACTTCAACAGTTTCCTCATTTCCCCTTCCCCCCACCTTACTCCAGTTCCAACTTTCCAGCTCAGCACTGTCCTCATGACCTGTCCTACCTGCCAATCTCCCTTCCTACTTATCCGCTCCATCCTCCTCTCTGACCTATCACATTCATCCCCACCTCTATCTACCTATTGTACTCTTAACTAACTTCTCCCCAGCCCCACCCCCCCCTCCCATTTATATCTCCACCCTGGAGGCTCCCTGCCTCATTCCTGATGAAAGGCTTTTGCCCGAACCATTGATTTTCCTTCTCCTCGGATGCTGCCTGACCTGCTGCACTTTTCCAGCACCACTCTAATCTTGACTGATCTCCAGCATCTGCAGTCCTCACTTTCACCTAACAGGATAATAAACCGCGGGGGCGTGAAACCATGGCTAAAATGTCTTATGATATGAGCTAACTCAAGCTACCTTTTGGTATATACTGTATATTTTTGAACTTCTAACAGAAGATAGAGAGAAGTTTGGTGAACATCCACTTCATATGTTTAGATTTGGGCTGGCCGAAGTCACCATGAGGAATGAAGAGAGGGTAGTATCCCCCTTTCTCTTTTCCTCTGGCCTTTGGTCTAAAATGACAATCTGTCTCTTGAGTTGTGAGGTCAGTTTATATCCCTGCAAGCAGATAGAAAATTTTACAGTGACATCTCCAGAAGAGAAAGGGGCATCTTGAAACAGCTTAGTCGAGAATTAAAAACCTAAAAAAACTCTACAGCCAGACCAGGAGACCTGGCATAACCTGTGAATTGATTCATTTACTTTTCAAGAACTATTATTTCACCGAATTTACCAGCCTCTTTATTGAGGCTGTGAGTATGGATTTTGATTAGATTAGATTAGATTAGATTACTTACAGTGTGGAAACAGGCCCTTCGGCCCAACAAGTCCACACCGCCCCGCCGAAGCGTAACCCACCCATACCCCTACATCTACATCTACATCTACATCTACCCCTTAACTAACACTACGGGCAATTTAGCATGGCCAATTCACCTGACCTGCACATCTTTGGACTGTGGGAGGAAACCGGAGCACCCGGAGGAAACCCACGCAGACACGGGGAGAACGTGCAAACTCCACACAGTCAGTCGCCTGAGGCGGGAATTGAACCCGGGTCTCTGGCGCTGTGAGGCAGCAGTGCTAACCACTGTGCCACCGTGCCACCCACAATAGTAGCTTTGGGGTTCTCAGTGCAACAATTCGAAAAGATGCAATGAGAATTCTGCATGGTGATCAACCAGCCCAAAGTTATGGGCTCCTCTGGAAATTGATCGTTTGTCCTTTACGGGAGCTGATTCTTTCCTAATTTCATCTGCTTCAGCAAACGTTCATTCTGCCCCAAGGGGACGTAAAGTGAAATACCTTTGAAGTATAGAAGACCAGGATGTCCCAATTACCAGTTTTACTGGTGGAATAGCTTCAAACCTTTGGTCTGCTGCTTAACGTATAAAATTTGATGATTTCGTACAAGTAATTACAGAGTATGTTACACAGTCCATACATGCCTAGCTCCCTGATTCAACTGTTTGGGAAATCCCTGTACACCATGTGTAGATTTCCCACTCAGTCCCTGCTTGGGATAGCAGGTTACATGACTCCTCCCTCAGTATTCATCCTTAAAGGGACTAGCTTCTACAACTGGCTCTTCTTCCTGTGTCTCTCTCAGGTCCAAGAGATTGAGCTGCGGACGTCAAGTGATGGGATCTGAACCAACGGGACCAGAATCAATCTCCTCCTAAGAACTCAACCACAACCCCCAGCTTCTTCACTGAGGGTTTCCCTTGCAACTCTCCCCCTCTCACACTATAGACAAAGTCTCACCAGAAGCTACACTCTCATCAGATACCCCCAGGCGATGAATTGGCCTCTGTTTTCTTTGCCCAGAGATGGTTGACATGAGAGCCATTTGCCTTCCTTAGCGGAGGTCTAGTGAAACACAAGCCAATCAGGCAGTGGAACATCCAATAAATGGGTCTATCTTTGAATCAAGATGCCCAGATACCAGTTCCACCTACCAGAGCTGTCAGCCAATCGGAAGAGCTGGTTGCTGCAAGAAAGATACCCACTTAGGGAGCACAAAGTTAGCCAGGCCATGGCTAAGAATGGATGAGAGGAATTTCACACGTGAGGGTAAAGGATGAACCACTTGTAGGAAGTGGCAGCAACAAGAGAGGTAGGATGTGTCGATCTCCCACCATAGAGTCATACAGAATGGTAACAAACCCTTCGATCCAATGCATCCATGCAGACCATAATCCCGAACTAAACTAGTCCTATTTGCCTGTATTTGGCCCATATCCCTCAAAACCTTTCCTATTCATGTACCTGCCCAAATGCCATAGAGTCATAGAGCTTGCTTCCCACTATTTTTGAGATGATCACAACAATTCTCTGCATTTGAGGTACATTTTCTCGCTTCCTGTTAATAAAAAATGTGATTTTTTAAACCAGCAACAAATACTGTGTTTTTTGTTTATCATAAATATTCAAATAACTACAAGTTTTTGTTCACCTTGAAGGTTGTGAGGTCAAATATCTTTTGATTTCCACATGACCAAATCGTTCCTAGTACTCAGAAAGGGGGGAAATAGAGTTTGTTGCATTTCTCAGTACCCTCACAGATACACACAATTTTTACATGGTGCAATGCTTGGAAGCTGACATGCAATTTAAATTATACCGAATGGAATGGATAGTCCAATATATTGTTTAGTAGCCTCTGGACCAGAGGAAATAATATGAGCCACTTGCATTTCTACAAGAAATGGAGGCCAATCTGTCAATCAGTGACTCGGAGACAACTTCTGATTTATGACTGACATAGCTTACTAGTTTCAGAGTAATGCAGAGATGGCTCCATAATTCAAACAGCTTATTTGCAAGGCTTTAAATATCTTCAATGTTACCCTTTCCATGTTGACTTTGCAGGACATATGACCACTTTCTCCACACTTCAGTGTATGTGTAGTCAGTCAATCAACTCTCAAACACCACCCACAGACTCCAGCAATCAATCACAATTACAAGGATCAGTGGACAGGCTAATACAATACAGATCATTTATACAGATACAGATCATTTACCGTAAAGCATGACAATTTGCAGGTCACTGTTTAATTATGAGGGGACAAGAGGCTTGCAATTTGGCTGTTGAAGCAAAACACCAGATTAGAGCCCTGACAATGTAATGTTTCAGAGAGATCTCCAAGAACCACAATGAGTCAAGAAAGTGGTTCACCACCATTTTGTCACAGGCAAAGAGAAAAGGGCAATAAATGATGGTGAAGATATCGGTGTCCACATTCCATGAGTGATTTTTTAAAAAAAGAATGAGTGCTCAAAAATATGCAAGCCTGTAGTTCAGACTAAAATGCATGGCAAATAAAGTAACCTTCTCAATTTAGTATGTATTATCTTTAGCTTTTCGCAAAAGGTCAGATAAAAGATGATTGTAAGTATAGACTAATTGATGATCGGAGAGTAGTAATGTCAATGGACTGTTAATCTAAAAGCCAGGCTAATAGTCTAAGACCTTGGGTTTGAATCCGACAATGACAGATGGTGAAATTTGATTTTGATGTAAATCTGGAATTAAAAAGAAAACTAGTTTAATCATATTTAACCATTGCTTCCTTAGGGAAGAGAAAGCTGAGGGGAGATTTGGGATAAAACTTTTCAAAACAATGAGATCTCTAGACAATAAATAGGGACAAATTGTTTTCATTTGGAAACCAGTGGACACAGGTTTTAAAGAGTTTCATAAAAGAAGCAAATGTGATGATGAGAAAAATCTTTTGCACACAGGGAGTAGTTAGAGTGTGGAATGCATTATGTGGAAATCTGGAGGCAATAGGCTCAACTGAGGCATTTATAAGGTGATTGGGTGATTATAGAGTCATAGAGTCATAGAGATGTACAGCATGGAAACAGGCCCTTCGGTCCAACCCGTCCATGCCAACCAGATATCCCAACCCAATCTAGTCCCACCTGACAGTACCTGGCCCATATCCCTCCAAACCTTCCTAGTCATACACCCATCCAAATGCCTCTGAAATGTTGCAATTGTACCAGCTTCCACCACATCCTCTGGCAGCTCATTCCATACACGTACCACCCTCTGCGTGAAAACGTTGCCCCTTGGGTCTCTTTTATATCTTTCCCCTCTCAACCTAAACCTCTAGTTCTGGACTCCCCGACCCCAGGGAAAAGACTTTGTCTATTTAGCCTATCCATGCCCTTCATAATTTTGTAAACCTCGATAAGGTCACCCTTCAGCCTCTGATGCTCCATCTGCCACTTTTCAGCCCATTGGCCCATCTGGTCCAGATCCTGTTATAATCTGAGGTAACCCTCTTCACTGTCCACCTCCAATTTTGGTGTCATCTGCAAACTTACTAACTGTACCTCTTATGCTCGCATCCAAATCATTTATGTAAATTACAAAAAGTAAAAGACCCAGCACCGATCCTTGTAGCACTCCACTGGTCACAGGCCTCCAGTCTGAAAAACAACCCTCCACCCCTCTGTCTTCTACCTTTGAGCCAGTTCTGTATCCAAATGGCTAGTTCTCCCTGTATTCCATGAGATCCAACCTTGCTAATCATTCTCCCATGGGGAACCTGTCAAACACCTTACTGAAGTCCATATAGATCACATCTACTGCTCTGCCCTCATCAATCTTCTTTGTTACTTCTTCAAAAAACTCAATCAAGTTTGTGAAACATGATTTCCCACTCACAAAGCAATATTGACTACCCCCAATCAGTCCTTGCCTTTCCAAATACATGTACATCCTGTCCCTCAGGATTGCCTCCAACAACTTGCCCACCACCGAGGTCAGGCTCACTGGTCTATAGTTCCCTGGCTTGTCTTTACCGCCCTTCTTAAACAATGGCACCACATTTGCCAATCTCCAGTCTTCGGGCACCTCACCTGTTTCTATCGTTGATACAAATATCTCAGCAAGAGGCCCAGCAATCACTTCTCTAGCTTCCCACAGAGTTCTTGGGTACACCTGATCAGGTCCTGGGGATTTATCTACTTTTAACCATTTCAAGACATCCAGCACTTCCTCCTCTGTAATCTGGACATTTTGCAAGATGTCACCATCTATTTCCCTACAGTCTTTATCTTCCATATCCTTTTCCACAGTAAATACTGATGCAAAGTATTCATTTAGTATCTCCCCCATTTTCTGTGGCTCAACACAAAGGCTGCTTTGCTGATCTTAGAGGGACCGTATTCTCTCCCTAGTTACCCTTTTCTTTGAGTTGTTATAACTGCGTCTGCATCGACCACTTCCCCTGATTGGGCTGAATGGCCTGTTTTTGTGCTATACAATTTAATGTAGTTAGACTGCCTTTCAGGTTTGTTGGCAGGGTACAAATGCATTTTTGTTCTTATATGATCTTACAAGATAAAATCCAAAGTGCTACAACAGAAATATGATGTTAAGGCACAAAATGGGAACACTCTGAATTATGAGTGAGAAATGTGGCTGGCGTAAATATTACTTTGGAGAAAGTCAGAATTGGGTACTGCAGATGCTGAAGATTAGAGTCAAGATTAGAGTGGTGCTGGAAAAGTACAGCAGGTCAGGCAGCATTTGAAGAGCAGGAAAATCGATGTTTCGGGCAAAAGCCCTTCATCAGGAATGAAGGACTTTTGCCCAAAATGTCACTTTTCCTGCTCCTCAGATGCAGTCTGACCTGCTGTGCTTTTCCAGCACCACTCTAATCTTTATTTTGGAGAAAGTCCATCGAAATTTCTGCAAGTACCAAGAAAAGATTGTATGTGACCATCGTCCCATTTCCCAGAAGGAGAAACCAGTAAAACATGCAAATGATGTATACAGGTCCAATTGGTTTAGTATACCTCAGAATACCAAATCCCAATATTGGCACACTGAGTGCATTTCAAAGAATGACACACCACCTCCACACCCACCCATATCCCAAGTGGGACAGCAAGTAACCCCATCAGATTGACTGTTCTCCACATGGTGATATGCCCATTCCCTGCTAAGTTAATACCAACAATGTTAGGACATATCATGTAGAGGTCTTTAATTGCCCAGTTAAGGCTTTCAAATGGCAGTGGGGAGGATTAGTGGTCTCAAAGACATTCCTACTTTGGACCCCAATGTCATGGAGTCAAGAGGGTAGTGAAGGGCATACCCTACACCCACTGATTTCAATACTCTCCCCATCTCCATCATGTCGTTGGGTGGGTGGAGGGTGTTGGTGGTGAGAGATGATTCCATTCATGGAGTCAATTTTATTGACAGCTCCTCAACAGAGAAGGCAGGAGAGAGCTGCAGTCTTACAATATAATCAGCTCCAACATGCTCCACTATCCTGATGGAAAGTGTTAAGGTAGCAGAGTGGGTACATTCCTGGATTAGTTAGGCTGAGATTAATGATCCAGATCCATGAGTTCATAGCCTCAGCAAGCCAACTGGGCTATGTACATGCAGTTAAGTAAATAATTCTGGAATTTAAAAAAAATGTTGATCATGAAACTGTGAGATTGTTGTAAAATCGCATCTGATTGACTTATGTCATTTATATGACTTTAGACTCACAGCCACACACTTGACTCCTAACTGTTCCCTAGACAGGGACAAGCAAGCCACGATAAGGGATAAGACTGGACAATGACCACTGGCCATTGAAGTTCTGCTTCTGAATAAAATAAAAATGGCGTGGTTATGGACATTTCCTCTAATTTTGCCTCTGAGATCCATACAAAGCAAGGAATCAGACAGCATTGCAGCACACACGCATCCTCCATCTTGGAGCACAGGCTGCAGTCTTGTCTGCTCTGTCCCAATGCCACCTGATACTGTGCCTCACTCTCAAAGCAGAATCGGAGTGGTTCCGGAGTCAGAACTCTGAATTCCATGATTCACATTATTACACCACCTTGAGGTCACACTTGCACAGCACGCAGCGTTAAACAACTGAACTCAACTATTTATAATCCCAACTACTGCACCAAACACTTGCTAGCAATGTTTCTTTTTTTGCCATTTACACCTTCTCTTGCCCCATCTTTTATTTTTAAGTTATTTTCAGTTATCCCCTCAATACTTAGCTACTGATGATCTTTGCTGAAATATTTTTCATGGGAAGTGGCATCAGTAGTGAAGTCAGCATTTATTGCCCATCCATACATGCCCTTGTCAAGAGCCGCCTGCTTGAACCACTGCAATGCATGTAGTGTATAATGCTGTGAGGGGTGTATTTCCAGCATTGTGAGTCAGAGACCCTGAAAGAATGGTGACATATTTCCAAGGCTGGACGTTGTATAGCTTGGAAGGGGATATGCAAGTCTTGGTTTTCTCATGCACCTGCTGTCTTTGCCCTTCTAGAAAGCAGAGGTCAAAGAACATAGAACATTGGTTTGGAAGATGCTTTCTTGGTGAGACGCTGCAGTGCATGTTATACATGATACAGGCTGCTGTATCTGTCAATTGATGATGAAATGAATGAATGTTGAAGCTGATAGATGAGGTTTCCATCTGATGAGTTTATTTATCCTGGATGGTATCAAGCAATTTGAATGTTGTTGGAGCTACAAGAAGCTGCACTTGTACTTTGTAGATAATAGAAAGAGAAGGTGAGTTACTCATGGCAGCATTCCCATGAGAATTCCTAGCTTCAGACCTTCCTGTGTAGCTATAAGACATAGAAGTGGTAGGAGGCCATTCAGCCCATCGAGTCTGCTCCACTACTCGATGAGAACATGGCTGATCTGATAATCTTCGATTCCACTTTCCTGCTTTTACCTCATTATGCTGGATGCCTTACTGATTGTTATATGTCTGACTCAGCTGTGAATACACTAATGACACAACCACAAGAGCTCTTCGACAGCAACGAATTCCGCGGATTCACTACCCTCTGAGAAAATAAATTCCACCTCATCTCAGTCTTAAACGTGCAACTCCTTATACTATGGTTATGCCATCTGGTCTCAGACTCTTCCACAAGGGGTACAACCTCTCCACATCTGGCCTGTCCAGTCCCCTAACAACCTTGAATGTTTCAATAGGGTCACTGCTCATTCTTCAATATTTCAGTAACTGCAGGGTCAACTGACTAAAACTCCCCCCATAAACAAATCCCTCCATATCTCGAGTCAGCCAAGTGTGCCTTCCCTCTACTGCCCACAATGCCACAGTATCCTTCCTTAGGTAAAGGGCCCAAAACTATTTACTGTATTCCAGTTGTGGACTGACAATTGCCTTGTGCAGTTTTAGCAAAACCTCCTTATTTTTGTACTCCTTTCCCTTTGAAATAAAGGCCAGCTTTCTCTACTGCCTTCATATCCTCCCCAATCTGGAGTGTTCATAGTTGGCTGCAATACTCCAGTTGTGACTAAACCAGACGAAAGGTTCTTCATAACTTCTTTCTTTTTGTGCTCAGTGCCACTATTTCTAAACGGTGTGATTACCTTATTACGACTTTCTCAACTGCCCATCATTTAGCCAGCGTCAAATTGGGAGTTGCACAAGGTTGTTAAGGAAACAGTGTTCCTAGATGGTGGCACAGTGAAAGGGAATGGGTGACTGGGTGGAAGGGGATGCCTTTGGACTTCCCAATGTTTAACCACAGGACGTTTTTGCTCATCCAAGACTGAATACAGTCTGGCATCGCAGAAGCAGTGATGGACTATAGCTGTGGGAGCTGGGACTTCAAGTTACAACTTAATGTTACCTCCCCTCTACATGGGGCAATTGCTCAATATCTATGGATTTGTTTTCATATTCGTTCACAGGGATATGGACATCACTGACTAGACCAGCATAATTGCCCATTGCTATTTGCACAGAGGGCAATTAAGAGTGAACTACATTGCAGTGGATTTGGAGTCACTTATAGGCCAGACCAGGTAAGGATGGCAGATTTCCTTGCCTAAAGGACATTAGAGTGATAGAGTTATATAGTATGGCAACAGACTCTTCAGTCCAACTCATCTCCACTGACCAGATAAACTGAACTGATTTATTTTATTGAACCACTTGAGTTTTAAACATGGTACTCACTTTTTATTCCAGATTTTTATTGAATTCAAACATCACCATGTCTGCGGTATTTGAACCCACTACTCTGGCCCAGTAACCAAGGATTCTGAATTCCTGTTCCAGTTACATTACACCATCTCCCCTCTAGTACTAAAGAGACAGGGAGAAGATAAAAATAAGAAAGAGGCAAGGACAGAACATCTGGGGATTTCAGAGGTAATGGCACCTCTACATACATTTTAGAATCGCAGTACCCTTACAGGTCAGACAAAGGCCATTTAGCCCATCAAATCTCCACTGACCCTCCAAAAACCATCCCACCCAGACCCACTCCATTTCTGTAATCCTGCATTTCCCATGGCTAATCCATCTAGCCTGTACATCCCTAGACATTATGGGCAATTTAGAATTGCCAATCCACCTCACCTGCACAGCTTTCGTGTGTGGGAGGAAACTGGAGCACCCAGAGGACACAGGGAGAATGTACAAACTCCAAACAGACAGTTGCCAGAGCCTGGTAACAAACGAGGGTCCCTGGTGCTGTGAGGCAGCAGAGCTAACCACTGAGCATAGTTTTATTAACCATTTCTGCTAAAAAAAATGTTCAGGGATCAATTCTTAATAAGGAGCACTGGGCTCGAAACATTAACTCTGTTTTCTCCTCACAGACGCTGTCAGACCTGCTGAGTTTCTCCAATAATTTCTATTTTTTTGTTTCAGATCTCCAGCTCGAGAGTTCTTTGTTTTATACTGGCTAAAGAGGACTTTGGCGGTTTGCTGAAACTGAATAAACTGATGGAATATATGAGTATTTGTGAACAAAATAGTCATCAGCAAGAGTACAGATAATAAATGACTGAAATACTTGAAGACATTTGAGGCACCAAGACCATATGAAATGTATCTAAGAGTTGAAACAGAGATGGGAACAATCTTGTGTTTTGAATTTTACGTAATTGGAAGTGATTAATGCCTAAAAACCTCAAGAAGGGTCAGTGTCATGATCATGAGAATTATAAACTGCTGGCTGAAGGCTGACACATGCCACAGATGGAGCTGAACATATGTCTTTTTTAACTAAAATAAATTACTGAGCTAATTGGCCTAAAGATTTTCAGCAGATTTGCCATTTTATTCAACAAAATAAACCAGGATTTGACTCCAGCAGACTAACTGAATATTGTAGTAACTGAAGATAGGGTGGGGCGAGGGGAGTAGTGTAAACATTTATTCCTTACCCCATCGCCTCCACTCTACCTTCTTCAATCTTGTTTCCTGAACATTTAATTGCCCATTCTGTAACTGATTACAATGTGGTGTGATAAAGCAGTTCAGAGCAGAACACCATGAGCAGTAACTTGGACTTTATTCAAAAAGTGAAAATGTCATGAAGAGACCTCTTTATTCAAAATACCATTAACAATTAAACAGATTATTCAAATTTGTCGTCAAATAATTTAGAGATGAGTGTTTGTGTGTTTTGTATTGCAGCTCAGTGCTCCTTTCACAGAACACTCGGACTTGAGCAGATTCAGTCTTGTACAAAATAAAAACCGAAAGAACTGTGGATGCTGGAAATTCAAAACAGAAATTGCTGGAAAAACACAGCAGGTCTGGCAGCGTTTGTGGAGAGAAATCAGAGTTAACGTTTCAGATCGAGTGATCCTTCCCCAGAACTGATGGTAGCTAGGAAAATGTTGATACATACGAAGAAGATAGGGTGGGGGGAGGGGAGTAGAGTAAACATTTATTCCTTACCCCATCGCCTCCACTCTACCTTCTTCAATCTTGTTTCCTGAACATTTAATTGCCCATTCTGTAACTGATTACAATGTGGTGTGATAAAGCAGTTCAGAGCAGAACACCATGAGCACTGACTGGAGAAATGGCTTCTTCCACTGACTTTACCATCCCTTTATCACTCCAGGAATATTCTCTCTAGTCAACTCATCTTTGAGGGAAGGTGCTTGGCCAGAATCAACATTGTGGTCAGCCTGTAGAATTGTCATCACATGATAAAAAAAAAGACACTTTGCAATGTCTGACCATAGTCCAACCTTTGGCTTGTTTGTTCAGGAAGGATATGGTGTCAAAAATATTCCATAACCTGTCGTCCAATCCCAGCCCAAGGCCATACAATGCTGTAAAGTTCATGGCTACAGCAGTAAAAATTCCTTGTGAATATTTGCTTAAATCTTGTATAAATTATGCACTGGTCCCTATAGGTCTACAAATAGTCAGTTTAGAACCAGAATTTTCTTCAGATTATATTAGTTGTGTGACATTCCAGCTTATTAGCAATTTTGTCACAATTTATCAACATGATCTTTTAAAATTACTCATTTAGGATTTCCTCAATGACTCAGCTGGTTTATCCAGTTTTTAGCTGAGCCAGATAGCTCACGGCTGTCCAGCTTATATTACAACCAAAATCAGAAGTTGCTGGGGAACCTCAACAGGTCAGGCAGCTCCTGTGGAGAGAAAGAAGCATCAATGTTTTGTGTCCAACAACCTTTCTTCAGGACAGACATCAGACTAGAAACATTGACTCTGTTTTTCTCTCCACTGATGCTGCCAGATTGACTGAGATTCTCCAGCACTTTCTGTTTCAGTTTCAGCTTTCCAGCAGTTTTGTTTTAGTTTGATCACAGTTTCTATTAGTCCCTTCCTTAGATTAAACATTGCAAGACACCTTACAGGGAAAATTTGGGGAAATTGAGACAGAAACTATTGAAAGTGGCCAAAGGCTAGTAAGATGAAATTTCCAGTAAGATGGTGATGGATTCGAGCTTCTGATCCAGGCAATGTCCACCCTTTTCTTTTCATTTATTTTCCATTTTATCTTTCTTTTCTCATTTTATTTGCCTCTTGTTGAAGAGCCAAGTGGCCTGCTTCCACATTGTAGAGATTCTGTGAAAGTGGGAGTCAGGATCCCAAGTGGGGCTCACAAACTGAAACTTTGATACTGTGAGATCTGAGGCTCCAGTGGCTATATTTGTGGGACTCCACACACTACCTCCAGCTCTTGCACATCTCCTCTCCCCTCTCTTTCCACCACTCAAGTAGGTCTGCCTCAAAACTTCACTCCACACTCGCAGTTTCCACTGAGGTGCCAAAGCAATGTTTCAAGCCATGAATTGGGGTGACAGTGGTATGTGTTGGAAAGCCCTGATTTAGGAAAAGGAAATTCAGTCTGATTCTGGATCATTCTGACTGTGTAGCATCTCCTCCTAGCAAATCAACCAACTAGGACTTAGCTGTATACACAAATAACTGCTACTAAGACTGGATACTGCGATAAGGAACCACACAAATAAATATTTCATGGCTGTACCTGTGCAGACTGGGAAATGATGAGCATATGACATTTTGCTTTGTGCTGGCTGACCAAAATCCTTCAGGGTGGAAAAGGAGATTGGCTCATAGCGGATGTCATCGCCAAAATTACGTTACTGAACTCAATGGGTTTTTAACAACAATCGTTATTTGGTTACCATAAATTTTTATTAGATTTAAAAGTCACTATCAGCTCTGGTTGAATTTGAATTCACATCTCTTGTATATTAACCTTGGAGACTGGATTTTTAATTTTGTGACGTTAACACTGCACCATTACCTCCCCATAATTCCTGATTCAACACATTTTCCTCCCTGTTACATTAACATTTTAACAGTATGACTGTAGTCAAGGCTGAATGTGGTGCAAATATCTGATGGAAGAGTTGTGAAGTTCCTCTGTACTGCATTAACGACTGAGAAACTATTTTGTCGCAAATTACAAAAGAACTACGAAGACCATAAGATATAGAAGCAAAATTAGGCCATTCGGCCAGTTGAGTCTGCTCTGCCAAACAATCATATTTGATATGTTTCTCAACCCCATTTTCCTGCCTTCTCCCTATAATCTTTGATTCTCTTGCTAATTAAGAATCTATTGATCTGTTTTAAATGCACTCAATGACCTCACCTTCACTGCCCTCCCCACAGATTCCCAATCCTCTGGCTGAAGAAATTCCTCCTCATCTCAGCTCTAAAGGGTCACCCTTCACTCTGAGGCAGGGTGCTTGAGTCTTAGTCTCTCTCATGTAGCCAGTAGAATAGTACAGTGGCTCAGTGGTTAGCTCTGCTACCTCACATCACAAGGGATCTGAGTTCAATTCCACCTTCAGGTGACTGTGTGGAGTTTACACATTCGCACCTGCGCCCCCCCACCGTCTGTGTGGGTTTCCTGTGGGTGTCTAGTCTAGGTGGATTAGACATGGGAAATGCAGAGTTATAGGGTAAGGGAAGTGGGTCTGGATTGGATGTTCTTCAGAAGGGCAGTGTGCACTGACTGGCCTGCTTCCACGCTGTAGAGATTTTATGATTCAGGAGACTTGCAGTACATTCATGAGCTGCACTATTCTTTGCTTCCTTTGTGACTCCATGAATTGTCAGTCACTATACAACCTGTCTGGATCCATGGTGGTATCAGATAATTTTGTCATCAACTTTGACTAAATATAGATCCTGATATTCCCATCCATCCTTATATAGGGGTGACTTCTTCCAAAGACTCCAGTCTTATGGTGGATGGCTGTTTCTCCAGCATCTGCAGTCCTCACTTTCTCCTGTTATAGATGGTGGGACCGATTCAGGTGACGTGATTGTGGACTGTTTGCTGCCTTTATGCTTCTGCAGTACTGTAAGCAGAATCACTGAATTGTTATGGTGCAGAAAGAGACAATTCAGCACAACATATCTGCACTGGTTCTGTAAACATCGCAACTTAATACCATTCTCCTGTATTTTCTCTAACTAAGCATGTTGTTTCAGTTTAAATAATGTAGGGAAATAAATGGTAACACCTTGCAAAATGTCCAGATTACAGAGGAGGAAGTGCTGGATGTCTTAAAACGGTTAAAGGTGGATAAACCCCCAGGACCTGATCAGGTGTACCCAAGAACTCTGTGGGAAGCTAGAGAAGTGATTGCTGGGCCACGTGCTGAGATATTTGTATCATCGATAGTCACAGGTGAGGTGCCCGAAGACTGGAGGTTGGCAAACGTGGTGCCACTGTTTAAGAAGGGCAGTAAAGACAAGCCAGGGAACTATAGACCGGTGAGCCTGACCTCGGTGCTGGGCAAGTTGTTGGAGGGAATCCTGAGGGACAGGATGAACATGCATTTGGAAAGGCAAGGACTGATTCGGGATAGTCAACATGGCTTTATGAGTGGGAAATCATGTCTCACAAACTTAGTTGAGTTTTTTAAAGAAATAACAAAGAAGATTGATGAGGGCAGAGCAGTAGATGTGATCTATATGGACTTCAATAAGGCGTTCGACAAGGTTCCCCATGGGAGAATGATTAGCAAAGTTAGATCTCATGGAATACAGGGAGAACTAGCCATTTGGATACAGAACTGGCTCAAAGGTAGAAGACAGAGGGTGTGGTGGAGGGTTGTTTTTCAGACTGGAGGCCTGCGACCAGTGGAGTGCTACAAGGATCGGTGCTGAGTCCTTTACTTTTTGTCATTTACATAAATGATTTGGATGCGAGCATAAGAGATACAGTTAGTAAGTTTGCAGATGACACCAAAATTGGAGGTGTAGTGGACAGTGAAGAGGGTTACCTCAGATTACAACAGGATCTGGACCAGATGGGCCAATGGGCTGAGAAGTGGCAATTGGAGTTTAATTCCAATAAGTGCGAGGTGCTGTATTTTGGGAAAGCAAATCTTAGCAGGACTTATACACTTAATGGTAAGGCCCCAGGGAGTGTTGCTTGGAGTGCAGTTCATAGCTCCTTGAAAGTGGAGTCGCAGGTAGATAGGATAGTGAAGAAGGCGTTTGGTATGCTTTCCTTTATTGGTCAGAGTACTGAGTACAGGAGTTGGGAGGTCATGTTGCGGCTGTACAGGACATTGGTTAGGCCACTGTTGGAATATTGCGTGCTATTTTGGTCTCCTTCCTATCGGAAAGATGTTGCGAAACTTGAAAGGGTTCAGAAAAGGTTTACAAGGATGTTGCCAGGGTTGGAGGATCTGAGCTATAGGGAGAGGCTGAACAGGCTGGGGCGGTTTTCCCTGGAGCATCGGAGGCTGAAGGGTGGCCTTATAGAGGTTTACAAAATTATGAAGGGCGTGGATAGGATAAATAGACAAAGTCTTTTCGCTGGGGTTGGGGAGTCCAGAACGAGAAGGTGTAGGTTTCGGGTGAGAGGGGAAAGATATAAAAGAGACCTAAGGGGCAACATTTTCACGCAGAGGGTGGTACGTGTATGGAATGAACTGCCAGAGGAAGTGGTGGAGGCTGGTACAATTGCAACATTTAAGAGGCATTTGGATGGGTATATGAATAGGAAGGGTTTGGAGGGATATGGGCCAGGGACTGGCAGGTGGGACTAGATTGGGTTGGGATATCTGGTCGACATGGACGGGTTGGACCAAAGCGCCTGTTTCCATGTTTTACATCTCTATGACTCTATAATCACCCAATCACCTTATAAATGCCTCAGTTGAGCCTATTGCCTCCAGATTTCCACATAATGCATTCCACACTCTAACTACTCCCTGTGTGCAAAAGATTTTTCTCATCATCACATTTGCTTCTTTTATGAAACTCTTTAAAACCTGTGTCCACTGGTTTCCAAATGAAAACAATTTGTCCCTATTTATTGTCTAGAGATCTCATTGTTTTGAAAAGTTTTACCCCAAATCTCCCCTCAGCTTTCTCTTCCCTAAGGAAGCAATGGTTAAATATGATTAAACTAGTTTTCTTTTTAATTCCAGATTTACATCAAAATCAAATTTCACCATCTGTCATTGTCGGATTCAAACCCAAGGTCTTAGACTATTAGCCTGGCTTCTAGATTAACAGTCCATTGACATTACTACTCTCCTATCAATACTTACAATCATCTTTTATCTGACCTTTTGCTAAAAGCTAAAGATAATACATACTAAATTGAGAAGGTTACTTTATTTGCCATGCATTTTAGTCTGAACTACAGGCTTGCATATTTTTGAGCACTCATTCTTTTTTTAAAAAATCACTCATGGAATGTGGACACCGATATCTTCACCATCATTTATTGCCCTTTTCTCTTTGCCTGTGACAAAATGGTGGTGAACCACTTTCTTGACTCATTGTGGTTCTTGGAGATCTCTCTGAAACATTACATTGTCAGGGCTCTAATCTGGTGTTTTGCTTCAACAGCCAAATTGCAAGCCTCTTGTCCCCTCATAATTAAACAGTGACCTGCAAATTGTCATGCTTTACGGTAAATGATCTGTATCTGTATAAATGATCTGTATTGTATTAGCCTGTCCACTGATCCTTGTAATTGTGATTGATTGCTGGAGTCTGTGGGTGGAGTTTGAGAGTTGATTGACTGACTACACATACACTGAAGTGTGGAGAAAGTGGTCATATGTCCTGCAAAGTCAACATGGAAAGGGTAACATTGAAGATATTTAAAGCCTTGCAAATAAGCTGTTTGAATTGTGGAGCCATCTCTGCATTACTCTGAAACTAGTAAGCTATGTCAGCCATAAATCAGAAGTTGTCTGCGAGTCACTGATTAACAGCTTGGCCTCCATTTCTTGTAAAAATGCAAGTAGCTCATATTATTTCCTCTGGTCCAGTGGCTACTAAACAATATATTGGACTATCCATTCCATTCTGTATAATTTAAATTGCATGTCAGCTTCCAAGCATTGCACCATGTAAAAATTGTGTGTATCTGTGAGGGTACTGAGAAATGCAACAAACTCTATTTCCCCTCTTTCTGAGTACTAGGAACGATTTGGTCATGTGGAAATCAAAAGATATTTGACCTCACAACCTTCAAGGTGAACAAAAACTTGTAGTTATTTGAATATTTATGATGAACAAAAAAATACAATATTTGTTGCTGGTTTAAAAAATCACATTTTTTATTAACAGGAAGTGAGAAAATGTACCTCAAATGCAGAGAATTGTTCTGATCATCTCAAAAACAGTGGGAAGCAAGCAATGAGTTAAAAAGTATTCAAGTTACAACTTACAAATAGAATTCACTGACTATTTTTTATCAGTTTCACCACAAAATGTTTGTTTACACTTTTCAATTTTTACTTTTCATGGTTATTAGTTTTTGTTGAGACTCCAAGTAGTTCCCATGTAGGTGTGATGATAAAATGACTGGAGATTATATATAAAGGAATAGGTAGGATCTTGTATTTAGCAGTTTCATGATGATATAAGGGATTTGAGGCAGTCCTAAACTATAGAACTCAGACCATAGCAGAATATCAGCTCCCTTGCACCCATGAGTTTCTTCACTGGAGTTTGAAAGGGGGCATCATTGAAATAGATAAAATTCTGCCAGGGCTGGACATACTGAATCTGGGAATGATATTTCCTCTAGCTGGGAACAAGAGGATTGAAGTCTCATGATACATGGTAGTCCATTTTAGACAGAGATGAGGAGAAATTTCTTTACTCAAAGGATTAAGAGCCTGTGAAATGTTACCAGACGCCAAAATGTGATGGCCACATCACTAAGTATATTTAAGAAATAGATTTTCAGAGGTTAAAGGTGTCAAGGGATTTGGGGATGGACTGAGATTATGGAATTTGAAATAAATGATCAGTCATGATCATGATGAATGGCAAAATGAGCTGAATGATTTACTCATGATCCTATTTTCTATGTTTTCTCTCTATTTTCCATAACAACTGGGGAGGTAAGAGAATTTGTTGCAAAACTATTGTGTATCAGAAGTCAGAATTCCCGAAAGAATGCATTAATTACACAAACTCTCTCTGTATTTTTGCCATAAATCAGTGTCCACTGCAACATGTTAGTGCATCTAATATGTAAACTAAGATCTGAAGGAGGATCACACCAAAATGTTGACTTCTCCACCTCCTGATTCTGCCTGGCTTGCTGTGTTCTTCCAGCCTCCTGCTTGTCTACCTTGGATTCCAGCATCTGCAGTTTTTTATTGTCTCTGATCTCTATCTTGGCAAAGAAACCAGGGAAAATTTCAGTATTTTCATTTCTCAACTTTGTCCTTCCACCTGTCTAAAAATCGATGGGCTTTTTACCGCAGGAGAGGCCTAATTGTTTCCATTGTCAGAATCAGAATCAGAAGTAATGGTTTTAAATACCACCCCAGATCCAGGAGTGAAGTATTTAGTCTGACACATCAGTGTGATACTGAGTCTCCATTCAATTGGGATGAGCGGATTCTTACAAAAATGTTAAACCAAGGCCTTATATGTACAAAATGTTCTGAGGCAGTGGCAGTGGCAGGATCCACTGGGCATGTGATCCCGAGACCCATATGAAGGTTCTGGTGGACATAGCTTCAGATCCAGCTGGAACAGCTTGTGGAAATTAAATACAATGAATGAATTTGGATTTCAGTGATAGTGACAGTGAGACAGGACCTATGTAAGGCCTCTTCTAGAGTATTGTGTCCAGTTCTGGCTGCCTTGTTATAGCTGGAGAGGATTCAAAAGAGATTTATTAGGATGTTGCTGGGAATGGAAGCTTTCAGTTTTGAGGCGAGGCTGGATAGGCTGAGAATTTGTTCACTGGAGTGTAGTGAGAGGTGACCTTACAGAGGTTTAGAAAATCATGAGGGGTATAGATAGAGATAATGGTAGGTGTCTTTTTCCCTAGGATGGGGGTTTCAAGACAGGACAGCACATTTTTAAGGTGAGAGCAGAGAGATGTGAGAAATGACATGCGGAGTAATTTTTTACACACAGAGGGTGGGTCATGAGTGGAATGAACTTCCTGAGGAAGTTGTAGATGTAGGTCCAGGTACAGTTTAAAACTTGTAAAAGCATATGAGTTGGAAAGGTTTAGAGGGACATGGACCAGGAGCAGGCAGGTGGGACTACTTTAGTTTGGGATTATGTTCGGCATGGACTGGTTGGACCAAAGAGCCTGATTTTGTGCTGTATGACTCTATGACTAAGCGCTATGACTGTAAAAACCCATCTGGTTCAACAAACATTGTTTAGGAAAGCAAACCAAACATCCTCCCTGGTCTGGTCTACATATGGCTCCAGCAGAAGAGTGTGGTGCCCAAAAGCACAGCCGGTCAGGCAGCATCCGAGGAGCAGGATACTCGATGTTTTGAGCATGAGGTCTTCTTCCTGATGCCCGAGACGTCGATTCTCCTGCTCCTCGGATGCTGCCTGACCAGCTGTGCTTTCCCAGTGCCACACTTCTCAACTCTTACCTGTAACATCTGCAGTCCTCACACTCTCTTACATGTCTCCAATCCCACAGCAAACCAGTTGACTCTTAGCTGCCCTTGGAGATTCAAGGAGCAAAGGCTATAGTCTCAGAATAAAGGAGAGCCAACCTAAGACTGAGATGAGGAGGCATTCCTTCTCTCAGTGTTGTCAGCCTTTAGAACTCCTTGCCACAGAGAGCTATGGGTACAGAGTCCTTGTATATATTTCAGGCTAAGGTAGATAGATTCTTGATCAGTTGGGGAATCAAGGGTTATGGGGAAATAGCAGGACGTGAGGAGAGTTGTCAGATCAGCCATTATCCTATTGAATGGCAGAGCAGGCACAAAGGGCCAAACAGGCTACTCCAGTTCCTACTTAAGGGCTGCCATGTGGATCAGTGGTAGTGTTCATACTCCTGGAATGGAAGGCCTGGGTTCAAGTCCAATCTGCTCCAGAGGCATGTACTATCATCTCTGTACAAGTTGATTTAGAAAAAGAAATTGTTTAGGGCGGCATGCTGGCAGAGTGATTAGCCCTGCTGTCTCACAGCACTAGGGACCCAGGTTCAATTCCAGTCTCAGGCGACTGTCTGTATGGAGTTTGCACATTCTCCCTGTGGTTGCGTGGGTTTCCTCCCAAAGATATGCAGGTTAAGTGAATTGCCCATAGTGTTCAGGAATATGTAGGTTAAGCATATTAGTCAGGGGTAAAGATAAGGTCTGGGTGAGATATTGTTTGTTGGGCTAAATGGCCTGTTTCCACACTGTAGAGATTCTATGATTTCTTATAGTCTAGCAGCCATTCAGTTCCAGCAAAAATAGGGATAGGCAATAAATACTTGCTTTGCATTTTGATGCTCACTTTGCATGAAGGAGTAAAGAAACTAAGAGGACTCCATGTGCTTTGGTCAAGGATTAGTCCCCAACTTTCACAGATTATTTAATCACTATCTGAATGCTATTTTGGGGATCTTACTGTGTTGTTTGCAATCCAACTGTGATTACATTTCCAAAGTTCTTATTTCACTGGAAAGAGCTTTAGGGATGCCATGAAGGTGTTCCGTAAATGCAAGTTTTTTTTGTTCTGCTGTAGTTGGTTTGTACTATCCACGCAAGGAAGTGAGCCAGATATGGAGCTATCGGTCTTGTGGAAGCAATGCAGCCGTTGGATTTTTGTAAAAAAGTTATAGGGCAACTGTCACAGAGCCAGCTAGGGTGTTGCTACAGGACATTAGACCGTCACTCTGAGACAAGACAAACAGGTGACTTCTTGTTTGTGATAAAAAGCGAGAGAATGTAGAGGAGGGGAATACACAAATAGAGCTAATTTCTGTTCTACTGTGAATGAATAATGCTTCTGCATTTAAACTAGAAATTCACCATCTGATTTTTAACTCCCGAACAATAGATGAACCAGATACAAATTCTCTTATAAATAAAAGCAGAATACTGAAATGACTTTCTAGCAATTGATACAACGGAGTGGCTTGCTGGGCAATTCCAGAGGGCAGTTGATAGTGAATCATTTTGCTGTGGCTCTGGAATCACATGTCGGCAAGACCAGGTAAGGATGGCAGATTTCCTTCCCTGAAGGACATTAGTGAACCAGATGGATTTTTCTGACAATTAACAATGGTTTCTTGGTTATCAGTTGACTCTTAATTCCAGACTTTTTTTATTGAATTCAAATTCCACATTCTGCCATGGCAGGATTAGAATCCAGGTCCCCCAGAACGTTATTCTGGACTTCTGGATAATGGTTATCACCTAGGTCATCACCTCCCCTCCTACCTTCTCAAGGGCAAATAGGGATGGGCTCTCAATGCTTGCCACAAAATGAATTTTTAAAAAGTTACTGCAATTCTGACATGGAAACAGAGAATGCTGGAGGAACTCAGCAGGTCTGCTAGCATTTGTGGAGAGAGAAACAGAGTTAACAGTTTGAGTCCAATATGACTCTTCCTCAGAACTGAAATCGGAACTCCCTTCAGACTCCACTCAGAAGAAAATTCACATCAGCCTTCACATTAACTGTGTTTCTCTCTTCAGTGAGATTTGCTGAGATCCTCCAGCATTCTCTGTTTTTCTTCAAATCCTCTTGACTAGCACTGAAGGCGAGAGATGGAAATCATTGGGGTCTGTTGCTTGCAGCACTAAGGAGCAGAAAAAGAGCAGATATTCTTCCCAAGTGTTGCAGCTGGCAATGCGTTTTAGATGGCAGATGGTCAATGTTCAGTGCCAGCATGAGTTGTTTGCAATCCCACTGACTTCCTAAGGGATTTGCGGCTGTGCAGATTTTACCTGCCGGTTCGTAAGTCTCTGTTTGAGTTTAACAAACAGCTGAACCAAGTAGGAGTTAATACGCGTCGGTGACACTCCAACTGAAAGCGTTTACAACAGCCGCGTTCCCTTCTGTGGCATTAGAATATCACACTCTTACCACCATTTGTGTTGTTGAGTGATTGCCATGGGCAACAAGGGGATGCGATGATCATTTACAGATCTTAATGTCTTCTTAAAAGGGGATGGTGACAATCAAGCGAGAACTTCAAAAGAGATTTTTCGAGGAATTCTGCAGGTTGCAACCAACACGAAGAGTTGCGACCGAATGTTACCGTTGTCTTTTATATTCACTGCCATTTCCTTCATTCTGCCTGAGCTGAACAAAAATGGATGTCAGTGATGTAGCAATGTATCAAAAGCTTTCTCAACTAACTCCTCCATTGCTAGGTCGATATTTTTCCCAGTTACAAACCCATTACTGCAAGAACATCAGAAGACTGCACAGCGATTATTTAGCCTTTATCCACCAGAATCCATCTAATCTGTCTGAACAGAAAAAAAAATGATTTGCATTTCCACAGGGCTTTTTGATGATCACTGTGTGTCTAAGTGCACTATGCAAACAATTATATACTTTTTGAAGCAGAGTCATTGTCATCATGTTGGAGAACAGTCGCTGATTTGCACTCAGTGAACTCCCATGAAAATACATTGCAATAATGACCAGATCATCTTGTGGTGTTGCTTGAGGGATAAATATTGACCAACTCCCTCTGCTCTTCTTTAAAATCAATCCATGGGAAATTTTATGTCCATCTGAGTCAACAGAGGGAATCTCGCCTGAAAGACAGCACTTCCAACAGTGCAGCTTTCCCTCAGCACTGCATTGTCAATCTTGATTTTTGACAGGCAGATAAATATGTAATGCTTTGTTCCAATTATCAAACAGGTTATATATAACACCAGAGATATCATCCGCACTGGCTCTAACTACACATAATTCACTCTCATTAAATGATGACTGTTGGAGATTTTTGCATTTGGAAGACAATGGAGGTTACAGAAGCAGAGATCTACTTAATGTCCTTGATAGTGGGACTCTGTGAGAGTTATAAACACTTTGGGATTGACAGTAATCTCTGAAGCTTCCACATAAACTTCCGAATGAGACTATCTCGGGGAACTCGTGTGATAATTTGGCGGTGCAGGGGTGGGACATTTACAGTTACTTCTAAGACAGGACAAATTCTACTTGAGCTCCAATTCGGGACTGTCATTATAACTCCTCTGTTATAGACAGGAAAGAGACAGAAATCAAGAATCAATGGGCCAGTTAACCTGATAGCTGTCATGGGGCAATTGCTGAAATCCATTACTAAGGAGATTCTGTCAGGAGACATAGAAAATTAGATCATGAACAGGTAGAGTTTACATGGTTTTATGAAAGGCGAAGCGCATTCAATTTTTCCCTACAATCAACATCCTGGGGGTTACCATTGACTAGACTCTGAGCTGAGCTAACTATATAAATATTGTGGCTGCAAGTGCAGGTCAGAAGCTAGGAATCCCTACATTCAAATAATATTCTGTCCAGTCCTTAAACAAAGGTAGCAAACAATTTAATCACAGTGCAAAGGGAAGGTTACAAACTTTGACAGATTACTTCTCCCAGTTTACCATTGTCCAATGATACAACAATACAACAAGTGTCTAGATTAGAGTGGTGCTGATGAAGGGCTTTTGCCCGAAACATCGATTTTCCTGCTCCTCGGATGCTGCCTGAACTGCTGTGCTTTTCCAGCACCACTCTAATCTAGAATCTGGTTTCCAGCATCTGCAGTCATTGTTTTTACCTAATACAACAAGTGTGACTATCACTGACTTGTGGGTGCTGTTTTGAGTTTATTCTGTATTCTGGGTCAGATAATGTCTGTCAACAGACCACAGTCCCTTAGTGAAATGTATAAAACCATGTTACCAAGTGTATAGTGACTCACATCACATCGTCACTGTGCTATCCTTGCTCAAATCGCCATGCAGAAAATTACTATCTACAATCCAATCAATGATCATCAAGATTCAAAATAGAAAAATGTTTACAATGTATACAAATGCAGAAATGCAATGACGATGAAGAAGAAAGCATCAGTTCAAGCACAACTTATGCTTGGAAGTCAATTACAAATAGCCTTCCCCAGCAATTAATTGTCAAACCATTCCAATACACAGGGTAGTCTTCTTCAAAAGGTAGAGGAGAATGAAACAGATACATGATGAATGAATAGAACTCCCATAACTGCTACTGACAGAGAGGGAGAGTTAAGAAATACAAATAATTTGAATACCAGCAAAAAGGAACTATCTAAAATAAACAACCAGCCCAGATCACACAAAGTTGTTCCTGATCACAGCACTACATTGTGAAGGGAAAGAAGGTAGTGCAAATCGATATACAACTGACCAATCATGCACAAAGACCGTAAGGAAGAAGACACTGATTACTGGACAGTGATGTTGAGTGACCACAACCAACAGCAAGCCACCAAGTTGTCAAACCAGCACCACAGAAAACAATACATCCATCTCCAGACAGCAATAAGATCACCAGGTCAGGCTGAGTTGTCAAACCTCCAAAGCATTGCATTGAATTTTGAATTGTTAATCCTGTCAACTTTATTTCCATTCACACATATAACCATGCATAACTGTTGGTGTTTTCTTTCATCTTTGGTAAAAGATAGATAGTTTTTATAGATTAGAATTCCGACAGTAGGGAAACAGGCCTTCAGCCCAACAAGTCCACACCAGCCACCTGAAGAGTAACCCAACCCACATTTACCCCTGACTGATGTACCTACCAGATCTTAAAAATGTGTTGCTGGAAAAGCGCAGCAGGTCAGGCAGCATCAAAGGAGAAGGAGAATCAACATTTCAATTATCCTTGGATGCTGCCTGACCTGCTGCACTTTTCCAGCAACACATTTTTAAGCTCTGATCTCCAGCCCTCACTTTCTCCTCCCTGATGTACCTACCAATATGGGCAATTCACCTGACCTGAACATCTTTGAATTGTGGAAGGAAAGCCACACAGAGAATATGCAAACTCTACACACAGTCACCAAGGTTGGAATTGAACCCTGAGTCCCTGGTGCTGTGATGTAGCCGTGCTAACCACTGCATCACCCCATTTTGTTATTTCTCCAGTTAGTCTACCTTTGAGAGATGCTCATGATATCATTATTGCATCAAAATAAATGATATTAGACCTGAGATGTAGATGGGAAAGGCAGAATGTTAAAAGCAGAGGGCAAAGACTGAAGATTATCAGAATAAGGGAGAGAGAGTGTGCACAGCATGAAGATGTTGACCTTAAGATTGGGACTTAAAGCTGTGAAGTACCCAAGCTGAAAATGAGGTGCTATTCTTCTCGTTACCATTCAACTTCACTGAGACATTGCAGCAAACCTCGGGTAGAAATCAAAGCTGTTCACAACTGAATAACTAATGTTATTCTGATGTGCCTGTTAATACAATATTTGTCTATATAGTAAATATGTTAGTGAGCTGTAATAAACATCTTTTGGATGATTAAATACCATGATACCCACTGTCTAGTTTGTTATGTTGTAATGGATAGCATCAGCATTGCTGTGCAATGGCACATCGAGCAGCATGTGGCGATGGTGAGGGAGGGAACCAAGCAGAACAGCTGGAGCAGTCATACATACTCTGTCTGGAGGAGCAATACCTTTGGGAAAAGGCGATCTCAAGGAGAGAAAGATTGGACATATAAAGGATTTTCTCAGGTATAAACCATAAGCTTAATTCCATGTAAAACTCTCTACCTTGTTGAACCTTAATTCCCTTCAGGTTTGAATGATCTGATACCTATAGAATAAAGAATTCCAGTGGTCTTCTGGCTTTCTGTGTATTCAAATCTCATGTGACATCAGGTAAAATATAAAACCCATGTCAAGTGATTTGTTTTTACATAATCTTGGAGTTCAAATGATGTGCAAATCTGCCTGAGATTCATATTATGATGCATGATATATTTGCATAACATCACAGACTTATTAATTTTTACATTCCTGTTGTAGCTTATCTCATGCTAAAAATCTCTCCTTAAACCTGACTGAGGTCTCGTGTCTTGTCAGCTTTATAAACATCTTCCTTCGCCTTGTCTTCATGTAACTTCTTCAACAATATTTCCAATTCTTGCTTGGCATCCAAATGTTGCCTGGTTGTGTTAAAGACACAGTATCACCTTTTCATTTTTATTGTGCAGTTCCTTTATTCAAATAATTCTTTGTTCAGTTTAAGTCAGAATGTGAATGGCGTAATATATCCTGGCCCTTGGATCCATTGGCTCACAGTCTGGCTCATCAGGATCAGTTTACTTGTTCCTCCCTACATTTCATTTGGTCACTAATCCAAGGCAACCAAATTCACATGATTATGGTCAACATGTGACAGAACTGTTCATCAGCCATCTGGAAATTCTCTGTTTTATTCTTTAGCCAAAATTCCACTCCTCTTATTGGAAAGCATGAGATGTGAATTGGGATAATTTATGTTTAGGATTTCCAGTCACAAACTTAACCTCGACCTCTGAACTCAACACATCATATTGTTTAGGTTAATTTGTATTTTCAGTCCCATTTTGTGGATAATGCTTTTTGAAAGTTAAATTATTAGTTTTTTTTAGTGTTTTCATCTTTCTCTGTTTGCAATTTGCTACTTCGCTTTCTGTGTGCATTCCCAAACTTGAAGAACATTTGAAGTCCTACACCCAGGGACATCATTGCATCATTTATTGTTCCTTTTATAGCAGTACCCCAGTATGTCGGGAATTTATTCCTTACTGAGATGTTTGTGGTTGCTATGCATGATGGTTGAGATCAAGGACTTTTTTTTACTTCATCCGATCACTAATGAGTATAAGTTTAAGCTCTCACTAGGTAAATGATTGGACTTGCCAGAGAAGCAGCATCATTAGCAGAATGTACTTTGTGAGATTACATAATACCACAGCATGGAGAAACACCATAGTCTATCTATTGCCCGTTTTACAAGTTGGAGTGTGGATCTTCAGCAGAAGCCTGCCTTTTTATAACATGGACATGGCTAGAAACTAGAGTTACAGATCTCCCACACAGTGTGAAACAAGTTTAGGTGTGACGTGACCCACATTTGTGTCATTATCCGTCGATTCCAGCAGGTGGCAATATTTGACCATCTCACTCAGATATACTCAAAGAACATTACGGAAAACAATGTATTTGCCATAAAGTATATTTTGGTGAAACAGTAAATGATTAATCACCAGAGGAGAATGTACACGATTGTACTGCATCTTATTTCCTTTCCTTCCTGATAAATACCTCCAATATGTGTGAACAGAGTTGGATGGGTCTTGTTTCTGGGCCAAAACTCCAGTTTCAAGTCTCACATGGATCTGGTGAGTGTAGGATGTGTGTCGGACCATGATCAATCTGTAGGTTTTGTTTTGATACACTTACACTTACTACCCACTGCTGACATGGAGATACTTTCTTGATCACCCAGAATCGTGTTCCCATGTTAAAAGTCAAGCAAATGTTCTCCTCACTCTAATGGATCACCTCAGCCTTGCTTTCCCCTAATCAACCTGATCAGAGCTGTCAATCCGAGACTTGAACCTCGGTATCTGCCTCAGAGGTTAAGGACCCTCCCATGTAACCACAGATTCTCATAGTGATGATGTTCCTTACCTAGAGATCTGGACTAATAATTGATAGAATGCGAGTTCTTAGTTTGAGAATTTGACTTACAGAATTTTTTTTAGAAGTTCTAAAATTAAAAGATCTTCCAGTGCTCTAGTAGTGTCCCTACCTGTGGACCAGAAGTCTGGTTTCAAGTCCTCATTCTAGATGTGGTGGCCATGGAAGTGTGTCAAAGCGCATCCAATCAGATGGCTTTAAAAATAAAACATAATATTGATAAAGGACACCATAAAAGTGTTAGTTTGTCATTGAAACCCAATTGGTCCATTCCTATCCTTTACAGATGCAAAGCTACTGTCCTTTAGTTAGTCTGGCCTCTTTGTGACTCCAGTCCACACTTGTTTTTAATTGCTGTCTAAAGCAGCCTATGACAAGCCACTCAGCTGTTTCCAGTTGCTTCAAGAGTTTGACTTACCGCTGTCTTCTCAGGGCGATAAACACTAGCCTTTGCCAACAAATCCCACATATTGACAATAAATAGTTGAAAAGTAACTGAGTTTGTAATTTTATGGCTAAACTTACGAAAACATTCACATCTCTCATGCAGCCTCTCCGGTTAGTGAACTAAGACAAGTCAGCCTAACTGCAACCATAACAATGAATTGTGCAGCTTTAGCATTTGCTTTTTTGCCTCAGTTCCGAAAGCCAGCAGTAATTTCTTTCGTACAGTTTATTTTCCTTAATTGCCTTCGGGTGACACCACATGCTGTGTGAATTGTATGACAAAAAAGCTGGATAGAACTTTTTTTTAAAAGAATAATACGACATTTATGTTTGAATATTGCTGAGACCGAGGGGAGTGTCATCTATATAATGCAGACTTATAAGTAATAAGGTTTATCCTGGCATTCCACTAATCCCTTTGAATGTTTGACCTGTAATTTCTAACTCTCTCAGGAGATAAAACAGAATTTGGAACTGCGCAGACTTCAAGATTTTTGGATAGCTCTGTCATGTTTGTCTTTCTTAAAGCTTCGTATTGATAATGGCTATCAGATACAACTTCATTTTGCTGCAACCATGGATTGTATCACCGTATTGATTAAATAACCCAATAGTGCCTGGTGTCTGTCCAACCCCTTGTAAAAATTTCAGCAAGGTCAGAGGTCCGTGGGGGTGGGGTGTGGTAGTGGCCAAGCTGCACGCTGAACTTTACAAACCCTGTCCTTTCAAACCCACCATCGACAGAATGCAAATCCCAGGCAATCCCGGGTGAGTTGTTTTTAGTGCACTTCAACCAGCTTTAAAACAACTGTACATTTTTAACACTTTTGTGGAGGGGGTATCATTTGATTGACATTGTTAGGTTTCACTGGTTGGCTGAGAATCAGGAGTGCAGTCATGTTGCTGATCTGTTTAGAGGCCGGTGAGTGAGTCTTGGACTGTTGACTAAGGACACTTTCATTGGCATTAACACGAAGTATTTTTGATGATGACAGCCATTTCTCATGGTATAAGTGTCTTGAAGGGTCTTTTTACACAGTGTACACAGGAAGATTGTGTCACTGAAGAAAATGATATAATCAACGTCCTCTGAAAAAATTACTTACTGAATCAGATGGATGGGTACTATTTTATAGTGGTTATGGATGCTAATCCAGAGGCTTGCACTAATAACACAGAGAACTGTAAGGTTAAATACATATGTGGTTGATGATTATGAAGCAGTCCAATTGTGAAATCCCATCACACCAAAATTGGAGGTGTAGTGGACAGTGAAGAAAGTTACCTCAGAGTACAATGGGGTCTTGATCAGATGGACCAGTGGGCTGAGGAGTGGCAGATGGAGTTTAACTTAGATAAATATGAGATGCTGCATTTTGGGAAAGCAAAACAAAGCAGGACTTATACACTTCATGGTAAGATTCTAGAGAGTGTTGCTGAATAAAGAGACCTTGGAGTGCAGGTTCATAGTTCCCCGAAAATGGAGTCACAGGTAGATAAGATAGTGAAGAAGGCATTTGGTATGCTTTCTTTTATTGGTCAGAGCATTGAGTACAGGAGTTTCTTCATAGTGCAGAGCTATTAGACGAAGGCAAAACAGGCCCCATCTTCCCAGCAGTCAACTAGCATATTCTGAAATGTTATGATCCCGATAGCCACATTGATAGCAACTGACATATGGTGAGCACATGAGATAAGTATGATGTGTAGGTGTAGGGCGCCAAGAGGGAAAGATAACAAGTAGGAAGGGGGCAAGTGGTTGGGATGCCAGGGTGAAATTGGCAAGGGCACCAGGCAGATGATGCAGTGTTTAGGATATACTGGGGTGAATGGGAGAAATTAGCTCTGGCAATGGGATGGGTGTTGGTTCTGGGTGGGCATTATATGTGGTAGTGGCAGGAGGTGGATGGGGTCTGAGGCTGGGTCTAGCTGCAACAGCAGAAGATGTTGGGGGAGAGTGATGTTCAGATCAGCAGTGTGAGGCATTTGGTCCTGATGTGGGGACTTGTTGTGCCCTGGGGCAGGTGCCAGGTGCCCAAGGTTTATTGGTCCCTGGGGAGCAGGTGTGCCACATCCCAGGGTAGAGCTCAGGAACAAGGTGTCGGATATCCAGGACTCCCAAGCCTATAAACGGTCCTGACTAAACGTACCTGGAGAATGGGCGAGGGAAGTACAGGGACTGTGGTGCTGGAAAAGCACAGCAGGTCAGGCAGCATCTGAGGAGCAGAAGAATCGACATTTCAGGCATAAACCTTCATGAGGAATGAGACTCATGCCTGAAACATCGACTCTCCTGCTCCTCAGATGCTGCCTGACCTGCTGTGCTTTTCCAGCACAACACTCTCGACTCTGATCTCAAGCCTCTGTAGTCCTCACTTGCTTCAAGTACAGGGACTGCTGACTCATGCATTTAATTGTCTAATATTTCCTGAGTAACTATTTGGCTTAATTTTGTTGGGATCCTCCAGAATCCCCATTTTATATGGAACTTTAAGAGTATTCCAAGCGTAGAGAAATTGCCCTGCCGAGTATTCAATTTCCCAGGCAATACCTTCAGAATCTGCTCTGATTGGGAATTTCCAGGGACCCCACGCACAACTCCCATCTACACTGTGATAGCAACTGTCTGTCTGGCTCTTTCACCATCACTGCCTGCTGCTGGAGGTCGTGTTCTCTCAGAGCTGAATCTGCCCCAGGTCAGTTAATCCCTTCTCTTAGGAAAGTCATGTCTCATCACTGATGTCATCTTGATGCAGAGTCTGGACGTGGACATGAGCTAGGCATCAGATTTTTAGCCTGGGATTTAAAATTCAACATCTGAGGCCAACAGTTCAGGTGAGTGCAGGAAGATTAGTGTCCATGCTGGAAGAACTCAATGGGGCAGAGTCTCAATATTGGAATTAGGCCATTTCAAAGGGAAATCAGAAAGCAGGTTTTCACACAACAGATGGCAGAAATTTGAAACACTCTCCAGTAAAAGGGTTTGGATGCTGGGGGTCAACTGGAACGCCCCAAAACAGCTGGCAAATTTCTTTATCCAAACAAAATACTCCCTGCCTCATGTCATTCGGATAGTTGAGGTACCTCTATCATCCTGTTAAATAGGGAGGAAATGGTAATGCAGGTGCAGATCCACCAGGATTAATTTGTTTCCTTTATTCGTTCAATGGATGTGGGTATCAATGATGAGGTCAGCATTGGTTTCCCATTCCTGAATTGAATTACATATTGATCTATGGGTGAGACTGTTGCTGGTTGTCACGTGTAGGCTAGACCTGGTGAGGACGGTAGGTGGAAGGTGGAGAGGAATGGCTCATTATACACAGCGAGGTTAGGGTACTGCTCCAGGATCGACGACCACTCTGGGGCAAGTGACACGTGCCGGGGGTGGAGTTGGCATCGGGCATGGCCAGGGAAGAGCCGCTGCTGGAGTAGTTCTGCTCGGCGTCTGGCACCTATGCAGCACTGCCCTAGGCCGTGTAGCCAGGCCTGTTATGGCCGCGCCTCTGGAAGGAGCGATAGAAGTGAACACAGGGACCCTTGAAGCAAACCACACCACTATCTTTGTCGGTCAGGGTGAAGAGGAATTGTCACGCAGGTTGCTGTGCCAGATTTTAAGATCCCTGATGATGTCTCGTTGACCAGAACAAGCGGAAAGTACTATAATCATCTGGAAGATATCAGATAAGCAGGTGATAATCGGACCAGGAGCCAAACTGAAGCAAACTCCAGGAGCAGGCTCTGTCCCTCATGGGAGAGAGGGAGTGTGAGAAGCCATCAACAAAGCTAAGACCCACTAGAATGGCTGGAGCAGTGTCAGCGGTGACATTGACTGGGATTTACTCAGTGTTAGAGGATTAGATGGAGCAGAACTTGTAAGGACCCTCCAGGAGGGTCTTATACAGCAGTATGTAAATAGTCTAACTCGGGAAGGGGCCATGCTGGACCTGGTGTTGAGGAATGAACCCGCCAAGTGGTTGAAGTTTCAGTAGGGGATTACTTTAGGAACAGAGATCACGATCCCGTAACTTTTAGAATACTCGTGGACAAAGATGAGTGGTCCTAAAGGAAGAGTGTTAAACTGGGGGAAGGCCAATGATACCAAAATTCGGCAGGAGCTGAAGTACCTGGATTGGGAGCAGCTGTTTGAGGGTAAATCCACATTTGATATGTGGGAGACTTTTAAAGAGGTTGATTAGAGTGCAGGACAGACATGTCCCTGTGTAAATGACAGATGGAAGTGGCAAGATTAGGGAACCATGGACGACAGGTGAAATCATGAGACTAGCTAAGAGAATAAAGGAAGTATACCTAAGGTCAGGGCGACTGAAAACAAAGGAAGCTTTTGAAGAATATCAGGAAGTAGGACTAATTTAAAACAAGGAATTAAGAGGACTAAAAGGGGGTTATGAAATATCTTTAGCAAACAGGATTAAGGAAAATCTCAAAATCTTTTATCTGGATATAAGGAACAGAGAGTAACTAGAGAAAGGGTTGGCCCACTCAAGGACAAAAGAGGAATGTTTTGCATGGAGTCAGAGAAAATGGATGAGATTCTTAAAGAGTACTTTGCATTGGTATTCACTGAGGAGAGGGACATGATGGATGTTGAGGGAAGGGATAGATGTTTGACTACTCTAGGTCAAGTCAGCATAAGGATGGAGGAAGTGTTGGGTATTCCAAAAGGCTTTAAGGTGGACAAGTCCCCAGGTCAGGATGGGATCTATCCCAAGTTACTGAGGGAAGTGAGAGAGGAAATAGCTAGGGCCTGAACAGATATCTTTGCAGCATCCTTGAACACAGGTGAGGTCCCAGAGAACTTCTTGTTTAAGAAGGGTAGCAGGGATAATCCAGGTCATTATAGGCCAGTGAGCCTGATGTCAGTGGTAGGGAAACTGCTGGAGAAGATACTGAGGGATAGGATTTATTGACATTTGGAAGAAAATGAGCTTATCAGTGATAGACAACGTGGTTTTGTGCAGGGCAGGTCATGTCTTACCAACTTAATAGAATTCTTTGAGGAAGTGACAAAGTTGATTGATGACGGAAGGGCTGTAGATACTATATACATGAACTTCAATAAGGCGTTTGATGAGGTTCTCCATGCTAGGCTGATGGAGAAAGTGAATTTACATGGGGTCCAGGGTATACTAGCTAAATGGGTAGAGAACTGGCTGGCCAATAGGAGACAGAGTAGTAATGGAAGGGAGTTTCTCAAAATGGAGACCTGTAATCAGTGATGTTCCAAAGGGATCCGTGCTGGGACCACTGTTGTTTGTAATATACATAAATGATTTGGAGAAAGGTATAGGTAATCTGATAAGCAAGTTTGCAGATGACACTAAGATTGGCGGAGTAGCAGGTAGTGAAGGGGACTGTCAGAGAATACAGCAGAATATAGATAGATTGGAGAGTTGAGTGGAGAAATGGCAGATGAAGTTCAAACCAGGCAAATGCGATGTAATGCATTTTGGAAGGATCCAATTCAAGTGTGAACTTTACAGTAAATGGAAAAGCCCTAGAAAAAATTGAAGTACAGAGAGATCTGGGTGTTCAGGTCCATTGTACCCTGAAGGTGGCAACCCATGTCGACAGAGTGGTCAAGAAGGCATACGGCATACTTTCCTTCATCAGATGGGGTATTGAGTACAGGCAGGCCATGTTACAGTTGTATAGGACTTTGTTCGGCCACATTTGGAATACTGCGTACAGTTCTGGTCGCCACATTACCAAAAGGATGTGGATGCTTTGGAGAGGCTGCAGAGGAGGTTCACCAGGATGTTGCCTGGTATGGAGAGTGCTAGCTATGAAGAGAGGTGGAGTAGATCAGGATTATTTTCATTAGAAAGACGGAGGATGAGAAGGGACCTGATTGAGGTTTACAAAATCGTGATCGGAATAGACAGGATGGAGAGGAAGAAGCTTTTTCCCCCAGAGTGGGTGTCTCAATTACTAAGGGTCACGAGATCAAGGTAAAAGGGAAAAAGTTTAAGGGAGATATGCGTGGAAAGTTCTTTACACAGAGGATAGTTGGGTCCTGGAGCACATTGCCAGCAGAGGTGGTAGAGGCGGGCATAATAGCGTCATTTAAGATGTATCTAGACAGATACATGAATGGGCAGGGAGCAGAGAGATACAGATCCTTGGATAATAGGTGTCAGGTTTAGATAGAGGATCTGGATTGGTGCAGGCTTGGAGGGCCGAAGGGGCTGTTACTCTGCTCTAATTTTCTTTGTTCTTTGTTTTTTATTCTTTGACTCCAGGCTCAAAGGCCTGATGCAAGGACTCCTGGAATGGTGGCAGGGCATTGGCTGCAGTGATGGTGGAGTGGGAGTCCTGGCTGCAGTATGCCCGGACACTTTCAGCAGTGGCAGGTCATCAACTGGGACCATGTCGGTGCCCAGAACGGGGATCTTACAGACCTCCTGAGCTGTGCTTAGGACCCCGGCCGATAGAGAAGTTCTCTATTTAAGTACTTTCATTTTATCTTTTTGTACCTGAAAATGCTGCCAGATTGTGGAGACTGAATATTTTACACTGTATCTCCCCTAGACATATGTGACAATAAATCATTCATTCCGACAGGTTTTTAATCTAACCATTGTTTAATCAAATCCACTTTTACTAATTACATTTAAATTGCAGCAGACATCATGGCACGATTTGAACCCATGTTCCCAGAGTCTTAGTGCAGGTCTCTTGATTATTAGTCCAGAGATATTACCACTACATCACTACCTACCCCTGTAGAATACTCTTGAGGGGCAAATGGCATCCGCCTCCTCTCTGATATTCCTATTTGAACTCAAGACGATAAAAGACTCAAGTTCCTTCACTTGAGAACATTACTTGCAACAGATTGTGCACATCAGACCTCAATTGCTGCCTCATTACCATCTAATTATATTAGTGCTTTCCTCAGTGTATATATTGCACAAAAGTCTAAATTGTGCATTGGCAAATGAAGCGCAATGATGTAATAATGTATGTACCAGCCAGCAAATCTCTAGAGTGCTTTGCATTATATAGTTGTGTTTTTCTTTCAAAAAATTCAGTCAAAGCAATCCAATTTGAAAAAAAAACGATTTACTTCAATCATACTTGAGTACAATGTGATGAAAAGTGCTTCCAAAATAACCCAACCACAAATAATGATTTCTACAAATATGTCTGGGAGACCTTCTGTTTAATTAATTAACAAACAATCAACCCTGCTGTTTTACAACAAGCCTCATTCTTTACAACAGAATATAAAATGTTCCTACAGTAATATATCTCAGTTAATATTAAATCCATTATGAGGGTTTGCAAATAAAATTGCATGAAGTTATGAGCTTTGTATCGCATAACCTTGTTGTAAGTGCTATTTCTGGATATATACTGTTCTTCAATTTATTGACCGTGTCCAGGCGTAGATAAAGCTTTTGAAGGTTTGAGGCCTATACAGCTGAAGTTATGGTCATTAATATTAGAATGAAAAATGCTGGGGGTGCACACAAGACCAGAACTGCAGGAACACAGAATTCATTGAGGCCAACAGGACTGCAAGAGGTCAGAGAGACTGGGAGGAGTGAAGCCATGGAGCAGTTTGAAAGGCAAAGGCTGATTTTTCTTTCCAGTCCAAGTGCATCAGAATACAGTGTATCAGGTCAGTTCCCACATCTAAGCCAATTAGGTCCATAATGGACTGATTGAGGGAAAAATTAATGGTTCCACTGGGATACTAACAGTAACAGACTGGTTCTTCACTGAAGTTGAAAGCCAGATTTGAATTGGAGGTGGTCTTCCAGCATCATGCCTCCCTTCCATGAACCCAGCAAAGGTCCACCACTGTGATGCACAGCCAGGCTACCTGCTGTAGGAGCTCTCCCTTCACAAAGACTTTAGTTTCAATGTTTCACCCAGACAGCAAAGTGTGCTATTATGAGGTGCCTTGCTGTTCCTTTTTTCTAATGCGTTCATGGGATGAGGGCATTTCTAGTTAGGTCAGCATTTATTGCCCATTCTTAATCACCCAGAGGGCAGTTAGGAATCAATCTCATTGCTGTGATTCTGGAGTCACATGCAGAATAGACCAGGTATGGATTAGAGACAAAAAAAAACTACTGATACTGGAATCCAAAATAAACAGGCAGGAGGCTGGAAGGACACAGCAAGCCAGGCAGCATCAGGAAATGGAGAAGTCAACGTTTTGGGTGAAGCCCTTCTTCAGGACCGGGGGTGGGTATAAGGGGAGCTGCAGATAAAGGGGGTGGCAGGGGCAAGATGGTGAAGTGGGGATAGGTGAATATAGGTAGAGGGTACACCCTGGTTGGTCAATGGGAGGAGTGAATCCGGTTGGTGGCAGGGAGGAGTGGAAGGGAGGGGGAGGGTCTGGGAAAGGAGTCAGGGGATGGGGAAGGGAGATTATTTGATAAAGAAAAACTCAATGTTGAGTCCTCCGGCTGCCCAGGCGGAAGATGAGGTTTTCTTCCTCCAATTTGCAATGTGGTTCATTGTGGCAATGGAGGAGGCCAAGAATGGTCATGTCAGAAAGGGAGTGGGAAGGGGAATTGAAATGGGCAGTGACTGGGAGGTCAGGTCAGCCCCTGCAGACCCGGCTGAGCTGCTTGGCGAACTATTCCCTAAGTTTACATTTTGGTCTCCCTGATGTAGAGAAGACCAGATCGGAGCCCCTGATGCAGTAAACCAGGTAAGAATGGCAGTTTCCTTCCCTAGAGGATATTAGCAAACCACATGGGTTTTGCCAATAATTGGCAATGGACTCAAGGTCATGAATAGACTCTTAATTTCAGACTGTTTTTTATTGAATTTAAATTTGGTAGATTTTCAGATTTAAACCCAGGTCCCCAGAAATCCTTTAGCTCTCTGGATTAACAGACCAGTGATAATACCACTGGGCCATCACCTCCCCATTTCCTTCCTGCCTCGGCAGTACCCAGCTCTCCCTTTAGTAATTCTGGCTGTACACAAGTTTGATTTGACCTCCCATGTTACTGATCCAGTTGTCATCCTTAATTGGTCAGATGTTCTTAACTAATCCAGGAAAATTGTGGGCAATGTCCACAACCACTTCTCAAGCTGAACCGCACATCGGGAACTGGGATAATTCAGCTCAAAAGATTCAGTTGTATATTCCAAAGAGGAATTTGGCCATATGCTCAGAAAGGGGGAAAGTAAAGGTAGTCCCAGGTTATGAACAAGTTGCATTCTTGAATACATTCATAAGTGGATTGCTATGCAAGTTGGAACCCAATATAGAACAATGTAAAATAGATGCTCATAAGTAGCAACAAACTTTCGCATGCCAGAACTTTAATATTAATATTAACACACAGCTGTATGGGATCTCAGCTGTAAGTATGAGCGTTCATCAGTCGGACATTTGTAAATCAAGGACCACTTGTATAGAGGTTTTAAGAAAAAGAAAGGGTGTTGGATTAATTGGTGAATTAATTGAATCTTCAAAAAGAATGAGTATGCTTCTGATGGATTGAATAACAAAGTAAAATGAAGGGCCCAAGATTAATATGTGCAGGATCACAGTTATAGATAAAACCAATATTTTGTTGGTACCCATTGTCTCCTATTGCACATGTTTTCCCAATGGTACATTTTACTCACACTTGCTATTTGTGTCATAAAGTTCAGAAATGTCACAGAATTCATTTAACATCTGGTCCATGTTGAGTTACCCACTCTCTTCCAGGGTAGCAATAGGGCTCAGAAATTAGCTTCAGTGCTTCTAATCTTCAGTTAGGTGCAGGCAACTACAAAGCAGAACATGCTATTATGACTTCTGCCTCATGGAAGCAGTCAAACTGCATCTGTCATCAGTGAACCCAAACCCTGGCACAAAGTATTGGTTTCAGTGATTCAGGTTAAAATTGGGAGAATGCAAAAAAACATTTGTTATATGAAGGCAACTTAAATGTTTCAGGTGCCAAGTGTTTTCAAGCTGTGTGCCATTTTGGTGACTATGAGCAGAGAATTAGGGGAGAATGTTCACCTGTCCTCTCCCTAGATGGAAAATGGGAAAATTAGTTGCCTAGTTCTTATTGCACCACATTTTGCTATTCAGAAGCAAATGGGTAGTAAAATCGGATGGGCTGTATCATGGATGAACAACCAAAACAGTTCAGGCTACAATTTAATTCCGATCTTTTCAATTCACGGAATGTTAAGTGCAGAATACAAATTAATCATTCAGCGTTCATTCAAATTTTGCAATCGTTACAGTGTACAGTCCAAGCAAATGCATTTATAATTACATTGCCATTTAAAAAGTCATAAAATTTGCAAGTTATCTCTCAAACGCTTCAAAGTCTTTCATGGACAATGAATAGTATGTGATTAAATTGGTTAGCCATTTTGTGTAAGGACTGCTGTGTATGTAGTAAAGAAACACCAGTTCATCGATTTTGGGCAGTGGAGGGAAAAATTGTGATTTTTGAGAATTTCTCCTGTTGAATAATATCATGGGTTTTCCAGAATCACAGAACAAGAGCTGCAAGTCATGATCAAACACCCTCATACAGCAAGAACGTGACATGACGAGTAATATTGTGAAGCAAGTCTACCTGATTCTATGACACAGGTTCTCTCTTTGGGTGATGGCCAAGGATGACAATGCCCAGAAGATAGTGAACCTCAGCCCATGCACAGTCAGCAACAGCATTTCCAGCTGTACATACTCTGTTCTGAGCTCGTTTCCTTCCTTTAACAGTTAAAGTGCCAAGCCATCCAAACCAGCAGGGGTTTTAAGGACTTAATGTGGCACAGAACCCACAAGTTAGGGAGTGTAGTTTGACTCTAATTTGGTTCTTGAGTCAAACCCCACTGCTATGATATGATCTGAATGCTTCCCCATATGTTAACCCATGTAACATATCCATGAAGTCTGGGTTTTGTTGAGACAAATGTCTTGAAGTTTGTTAACAGCACTAATTATTTACGTTATTGCAGTCTCTCAAATTAGCATGTAGTCTGAACTCTATGCTTACAGATGTCACAGTTGGACAGTGAATTGGTGTTACATGTGAGGTTTATGTAAGAAGGATTAGGAGAGGCCCTGGTGACATTGAGGAGAAGCTGGAGACTATCCAGGCAGTTGAAAGATAAGATTGAACAATTAGGAGGTAAGCATGTGTTCAGGCACTCCGGGTTATAGCAACATTGGAGAGAGTTAAGAAGCAGAGTTTTCAAGAGGGAAGGGTGAAATCCCTTTGAAGGAAGATCTCAGTTTAATGAAACATCTGAGTGGTTTCCTAACAAATGCAAAGGGATTTATCTTGATCGCAACGGCCATTTAATATATAGGGTATCATGCTTGTTTTCTAGTTAACTTGTGTTTGCCTCATGCTGATTTTTATAGGTTACAGGATGAAGAAAATATTGTTTGTTAATTTATATTTACTTCCTACTAAATTTGATACCAGCATATAAGACAGATACAGAAACATGTTTTTTTTTTGACTTGATACAGTAAAGTTTCTGGGTATTTGTTCAAACTCATGAATATTGTGATGTTGTTCTATTGGTATGGATTTGGGATTCCCAAATTTTAAACAAGGAAATATGGCTCTCTCAGTGGACCATTGCTACACTAGGGGGTCTGGTTTGTGATTATAATACAGAGGATATCACTGGAGATTTGCTAAATAACTGTACACAGTCCTTGGGATAGTTTACTGTCTTGATGACTACTGAAAAGATGAATGCAACTTTCCACTGCATTAGTTTGTGTTTGAGGGTCATGTCTCCACAATGAACCACTACATGTTTACAAATGAAATTCCATCAAAGATTTGCTTTTCTGTACATGCTTCTGCAAAAGGAGTAAGATGCATGCAATCTTGAACCATTCGAGACTGTCTACAGAAACAGAGAAATATACAAATATTTGAGCCCACAGGTAAATGAATGCCTTAAATTTTGTCATATACTGCACTCAAGCAAGCTTGACTTGCAGCATCAAGTGATTTAATGCTGGGGAGATAATGGCCTAGTGGTATTATCACTCAGTTACTAATCTAGAAGCCCAGCTAATGTTCTGGCGACCTGAATTCGAATCCCATCACAGCAGATGGTGGAACTTGAATTCAATAAAAGGAAACTATAGAATTAAGAATCTATTTATGGCTGTACTGTCATTGTAGATTGTCAGAAATCTATTTCACTAATGTCCTTCAGGTAAGGAAATCTGCCATCCTCACCTGGTCTGGCCTTCATGTGACTCCAGTCCACAACAATGTGATTGGCTCTTAATTGTCCTCTGAAATGGCCTACCATTTAGTCGCATAAATCGCTACAAAGTCTCCCTCAGGGCATTGTGGGTCAACCTACAACAGGTGGACTGCAGCAGTTCAAGAACGCAGCTCATCACCACCTTCTCAAGGGCAACTAGGGACAGGCAATAAATGCTGGCCAGTCAACAACATCCACATCCCACAAATGAATAAGAAAGTTCTGATCTACCTCTGTATCAGATACTGTTATGCCTACTTCCATAAATTCACCATGGAAAGAACATTTATTTACGTCTTGCTGTTGTTTTATATTGTGTTAAAACTGAACTGCTATAATGATCAATGTATTTTCTGCAAACACTAAAACATGTTCAAAGTTATAAGAACTCTTAGGAAGGGTCACCAGACTGGAAACATTAACATTGACTTCTCTTCCCAGATGCTGCCACACCTGCTGAGCTTTATCACAATTTGTGTTTTTGTTTCTGATTCATCCTCATCTAGTTCGAAAGGGTTTTCCTTTCACTTGGAGGTTGTGCTCTCAGGTCCTTGACTCTCGTACTCATGGGAATATTTGCATGGTCCACCCTATCCAGGTCTTAAAGTATTTGGCAAGTTTCAATGAGATTCTCCCTCAGAGTCCAAAGTCCTCAACCACCTCTCATAACAAGCCATTACAAGCCTGGAATCATTCTTGTAAATCTCCTCTGGATCCCTTTCAGTACCAGCACATCCCTCCTTACATATGGGGCCCAGAGCTGCTCACAATATTCAAAATACAGTCAGACCAGAGCCGTATATAGCCTCAGCAGCACATCTCTGCTGTTGCATTCTAGTCCCCTTGAAATAATTGCTAATATTGCATTTGCCTTCCAACCGCCAACTGAACCTGCATGATAACCTTAAGAGAATCTTGAAGTGGCGTTGTGCTTCAGATTACCAAAGTCTTTTCACATTTAGAAAATACAGTGCTCTTATTTCTAACAAAGTGGTTCAGATTTCCCATATTTCAAGCCATGAATATACTGCATTTCTCGCCAGTGTTTACACTCAATGGCCAACGTGCATTCCATTCCATGAATTTTTCCAAATGCAACTGCTCATAAAGTCAGACAGCACTTCAATAACGGCTTCATGTCCCAAGTTTGTTTTCCATCTTTTTCCATTTGGGAAAATGTTCTGCAGGAAGGGATAATTCTTTAAAAAGGCACAGACCAACTGTCCAGACTTGCTTTGACAATCCCTTCAAGCTTCCAAAATACACTGAGTTTGAAACACAAATGAGATCTTCGGCTTGGAGATAGTAGCAAGTCTTTTACCCAAATGACAGTGCTAGTCAGGCATTGATAGGTGAACATGACCTTGCTTTGGTCTTACTGAGCTCAACTGCATGATTTCCAAAAGAGAAACAAATGTATCTTCTTACTAAATCTACCAAATCTCCTCCTAAAAGCATTAGTTTCCTAAATATTACAGAACAAAGCATTATACAAGCACTAGGCCAAAAACTAGCTTCGGCAAAAACACAATCCCATCAATGGCACATTGACAGCAAATGGACAAGTTAATTGGGCAAAAAATAAAATGGCCTGATGAGTTCTGATCTGGAATTCACTGTCTGAAGAGGTGGTGGAAGCAGATTTAATATTTTCTTTCAAAAGGGAATTTGACAAGTACATGGAAATATGTCTATATGGAAATAACAGGGGAGTCAAAATAATTTGAAAGTTCTTTAAAAGGTATGATGGGCTAGGTGGCCTCCTTCCTTGCTGTATCATGCCATGTTTCAATAATCAATTGACTGAAATGGAATCCAGGAGATTAACCTGACTAGTTTGTTTTCTCTAATTTCAAATCGTAAAACAATCAGTATCTTGAGCCTAATCTGTTGAATTTAATGGATGTTACTCTGTTAATCAATCAAATATCCATTTTATTAAAAATTCTGACAAACCTCCACAAATCCTTCAACAAAATGGAAATAATCACTGACTTTTTGTTAAGCAGACAGCATAATTTCAAAGGTTCAAATAAAGTGCCTGTCATTTTGTTTGAGAAAGACACTGTATGGTTTTGAATCCAAAACAGTCTATAATGAGGTATAAATCTATATGTCTTATAAATCTATAGTTACATCTCTATCCAACTTCAAAATTATTGTCTTTGAAAACTTTTATAAAATACTTTGGTGATTATGATATGACCAGATTTGAAACATTTTGGTTTAATTATTGCTATGAATGAAACTAAATCTTTAAACAGATATAGAAACATTCCAAATCAAGGTTATCAATTATTTGGAAGGTTTTAGCAATCCATTTCTATTAGCTAATAAAATTCTGGAATATTATAATCAAGTCGTTATGGGACTTTGCTTCCTAAATGAAAGGGGAAGAATTACACTTTGATCGTTTTGTTTTTGCGTCACATGTAATAACAGCAGTTGGACTCTATGTGGCCAAAGTGACTCTTAAGAGAAATCAAGCCTTGCCTCCAAGTTCTTATTCCACCAGTCCATCCCAAAACTGCTTGTCACAGTGTGAAGCCAAACAGGATGATATTGATCATTTTCATTAATAGTTGGATTTAATTTGTGTTTAATTAAATGTTTGAGGAGCTGAAACTTTCTAGTTTCTTTCCTACCATAAAGAATATTTCCAGTTATGACGATCAGTGTCACACAGCCTATAGCATAAAGAGCTACACCAATTATATTTGTGGAAATTTTCACTTTACACTGTCCTCCAAACCAATGTTTATGATGTATCCAACTTGAGCTAAGGTTCTATTATGAAGTGTCACTGGTTGTGTTTTATTTGAATTCTGTTCCCAACTGGCATATTAATCAAATTAGCAGCTAGGACTGATAACCAAGAACAGATACTGGTTGATTAATATATAATATTGTTAATATGTTGTGATGTTTATTGGCATATTTCATATACATTAATCTTTGTTTGCATTTATGTCATTACCACAGTAAATCAAATATTAATAGCAAAGGTTCTGAATTCCAACTGAAGGCTGCAATGCACAGAATCCATTTGATAGACTGTAGAATGTTTTTAACAATAACACTAAGGATTTTGATGAGCTAAAATACATAGCTTCCTGATTGCTTTCAATGTACAAAGCTTATTTTCCATTTACTTTTAAAGCTATCCACAGCTACAACAGGATTTGTTTCTCTGCTATAGAAAATATCTTCTCAGTTTATTCACTGCTATATATTTTAGTCTGTTTACCTCATCAATGTTGACTAAGCTACACATGTAATTAACTTTGTTTAAGTTTTTTTTATTCTTGTTTGAGATTGTGGAATTCACTTATGTAATGATTACCATTTCCCATTGGATTGTTCACTGATTTTAGAAATTAACCCTGTCTCATTACGCAATATTAAAATTTGAAATAACTTTATCCCCGATTGATTCCACAACATAGTTCCAAGAAAATGTCATGCTCATCTTTCAGCACATGTACGAATTTGTTTACTCCAGTCTGTATGAAAATTGAAGTCCACCACAACCCCTACCTTTCTTTTGTTACAAGCTCGAATATTATGACTTGTTTAATATTTAGTTCAATGGTGAAAGACTGTTGAGGGAGTCATATAAATTAATTCCATTACCATTTGCCATCCATTGCTATTCCTAATCTTCACTCATTGTGATTCCACTCCCTGAAATGTTTCTCATTGCTATACCTAGACATAATTTATGATCAGGCTAACTCTCCTTTTAATTCTGGCTATTTTTTCCAAATTGTTGGGTACCATGGAATATTTATTTCTAACCTTGGTCACCTTGTAACCATATCTCTGTGACAGGAATTAAGTATAAACCAATTAGCTCTCTAAGTATCATAAATTTGTTAATCTTATTGTAGATGCTGCAAGCACCCAGATAAATTGACTTCACTTATTAATTTACTCCTATTCTCTGCATGGACATTGCTCTCTTACAATATAACCATTAAGCTCTCTGTCCCATATTTTCATACTCATTTTGTCTTTGTTCACATTTATACACTTTTTTGATTGCCTACACTTTATCTTTGGATTTCTCTGTAGTGTTGCTTAACCACTGTTATTCCCACCACCATCCCCAATACCCCACCTACTCTATTCGCTAGTGAAGTTTTATGGCTATATGTACAGTAGTCTCCAGTCACACTTTGGTTTTTCTGTATTTCTACCCAGTACTACTGCCTTACCTTTTCTCTTTAGCTTTCTAAATCTCCCCTCACATGAAGATTTGTCCTCCAATGTTTGGTTGAAAGTCCCCTCTATAATATTAATTATACAATTGAGCAGAATGCTGAGATCTACTCGGAACATTTCTAATAGTCAGGTCCCTGTGAAGAAAAATGAGCAGTGGGCAGGAAAAAGGAGCAAAGGCCAAAAGTCAGTCACAACTGTATCAAATGGCAGACCAGGCTTAAGTAATGTATTGTTTCCTCCTGCTCCTCTTCTCATCAAAAACAGATTAAATTGACAATTATATCATTAATGTTGTTGAACAATGCAGTGACAAAATTATCTGTATGTTTGCCTAGATTTGACCTTTGTCTGTTCATCAGTGACTTTAAAAGTCTTTGTGTCAATGCAAGTTTATCCTTTCCTAAAGATTCTGCATCCGATGCCAACATGTGCATAAATAAGCATTTTATAAATGGTCACTTCTGGCCAGTAACTGTGCTCTGAATTTCATTTGGTGTGCACAGATTTCAAGCTTCTCTTGTACACCCTAATTAAAAGATGAGTTTGTAGAAATATGCAGGAAAGTGAAAACCATGGAAAACCTAATTCTGGAATTCTACTTTAAATTGATTGAAGATTAGCTTCCCTACAGAATGGAAACAGGCCCTTTGGCCCAACAATTCCACACTGACCCTCTGAAGAGCAACCCACCCAGACTCATTCCCTTACCCTATATTTAACCCTGACTAATGCCCCTAACACTATGGGCAATTTAGCAGTGTATCTTTGGATTGTAGGAGGAAACCCACACAGACATGGAGAAAATACGCAAACTCCACACAGACATTCGCCCAAGGTAGGAATTGAACCCAGGTCCTTGGTGCTGTGAGGCAGCAGTGCTAACCACTGAGCCACCACACGATATAGTTTTAAACAAGAGGAATTGTGTTAGAAACAAAGTAAAAACACAAAGAACTGATGATACTGGAAATGAGAAACAAAAACAGAAATTGCTGGAAAAGCTCAACAGGTCTGGCAGCAGCTGTGGAGAGAAGTCAGAGTTAATGTTACAGGTCCAATGACCCTTTCTCCAAACTCAGAATTGTGTTAGCAACTTTGCCAAGGAGTGTACAATTCACAAAGGGACTTTAAAATGAAGAGATCAGGATATAAACCTTAGATTTGTTTAAAGAGACTGACAAGTTGTCAAGACAGCTCTGTTGCAATTCTGAAGCTGGAGGATGTTTGTTGGCACTGAAAATAAATGCTGGAGGTCACAGTGGATCAGACAGCACCCATGGAGAGAGAGCAAGCCAACGTTTCGAGTCTAGATCACTCTGCAAAGGATGGCATGTTGATTTTGTGGGCATTGTTTCTATACTTGTTTTTTTATTTAAGATCCACAAGAAAAAATATATCTCGTGTGTCATTTCCAAAAATGTCTTTTTTTGGTTTTCTTCAGTTTTTCTTCTGTTACAGCAGACAAAACATGAGCATTTGAGAAATTCCATTGTGCACATAACAGAACCATAAATAATTGGGGGAATGGCAGCTGTATAGGAATGAGACCACAAGCATTCAGTAGACTGGGCAGTTGTGCTGGTGATCTCACAGAGTAAATGTTCATGCTGCGAAATAATTACTTTCAGAGCCTCTGAAATTTTGTTTTAGCCCATTGAGATAAATCCAATCATTGTGCAAAAATAAATTTTGCAATGCTGAAACAGTTCAAAATGCTTACAGATTCAATTACTTTAAGAAAGCAGTGATTGTCGATATGCAGGAATACATTATGTTCAGGCCATTAACCTTTTTTGTGGCTTGTAAACATATGTTTCCTGTGAATTAGATACAAAGACAGACTCAATTTATAACATTACAGGAAATTAATTTAGTTGAAAGGGCTACTTAGCTATTTCATCAAAGCTACAGGGCAACTTTGTTCTCTTTGGGCGACCTCCCTGATAAATAATGGGCCATTAGGGATCATTTTTAATTTCGCCACCCAGAGGATGATCTGATGGAGTGGTCTGCCCATACGTTGTCAGACCTGCCCCAGTGCTCTTCTCTCAGATTTCAATCCTACAAATTAGTGCCGAGATAAGAAAGTGAAAATTTAATCTGCTAACTTCAAATTTAGCACCATCACTGAAATCACAGCAACTAATCACACTTCTGTTGCAAGGATTCTCTTTAAGCTGCTCAGACCCTTATGACTATCAGGCTTCATAGTAGGAGTTGGTCATCTCAAGCTGGTCAGAGTTATACTCATGGAGTCATCCAGGATGGAAACGGGCCCTTCGGCCCAACCGGTCCATGCTGACCATGTTTCCAAACTACATTAGTCCCACCTGCCTGCTCCAGGCCCATATCCCTCCAAACCTTTCCTATTCACATAGTTTTCCAAATATCTTTTGAATGTTGTTACTGTACCCGCATGCACCACTGCCTCAGGAAGTTCATTTCATACGCAAACCACCTTCTGCGTAAACAAATTGCCCCTCATGTCTTTTATAAATGTCTCTCCACTCACCGTAAAAGTATGCCCCCAGGTCTTGAAATGTCCCATTCTAGGGAAAAAGGTTTAGGGTGAGAGGAGAAAGATATAAAAGACACCTAAGGGGCAACTTTTTCACGCAGAGGGTGGTACGTGTATGGAATGAGCTGCCAGAGGAAGTGGTGGAGGCTGGTACAATTGCAACATTTAAGAGGCATTTGGATGGGTATATGAACAGGAAGGGTTTGGAGGGATATGGGCCGGGTGCTGACATTTGGGACTAGATTGGGTTGGGATATCTGGTCGGCATGGACGGGTTGGGCCGAAGGGTCTGTTTCCATGCTGTACATCTCTATGACCGATATCACTTACAAATTTATAAACCTCTAAGGTAGCTCCGACACGGCAGTCAAACAAGTCCCATGCTATCCAGCCTTTCTTCACAACTCAAACCTTACGTACCTGGGAACATCCTGGTATATCTCCTCTGCAGCTTAATATTATCTTTCCTATAACAAACATATCTACATTGTACAGGAGGCTTCACTTCAAATAGTTCAGTAAAGCTTGTACCTCTTAGCCGGGAGCTCATATGTAATGAATGAGGTGAAAACGCTCACTTTTTCCAGCTTCGACAGTGTTGAAAATTTCATCTCGTTCCTGTGAGCACGGTATATTGTCTATGCCAACTTGAAAGGAGGGAAATCCAACAGCGTCTGATACACCAACTGGTGTGCCACTTCCCATCTGTTATGAGTGGAACTTACTTCACTTGAAAGTAAAATCATCAAGCTGACTTCTCATTTAGACTAATTTCAGTTACATCCTGATTTGGAATGGATATCACTGTTCCTTCAATGTCTCGATGTCAAAATCCTGGAACTTGATTACTGCTAGCATTATGGAAAGACCAATCACCGCATGACTGCAGCAGTTCAAGAAAGCAGCTCGCCATCATCAGTTCCAGTGCAATTAGGGATAGGCAATATATTCTTGCTCATCCAGTGATATTTGCATCCAATAAATGATATCTTAAAAAAATGATGCTTTCATATCAATTTGTAACTAAAGACCATGTTTATATTCGATTCCCTACAGGGTGGAAACAGGCCCTTCAGCCCAGCCCGACCCTCCAAACAGTAACCCACCCAGACCCCTGCCCGATATTTATCCTGACTATCGGCAATTTAGCATGAACAATTCATCTAACCTGCACATCTTTGGATTGTGGGAGGAAACCAGAGCAAACCCACACAGACGCAGGGAAAATGTGTAAACTCCACACAGACTGTTACCTGAGGCATGAATTGAACCCAGGTCCCTGGCACTGTGAGGCAGCAGTGCTAACCACTGAGCCACCATGGCGCCTCAATTTATGACTGGGGCAAAGACCTGTCTCCGTACGGTTGATTATACAAATTCTGGACATGTATTCCAGTTCCGATCAGAAATTACTACTCACAGAGTAGTGTTAAAAACTTGAGAGGCAAAGTTTGCTTTGGCTTGAAGTGGATTTATTGTCAATGGATCTGTCTCACTTTGTACTGGAGCAGCTGTTCCAATTGTATGTCCCCTGTCTTGAGACCCATCAACTTCCAAACAAGAACCGTCTTCTTTTTCATGTGCCCCATACCCTCTGAATTCACTCCCATTGAGCACTGAAACAAATCGGGCTTTTGCCCAAAATGTCGATTTTCCTGCTCCTCAGATGCTGCCTGACCTGCCGAGCTTTTCCAGCACCACTCTCATCTTGGCTCTAATCTCCACCATCTGCAGTACCCCCTTTTGCCACACAAACAAATGAGTTAGGAGCAGCTACTCAGCTCCTTGTAGCCAATCTGCCTTTTAACAAGATCGTAGCTAATCTGACTACTCCACGTTCCCACTTCCTCCCACCCTCACACAATTTCATCTCCTTATCATTAATATTTCTACTTCTGTCTTAATATATTCAAATATATTCTGCTTCCACTGCCTTCTAAGGAAGCGTGTTTGAAAGACTCTTGACCCTTTGTAAGAAAATTATCCTCCTCTGCTCCATCTTAAATGGGCAACCCATTATTTTTATACAGAGACCCCCTAGTTTTAGAATCTTCCAGAAGGGGGAATCATCATTTCCACATGCACTTTGTCAAGACCTGTTAGGATCTTATATGCTTTGATCAAGTTACCTTTTAATCTTTTAAACTTCAGTGGATGCAAGTCTAGCCTGTTATGTCTTTCCTCATAAAATAACCCACCCTTAGTGTATTAGTATAGTAAACCTTCTCTGAACAGCTTTCTAAATATTTACAACTTTCTTTAAATTACGACACCGAACTGTACTCAATCCACCAGATGTGATTTCACCAGTACTCTCTATACCAGAAGCATCACCTCCCTCCTGTTTTCGCCTGTCCACGCTTGCCTCATAAGACGAACCACCTATTTCAGGTATTAGTCTGACTAATCCTCTCTGATGCTTCGAACCATTTATATTCTTCCTTAATTAAGGAGATCAATGTTATTCTCAGTACTTTCCTCAAGTTCCTCTCCTGTTTTTATATCCTACTTTGCAGCCATTTCTAGAAAGCTACGCTGTACGCTGTAGTGAAAGCCAAAGTAAAATACCTGTTCAATTCATCTGGCATCTCCTTATTTTCCCTTATGAATTTCACAGGTTCACTTTCCATCTCGTTAATGTTCTTCTTTGCTAATTATCTATAGAAACTCCTAATGTCTGGTTTTCTGTTTCTAGTTAACTTTGTCGTGCCCTTAATTTTTCCTATCTTGTTGGGTTTTTGTTATTCTTCACTGTATTTTATATTTTGTCCAATCTTCTAACCTGCCATCCATCTTTATGTAATTATGTGGTGTTTTTCCTTTTAAGTTTAAATGTTTTTTTTCATGTTTTTGAATTAACCACGTCATCGATGAGAGAGAACGTCTGCTGCTTTGACCAATGTTCCCACAAAAGTGCTAAATTATTTATCCTCTAGATCCTATACCAGCTAACAATGTAAACAGTTCTCTCTCCTCAGGCATTGTCACTATTTCTATCAAAATTGCTGGTATTATTGTCTGACTCACTTCAAATCAAAATCCATCTTAAAGCCTCTTGTCTTTGAAAACCTCTTCCCACATTTCCAGTCCTCCATCCCAGTTTCTGTACTTGAATGCATTGTTCTATTTTCTCCTGCATTACCCTTCTGAATCACTGCAAGACAGGACAGAATCCTGTACTATTGCCCCATCCCTTCCAACATCCTGTGGTTTTTAATGGCAAAAAGGAACAATCAGATAGGGAGGTGGTGGGATAGCAGACTTCCCCCCTCAAGAAGCCCCTTGGACAGTCTTCCACCCCATCGCCAATTGAAGCTTTCAAGTGGTCAATTAACATCCATTTATGGGCCTTATCCCGCCTCAACACAGCAGTGAGCAAGGGTTTACCATATAAGATGCACAAAAACGAATCAATTTAAGGTATTCAATGGGTGATTAAGACACTAACTTCAGACGAAGAGAGAAATGCTGAGAGCTAAGTACGTGACAAAGAAATGTTTGGAGGGAAATGGGTCAAGTGGTATTAGTCCAGCTTGGGATTATGGTTGGCATGGGCTGGTTGGACCAAAGAGTCTGTTTCCATTCTCTATGATACGACTGTCTCTTCCCCCCTCCCTCCCCCCCTCACTGCGAACCTCCCACCTCCCCCCCCCCCGCCCGCCCCCCCGCCACCTCTCCTAATTATCCCAAGCACACACTTTCCCCTCCTGCCATCACTCAAAGATATCCAGCATCAGTGTGAAGCCTTGGATGGGCATGATACCAGCAGCAGCCATTACCTCTCAGATGAGGCAGGAGTTCTGTCACTAGGAATCTTGATCCCATGGATAGCAATGTTGCTGGCCTCCCAACTCCATGGAGAAGAAGCAATGTGATGTACTTGCCAGATCTGCAGCCAGTGGCCAAGACCCCTGTCATCTCCACAAGATTCCAACCATGTTTCTGCCTCAACAAATCAAAACACTAACTGAAGTAACAATGACATTCTTTCTGACTCAACCTGTTTGATTGTTCCTTTTCTGTCTCCTTAATCTATCAATATTTTGGACACGTTTACACTATCCTCCTCATATATTCATTTTCTACTTTTACAGTTTGATAAGACTGTCTAAGTTTAATTATCCTCTTAGCTAGAGCTGACATATCTCTGTCTCCCTTCCCAACCAACCAGCCTCCTTCTCACCCTATACCAACTGTTAATTTTCCTTCATTCACATGCTACCATTTGGCAATATCATCCACAGACATGGATCCAGCTAAACTTTGAGAAGATTAATGTTGGTGAGGACTTCTTTCTCTTGGGAATTGCAGAGTCCAGACATTTACCTGTTTGTGAGGGTAAACTGTCGATTTTAGAGAGCAGCATTGATATGATGTATGAACATTACAACCATGACTTAAATAGGTTACCACACATCAATCAGACTGCAGGTAGATGCAATATTAAGCCCAAGTTTGAAGAAACCTGACTGGTTTTGCATCAGGTTAAATGCCAGCTTAGATTTTCTCGAGATGAATAAAAATGGAAAAGGAACCACTCTTCTACACAGCAGCATATGGTGGGAACAGTTGTCTTAAAGATTTAATTTTGGAAGTGTATTTTAAGACTATATTTATAGAACATGGTGACAGAAACCATAACCACTGGGAGTAATCTCTTACCGTATGTATACTGTAAACAGATAGTTTTGCAGATAATGCTGCTAACTCCTAGGCCTCATTAGTACAGCTTCTGTAGAGATTACTGACAACACAAACTGAGTTAAACGTGCCTTTTGGCACATTGCTACTATCATCAAACCAACAGCACATTGACATTGACAAGGCTTCACTTACTGTCCATGGGAGCTACTTTCTGGAGGCAATAATTTTTAGTCTTTTTGTTTCCATCATTTTCATCTCGATACAGTTGAAGGAAATAATTTCCATTGGTTGGAAGGTGGGGGGGGGTGCGGTGTCAAGATGAAAGGGTTTAACCTTAAACTTCAAGCTAGCCTGTTCAGGGTTGACATCACAAAGTGGCTCTTCGTATAAAGGCTGGTGGAAATAAAGCAGTCTTTGCTTATTTGCAATTGGATGTAACATAGAGGTACAGACTTCAGCTTGGAAATTACTCGGTGCTGTCAATTTAGCAACAGGATATTTACTGCACATCTGTCAATTGCTGGCTGTCTGACATGAGTGGGATATGAAACAGAAAGATGACTGAAATGTGAGAAGTAGCAGCTGACTCTGGGGATATCTGCACACAACCCATAAAAGCACACAGATTCAGTTCTGTGCTGTATCTTTATAGTACAAAGCCAGGTTCCTCTTATTACACTCAGCATGGGGCTAATTTTAATTGGTGTGAAGGTGACTTGAATTGTTTGACTGACGAGTTAACAGCCCAATCAATTTTGCTTCATGATTGATTTCGCTTCACATTGATTACAGTTGGGAGTAAAATGTGCAACAGGGAGCCTGTGCTGTCAACCTAAATAGCACCTTCTTCCAGCCGGTGGAATAGATTAAAACTGACTCTATGTCTTGCATCTTCAAGCCTATACTGTTACCTGCATCAGATAATGCACCCAGTGCAAATACATTCAAATGAACTAATTACAGGAGTTTGTTTTTATAAACACAAAGTGGGGATGCTTTTATAATGTTACAATTGAGAGAAAAGAACAATATGAAGTATCCCTTTAAACAACTTTTAGAAAATCCAAAAATGAAAGCTTTGCTTGTATTAACATCACCATCTTAAGGGCAACTAAGGACAGCTAATAAATGCTGGCCCAGCCAATGATGGCCACATCCCATGGGTGAACAAAAAAAAAGTAATGGAGCAGACATTGATGGCTGGATGGTCTAGCCCTGTTGGAAGGTAGTGGTGAGGGAGAAAGGGAAAGGAGAGGGGAAGACCTTGTGGAAATGAGGGGAGGAGGAATTCTCTAATGTGCCCAAGGAGGCCGCAAAGGAGGTCACTCCACCTCACTTGCCCACCACCAGTTTGTGCAGCTAAAAGCCACAGGGCCTCACATAATTTCTAGGCTTTCCGTTAGCTGCTGATAAAATTCCCACGCAGCAGGATGAGATGCTCAAGTAGTCTCTAATTACCTACTTAGAGTCATAGAGACATACAGCACGGAAACAGACCCTTCGGTTCAACTTGTCCATGCTGACCAGATATTCTAAATTATTCAAGATGCATTTAGACAATAGACAATAGGTGCAGGAGTAGGCCATTCTGCCCTTCAAACCTGCACCACCATTCATTATGATCATGGCTGATCATCCTTAATCAGTATGCTGTTCCTGCCTTATCTCCATAACCCTTGATTCCACTATCCTTGAGAGCTCTATCCAACTCTTTCTTAAATGAATCCAGAGACTGGGCCTCCACTGCCCTCTGGGGCAGAGCATTCCACACAGCCACCACTCTCTGGGTGAAAAAGTTTCTCCTCATCTCTGTCCTAAATGGCCTAATTTGCCAGCACTTCGCCCATTTTCCTCTAAACCCCTCTTATTCATGTATCTATCCAGATGCCTTTTCAACGTTGTTTTTTTACCAGCCTCCACCACTTCCTCTGGCAGCTCATTCCATAAACACACCACCCTCTGTGTGAAAAAGTTGCCCCTTTAGGTCCCTTTCAAATCTTTCCCTTCTCACCCTAAACCTATTCCCTCTAGTTCTGGACTTCCCCCAGTCAGGGAACAGACCTTGTCTATTTACCCTATCATGATTTTATAAACCTCTAGAAGGTCACCCCTCAGCCTCCGAATCTCCAGGCAAAACAGCCGCAGCCTCGTCCTATAACTCAAACCCTCCAATCCTGGCAACATCCTTGTGAAGCTTTTTTGAATCCTTTCAAGTTTCATGACCTTCCTCCTATAGCTGGGAGACCAGAATTGCACACAATATTAAAGTCTTCAATTGATCCAAGTTCTGACAGGGCACTGACTGCTCTCCATTCCTCATGTGGGTGTGGGTGAGAGGGTCAGAGGTGCGCATTTATATAAGACAGTACCTGAAAGGATTATCTGACATCCAAAGGTAATCTCCACCCATCAGAACATAAAGAACTGCTAGTGGAAATAATCTCATTGTCCTGCAGATACTCCATGTGTCCTAACCAGTTCCCAGACTGACATTCTTCATGGTAATAAATTGTATCTATAGTACTAATGTAGACTTACCTTGTGTCTGATATCTTGCAGACAACCATGTAATGTATGGATGCAATGTGAAGAGCTGATAAGTGATATGTAATAAAAAAAATTCTGCTTAAACAGACTAAGATTATCTTGTAAAAAATGGAAAGAACTGTGGATGCTGGAAATCAGAAACAAAAGCAGAAATTGCTGGAGAAGCTCAGCAGGTCTGGCAGCATCTGTGGAGAGAAATCAGAGTTAACATTTCAAGTCCAGTGGTCCTTCCTCTGAACTTACAGTCACTTATTGTCTTATGTCAGTTAACCATTTCAGGCAATACCTGTATTATCCAACAATAGGCATAGTGTCCAATTGAATTTTACATACTCTTCCCAACTTCAGAACCACCAGTGGAACGTGTAAGCTCCCGTTCTAGACTTTATTACTAATGAATTTAAGTTCCGCCAATAGAACCCTTTTCCTTGACCATTAATTCAAACTTTGGATTACTCCAACAAATTATCTCAACACTTGCTGGGATATGTCACAGGGATGGATTCTCAAACAGGCTCCACACGGGGAGACATTTATATGAAAGAAAACAAAACAAAACAAGCAGCACAGGAATAATTTTAGAACTGAATGTAAAATATAAATTTTAAAGTGATCTAATCAAATTGTAATGAGACTTTATACAGTAATGTTCAAACAAATAGCCCTCGAGAAGGAGAAATAAATAAAATTTGACGAGAATAAGACATTAATCATTCACAAGCTAAAGTAAGCCTCGTTTTTTTTCGAATTGGATCAAATGAGCCAGTAGTGTCAAGAATCTGGGACAGTTTTATGAAACGATTTTGAACTTGTCAACCCAGATTTATTTATTTATTTATTCCCATCTGTGTCCAGACTAAGCAGTAAGATAATTAGGAATGATTTAACTTCTGAAATATTTTGTCAAAATGGGGTATATGGGAGTCCAATATGAAGAGAAGTTCAGGTTTGTTGCAGTTGTAGATTAGGAATGATTGATGGTGCTGTTGGATACCTGACATTAGGTCTCTTTCCTTGACCATTAAAATCTTTCACCTTGAGTGCAAGGTTAACAAATGAGCCAGGCTGTGGTCTTCCATCACATCTATTATCACCATTGTGTCTGTCACTGTGTCAGAAGTAGGAGGTGAATTGAAGACATAATGAGACTTGCAGCTAATAGTCTACTTCATAGAAACATAGAATCCCTGCAGCACAGAAAGAGGCCATTCAGCCCGTTGAGTCTACACTGACCCTCCAAAGAGCATCTCACCCAGACCTAGCCCCTGCCCCATATCCCCATGACCCACCATTTACCATGGCTAGTCCACCTAGCCTGCATACACATGCACACTATGGGACAATGTAGTATGACCAATCCACCTAACCTGCATATCTTTGGACTGCGGGAGGAAACCAGAGCACCTGGAGAAAACCCATGCAGACACAGAGAGCACGTGCAAACTCCACACAGACAGTCGCCCAAGGATGGAATCGAACCTGGGTCTCTGGCACTGCAGTTCACAGCAACAGTATTTTGTTAGTAGCACAACCAGAAATGGTAATGTCACCAAAAGCTGCTTGAAAACTGTCAGATCTAAGGCAAAGGGACAGAAAGTATAAAAAGGCACCTGATTTCCTCTGTGTTAATTTTTTTTTCAATGTGTAATTTATCATTTTTTAAATTATCAATTGGGAATGACATCGCCAGAAAGGCTCGCATTTGTTGCTCATCCCTAATTGCCCATGTAATAATATCCGAATGCAGTTAAATGTCAGCCCCTTGTTATGGTTCTGGAGTCACATGTAGTCCAGGAAAGCAAAGGATGGCAGATTTCCTTCGAGAAAATGGACGTGAGTGAACAAGATGGTTTTTTTTGACAATTGACACTAATTGTCATGATCACCATGACCGAGACTAACTTTATATTTCAGATTTTATTAACTAAGTTTAAATTCTACCAACTGTCATGGTGAGATTAGAGCTTTTATCCCAAGGACATTAACTTGGAGCTTTGGATTACAAATATTTTCCCTAATACAATATTCCCACTGTCTGCCCAAATGTCTTCTATCAAATGCCAATTGAACTTTGTGCTGATTTGTTAAATTTCTGGTTTGTAGAAGTTTTTGTCAACAGCATCTGCACAATTACAGATCATATTTTCTCACAGGTTATTATATTTGGAATATTCAAGAAAATTATGTTGTGATTTTAAAATTACAATCTCATCTCTTGTACTTTGCTATTTTATGAATATCACTTCCATTTTTCGGAGTTATCATGTTTGAAGGCAGGTGAAACTTTGAAAGACCAAAAGTGTGCAGACTTTTACTTTTTTTTAGTTGGAGTTCATGAAATTCTGGACACTACTTTTAAAGTTATTTATTGGAACTCTCACATTTGAAGCTAACTGCATGATTTTCAGAAAGTCATGGACATCCAAAGCTGTGACAGATGACTTAACTGATATTTGGTGTTGTTTGGAGTTCTGCTCTTGCACAGCCTGCAGAGGGAAGTCACCTAGCTCATCCTGTTCCAACTTTGTTGAAAAATCTTTAGAGAATCCTGTATTTTAGCTTAAAAAAACTGATGCAGCTTTTCTCCCAAGACGCTTCCAGAAGAATTCCTCTCAACATCTCCTGAATGAATTTCATCAGAAAACAGTCTAGTGACAACTGCATATGTCAACCACTTATGTATGCCAAGACTTAAGACTGGAAGCCATCTCAAACATTTCATACCATTTCTTTATTTTTCTTGGACTTATTTCCCAAAGGATTTTCTTTTCAGGCAGTTGATCTCTAGAGAGACAAGTGTGTGTGTGTGTGTGTGTGTGTGTGTATTTTTCTTTAGAAGAGTATACTGTCATATTTCAATTCATTAATTGGTTGTAGGTCCAAAAGTGGATGTCTAAATTGATCCACAGCCAGAGAAATCAGACCTGACAGAGAATTAGCCAAATGAAATTAAACAGCAGTTATTGGTTACAGAGGACAGTTGAAACCAAAATTAAAGTAGTTACAAAGGTTCAATAGTGGTGCCAGTTACAACTAACCTGAGGATTGTGCATTGGAGAAGAATCAATCAGATTTTCTGTCACCTTGACCTCATGACTTACACCTCACAACATGGCAACACAACCCCATTGAATGATTTGAGCCGATATCATAATCCCATTGGCCAAAGGCCACAAAACATTCTGGAAGGTCTGCTGCAAGGGAGGATAAGAACACATACACCTGGAAGCCAGCTCCTCAGCAAAGACTTGCAGGGAAAACTTGTGGCAAGACTCATGGCAGAGAACCATGTGGCAACTCAAGAAGACCTGACCTGTGAGACCCAACATCATGGAAGATCACCAGCCCTACATTGAAAAGGAAGGTGATTCCCACTGACCAGTTCAAACATGTGGAATGTTGTGGATAATATTCTTTCTCAGATAGACAGAGCTAGATAGGGAATAATTATTGTGGGAGTTTTGGCAATGCTCACATAGTATTTTTAATAAGGAATATTCCGTTAATAAAATTGAGTTGAACCACAAATTGAATTCTGTGACCCTTTGTCCCCCTCACGGACTTGGGGGAGCACTTGGGGAAAGTAATTTTAATACATAAACCGGTCAACATCCAAAGCATAGACAGTTGAGTACCAAGGTGAAATAACTGCACAGAGGCTGGTATCCCATTACTAAGTCACCCTATATTTACATGGGTTCTGACCAGCCAGTTCAAGGCCAGTCCCCAGACAGAGGAGACTCTCTGAACTTCCTGTTTATATCTGTTAGCCAGAGCTCCATGTTAATAACCCCAATCAAGGATGTTATAGTCAATATGATCTGGCCGTAATTCCAATCACTACATCAGGTTTGCATCTCTACTGAGTAAATCAATAGTTATTGTGTGTATTGAAGAAATCCGGTTTCTTTTGAGTTCTGAAACAGAAAGATGAGCCATCTTGTTGGCCATATCAATGATTGGGTAAAACTTTTTTTTAAGATAAGTTGTGACTCATGAATTTTGGAACTCAACAGAAAGTACCCTCTTCCCACCTCAGTCATAACAATAGAACGACTGTTATAATATCAGTACCACAATCACAAAGCATTTGTTATGTTTCTAAATTAATCAATGCATCTGTAGTCATTTTAGTGAGCCTATCTTTGGTACACTGTCTTTTAAAGTCCACCTCAGTCTTTATCATTAGTTTAGGGACACAATCTGCCTGACAGCGTTGGCTGCTCAAATTTTACTTTTTGCACTTTTACCTTTTAACTTTACAGCATTTAATTTGGTTCATTGAAATGAACAGCAAATAAATCATTCTGATTTTTGTGAAGTCAAACTCCCCACTGAGGGCCCTAAAAAATGAATTAAATCAGCATGTTGTAAAAGTGATGGCAATCCAACCTGGATCTTTTATCTCCTTTCTTGGCATCACGCACCACTAAATCAGGAAAATGCTTTATTTCTTTCTTGAATGCTGGATTTGATTTGTATTCAGTGCCCTACTAACCTACTGCATCAGTCATTAGATTTAAATGCCATGTAATTAATGTATAAATCATACATGGCTTTAAACTGCCTATGTTTAATATCCTGTCACTCTGACCAAAATGTGTTCATCCTTCCGAAAAATTTAATATCTCCTCCTCAGTCCAGTAACAACACACTCAGTGTGACTTTGAATCGTGTGGTAAGAGTAAAGAAAGTGGAAACTTGATTTTATTCTAATTTTTTTTTGGTTGTGTTTTTCATTTAACTTTAAATTTACTTCTTACATCCAGGTTTATGCATCAATATACAAGATCTCCATTGGAGAGCAGATGGAGTTAGTTACTTAAGAACACCAGTTAGATGAGCTAACTCAGATTATATAAATGCATGCAAAGTATTGAGTGTGAGAGGGAACAGAGCGCTGGAAGTTGGGTGAGCGCAGAAGGTGCTTTTTTTCTTATATCTAACATCATCACCAACCAAGAATTGCTTCCTACTGTACTGCAGAGGCAGAGTTTGCTGCCTAATTAGTAAGTGTTGAGTGTGTGTTGCTGGAAAAGCACAGCAGGTCAGGCAGCATCAGAGCAGGAAAATCAACGTTTCAGGCCGGAGCCCTTCATCATTAATCATTAATGATTCCCAATGAAGGGCTCCAGCCCAAAACGTTGATTTCCCTGCTCCTTGGACGCTGCCTGACCTGCTGTGCTTTTCCAGCAACTCACTCTCAACTTTGATCTGTAGCATCTGCAGACCTCACTGTCTCCTAACATATCTGGTAAGTGGCTGGTGTCTATTCTCTTCCTAAAGTTAAAGCAATATAGGATCTCGTGGTAAGGTTAATAAAATATATAAAAGTAAAAATGAAAAATTGAATAAAATAATTTCGACACATGAAAGATGATAGGATAGGTGATGTGTCATGGCTGCAGAATGTGGGAGCTCCAGAATGCCAGTGTGACACAGGACAAACATCTCTGCAATGAACGTTAGTGACTTAAGAAGCTTTGTCTCAGCCATTAGGCTGAAGGCTGTGCCGCAGGCAATGAAATACAGGAAGGAGAGTAAAAAATATTTTGTTTGAAGAGGAAGCTACTCCCTTAAGATCAGTTCTTCTGATTTGGTCAGTAGTTTGAGATGGGGAAGTTTGGGTGAGGGTGAGACAGGTAAGGGAACCCAGAGGGCGGGAGTACAAGACTCTCAGCGGTCCCTTGTTGGATTTATTAGCTCATCCACCTTGCAACCTGCAGTTTTATCCAAACAATCAGAGAAATCCTCAAACCTCTCTCCATCTGAAAAGATTAACGCTTTTAAACATTTTCTTAGTTCTATTCTCACCCACAATAGTAGCCATCCTTCCCAAGTCCACCTTGTGAAGATCAATCAAGATCCTCTAAACTTCAATAAATTACCCCTAGTTTTTTTTGAACTCAGGGGAAAGCAATCCCAGTCTGTCCAACCTTTCCTCATAAGACAATCTTCTTATTCTATGTATCAATGTAGTAAGCCTCTCCTTAACCTACCTCCGAGACATTTAATTTCTTCCTTAATAAAGTGACCAGTGGTGACTCAGTTTTTGGCATTGCTGTTTCAAAGTGCCAGAGTATGGAGTTCGATTCCAGCCTTAGGCAACTGTCTGTGTGGAGTTGGCACGTTCGCCCGGTGTCTGCGTAAATTTTATCCGGGTGCTCTCTCACAGTCTGAAGATATGCAGGTTAGGTGGATTGACCGTGCTGGAATGTCCATGGAAAATGCAGAGTTACACAGCCAGGGTAGGCGGGCAGATCTGGGTGAGATGCCCTTTGGAGGCTTTGTGTAGATTCAACAGGCCAAATGGTTGAATGTAGGGATTCTATGATTCTTTGAACATACCCAAAACCGTACACAATGTTTGATATGTGGTCTCACCAATACCCTGTATTACTGAGACATAGCATCCTTATACTTGGGGAAGAAAGTTATTTTTAGAAGTTCAATTTGTCTTATAATAAAGGCTAATATTCTATTAGCCTTCCTGATTATGTACTGTACCTGCACACTATCCTGTTGTGATTTGAGCACTTAAACATCTAGCTCCCTCTTTACCTCAGAATTTTGTAGCTGTTTTCTACTTAAATAATACTTTGTTGTTTCATTCTTCCTGTCAAATAGAACAACTTCATTTTCTGACATTAAACTCCATCTGTTGGGGTTTAGCGTTGTTACTTATTTAATTCAGTCTGCATCATTGTTATGTCATCTTCAAAACATACTTTCCAACTATCATTCTGTCATCTGCAAAGTTACCCATCATACTTTCTACCCTCTCAACTAAGTCATTGACATAAATTGTAGAAAGTTGAGGGCCCAGTACCGAACCCTGTGGGACACCCTCCTTTATTACATTCTGCCAGTCTGAGAAAGAGTCATTTGTGTGTACTTCACAGAAGTTAGAAAGATACTTAAAGGACAAAACCAAAAGTTCTGTATCTGAATTCATACAGCATTTCAAACAAGACAAATGAATTGATAATGCAAATGAAAATAATGAAGTACATTCTGATATACAAGATGACCGGAGGATTAGATAGGGAAGACAGTGAAAGTCTTTTTCCTAGGATGATGACGTCAGCTTGTACGAGGGGACATAACTACAAATTGAGGGGTGGTAGATTTAAGACAGATGCCAGAAGCAGGTTCTTTACTCAGAGAGTGGTATGGATGTGGAATGCCCTACCTGCCAATGTAGTTAACTCAGCCACATTAGGGAGACTTAAACAATCCTTGGATAAGCACATGGATGATGATGGGATTGTGTAGGGGGATGGGCTTAGATTAGTTCACAGGTCAGCACTACATCAAAGGCCGAAGGACCTGTTCTGTGCTGTGTTGTTCTACGTTCTATTATAGAGACCTGTCTGAAGAGTACCATACATTGGGTCCTGAATATTGAAGAGCGCATGACATTTCAGAAGGACAAGGCCTGAGGAAAAGAAAGAGGAGTGGCTCTGCTATTTAACAATGGTATTATCACAAAGGCGAAGGATGACTTAAGTTTAAGCAACTTGTATGGAGAAGTAGTTTGAATCGAGATGTGAAAGGATACAAGCATTTAGGTATGCCTTCTAACTGTGACCATATGGTTGGACAGAGTATAAAGGAAGTTTATACTTTGAGAAGAGGTATAAAGAAGAAATAATGGTAGCTTGTCAGTAAGATATGGCAATAATCATAGGGGTGTTATAGACTGGAAAAATCATACAAATGTTGCCTAAATGAGGAGCTCATTGAAGTTTATAGATTTTCCCCTCCTTACCCAACACTTACAGCTTAACTTGCTTGGTTTCCCATACAATGAGTCTACAACCCCATCCCTACCATGAGTAAAATATTAGGGCAGATGGAATGAGGCCTATAAGCGATCAGTAATGGACCTTTAAGACTTCACTAGGTCCTAAGGTAGATGAGCTACCCAATGTATACTTGCACTTCCTGTAATATTTCACCCAGCTCTGAGTCAAGTAGGTAGGTAGCAGGGAGGCCACTAACACTTTCAAACAAACAGAGAAGGTGTGGGAAGTAGAGGCCACAAGGACTGTTAATAAAGCTTTCTGCACTCTCTTATAGATTTTTGAAATTGTATTTTTTACCTTAAACATTATGGGGTAGATTTTTTTTTATCACCACTGTCCAGGAGATGACACATTGAAGATAGCTGGCAGCCCTCTCAAGAATCTGCACATCCTTTATTTGTTTGAACTCCATGAAATGCAAATCAGAGGCTTCTACATACTGTGAGGGGTGGGGATCTGTACCCTCAGAGTGTTTCCTGCCTATTGATGAAAACAAGCCTCTGTCGGTTCACTGATTAATTTGTCTGCATTCCTACAAAATAATGTGTATAAATGACCAGAGGTGGATGTGAATTAGATTTCCAAATTATTAGCATTACATTTATTTTTTGATAATGCTTCTTTGTCTGTGCAATGCTGCCTGATTCGTATCTCTGCTTATCTGTTGTGGGAGTACAGTTCATTTCAAGCAAGGCACTGTCAGTGAGAGCGAGGGGCTCATAGGCTCTCAGTCACTGCTGCAGAGGCTACTGTTGCATGCACCTTCCCATGATGGGGCTTTTTATGTGGCGATTTAAAGGTGTAGATCTTCAAACTTCCATGCTCCAGTATGGAGACTTGCACACCATCTCTGGAGTGATGTGGAGACTGTTGTCAGCCATTGAAGTTAACCTAGCCTGAGATGCTGGCTTACTTGCATGAATCTTATATCTTTGTTTTGATCACTGAACTAGCAAACTAGCACCATAAAGCTCTTCCTCTATGTGCAGACATCATCCATTGTGACACTGCGCTCGAGCTATTGTAATGCAGTGCTGCTTGCATGTTGCTAGCATATTTTCTAAGCCACAATACCTTTGTGTTGTGGACTTATCTTGCTAAGGATCCTTCTTAAGCAATGGTTGGGATACAAATTCAATCTGCTTTCTTACTTCTGAGATGTAGTTCAGATTTCAGCACTGTAAAGCTGCAGTCAATTTAATGCACAGGCATAATCGATTCTTAGTCATGGAGCAATTGTGAGTTTAGTACTTCTCCAGGCTATTGCTTTAAATTACTACTCTTCTTCCTTTTCATCAGCTACTGGATTAGTGGTGCTGGAAGAGCACAGCAGTTCAGGCAGCATCCAACGAGCAGCGAAATCAACGTTTTGGGCAAAAGCCCTTCATCAGGGCTTTTGCCCGAAATGTCGATTTCGCTGCTCGTTGGATGCTGCCTGAACTGCTGTGCTCTTCCAGCACCACTAATCCAGTATTTGATTTTCAGCATCTGCAGTCATTGTTTTTACCTCGTTCCTTTTCATCAGGTCTTGCCTTTCCTCAATGTCATGTACCATTCTTTATTCAGGACCCAATCTATTGCACTCTGCAACCAGGTCTCTAATGTATATCCGAACGTATTTCATTATTTTCACTTGCACTACCAGTTCATCTGTTTTGTTTCAAATGCTGCCATGATATTCACCAACTAATGAATTTTTACTCGAATTAACTTTGAAGTGTTTTTACTCTCTCTGTCTTCTGCCTTTTTAACTTCTAATTTATTTCTCTCTTATAATGATTTAGAACAGATTTTTTATTATAATGAAACTTAATCTTCCTTATTTTCAGTTTTCAGGTCCCGCTGTCTATTTGGCAATCTTCCTAAAGATTAGAAGTCTAGCCATTGGCTGCAGACAGTATCAAGGATGTTGTGCGAGTTCAGTTGAGTTCATCTTCACAACTGTTCATGCCAGTTACTGAGCTGGTTTTCCTGCACAGAAACTATTGTCACAGACCGTTTTGGAAAATCTGTCAAGTCTAAAGAGAAAGTACAAAGTGAGGAGAGACATGTTGGAAGGTATCATTAAAATATTCTGTTGGAAGGTATCATTAAAATATTCTGTGGAGACAGAGTCCAAAGGTTCATATTACAGAAAGTCAGGTTTTATCCAGTTTATTATTTCAATCTTTGCTCTACTTAGTTTCTTATTTATTGAATGTCCTTGATTTTTTTGAAATCTCTTTTAATGTCACATCTACCATCCTACTTTCCAGAGTAAATAACAGACAAAATTTAATATTTCTCATATTTCACAAGCATTACCCATAAGTTTGGCCTTACATCTATTCTGATTTTTCTTTCGTTATTTAAGTGTCCAAAAGCGTTGCATTTACGCATGTTGAAAGATATAAAGAGGAGATACCTGAGCAACTATTAAATATATAAAGAAAATCATTGGAGAAAGAAATATTGCCAGAGGACTGATGGGCAGATAACACAATTCTGACATTTAAAAATGAAGATAAAACAAGTCCACGGGATCTAAAGGCCAATTAGCTTAATGTTGATGGCACAAAAAGTAATGAAGTCCTGACTGAGAGATGTAATAGAAAATCTTGTAAACGCTTAAAGGACAATGAAGAATAGTCACCTCTATATTTCAAACATGATTAAACAACCTGATTTAATTTTGAAAAGTAGTCGAAACAGTGGATGAGAGTAATGCAGAAGCCTGGGATTTTACTAGCCCCTTGGAAACTGGCCGTGTACGTGAGAAATGTTGGGAGGGATGTCTTGGGATATTTCCAAATTGAAAAATGGCACTGACCTGGCCACCTGTTTAGCAGAGGCCAGTGGCCAACTAATCCAATTTAATATGCATTCTATCATAGCACCAGAATAGCTCCACTTCCCCACCCCCTCTACTCTCATTGACCGTACTATACTAGTATAGAATACTTTATGAAAAGTGCTATGGAAATCTTGATACGTTAACCAAATTTTTACTGGCAGACCATAGGGAGCATGGTGGCTCAGTGGTTAGCCCTGCTGCTTCATAGCACGTGGACCCAAGTTCCATTCCAACCTTGGATAACCGTCTGTGTGGAGTTTGTACATTCTCCCAGTGTCTGTGAATGTTTCCTCCACGTGATCTGGTTTCCTCCCACCATCCAAAATGCGCAGGTTTGATGAATTGGCCATGCTAAATTGTCTGCAGTGTCCAGGGATGTGCAAGCTAGATGGGCAATGCAGGGTTATGTTAGGATGATGGAAAATTAAGCCATTGGCACATGGTTAAGGGGATACTCAGACAGCCAGCCAATAAGAGGCCCTTGCAGCTGAGATGCCACAACGAACAAATAGCTTTCTTTTAAGATGTGATCAAAAAGGATAAACCCCCCTGCGGGAGTGCTAATGCTACCGAGGGCCCATCTGTGAGAGATGGAGCATTCTGGAAGGAAGCATTACACACCCTCACATCCTGCTACCATTCCCAACCCCTTGTCCATCCATCATCTTGGGAAGAGCTGCTGTCTGGATGTATTCCTCCTGGAGGAAACACTCACAGACATGGGGAGAATGTACAAACTCCACAAAGACAGTCACCTGAGGTTGGAATGGAACCTGGGTCCATAGCACTATGAAGCAGCAGTGCTAACCACTGAGCCACCATGCTACCCATGGCCTGCCAGCAAAAATTTGGTTAACATATCAAGATTTCCAAAAGCACTTTTCATAATGTATTCTATAGTAGTATAATTAAGGTCTGAATGCTTGCAATCAGTAGGGACCTGGTTTTACTGACACACAATTCTCCAATATTTGCCCCCTAGGTTAATGAGATAATTTTAAAAAGGGCAAAAAGAACAGTTGGATTCTGTTCTACAGAGGTGGAGTGGACAAAAGTGGAAACTTTTATTTAACTTGCCAAACCATTGCTTAGACCATCGATAGAATACTTTAAACATTTCTGATCTTCTTAGCTCAATGTTTTCCAAACTTTTTCTCATTGTAGGAGAAAGTGAGAACAGCAGGTGCTGGAGATCAGAGTCAAGGAGTGCGGTGCTGGAAAAGCACAGCACATTAGACAGGATCTGAGGAGTGGGGGAAATCGACATTTCAAGCATAAGCTCTTCATCAGGAATGAGGCTTGTGGGCCAAGGGGGCTGGGAGATAATGGGACGGAAGTGGGGCTGGGGTGGGGTGGGGGGGGGGGGGGGTGGGGGAGGTAGCTGGGAGTGCAATAGGTAGGTGAAGATGGGGGTGAAAGCGATAGGTCGGAGAGGAGGGTGGAGCAGATAAATGGGAAGGACATGTCAAGACAACGATGCCGAGTTAGAAGGTTGGATCTAGGATAAGATGTGGGGAGGGGAAATGGGGAGTTTGGTGAAATCCACATTGATCCTGTGTGGACGGGTCCCAAGTTGGAAGATGAGGCGTTCTTCCTTCAGGCGTTGGGTGGTTGGAGTTTGGCAATGGAGAAAGCCCAGGACCTGCATGTCCTTGATGGAGTGGGGGGTGAGCTAAAGTGTTCAGTGGGGGGAGGGAAGCAGTTGGTGCAGGTGTCCTGGAGATATTCTCTGAATTGATCCATAAGTTGACATCCTGTCCCCCCATTGTAGAGGAGACCACATCGGGAGTGACAGATCAAGTAGTTGGCATGTGAGAAAGTACAGCTAAACAGGTAAATCTCTGTTGGAAGTGCAAAACTTGCACCCATATCTCCCCCCTCACCTCCGTCCAAGGCCTCAAAGGAGCCTTCCACATCCAACAGAGATTCTGCCAATAGTATGCAAATAAAACATAGTTTGTGCTACACCGAGGAATTCAATTAACTTATATGACAGCATTTGTTATCTTCATACATATACTCCAATCACAGGCATCTGTGTGTCTGTGCTCATGCTAAGCAATTCAGATGTACTGCAGCTTGCTTCCTTCAGCAAGTTCATGCTACATGGGACCTCAATAAGATGGAGGCTGACACCTTTATAACAATAGGCCACACACCATGCTAAGGTTACAGCATTGTGACCATGTCCCTTAAAGGCATATCACATTTCTGAGAGACATAATGCAGAAAGGTCATGTTGGTAAAAACTGGGGGCTGGAGGTGGGAGTGCAATGTCAGTCATGGAGTTTGAAAGTTAGAAGTGCATATGGTTATTCTGCAAAGGATTAAGGCCTCCAGGTTTAGACCACATTGCTTTAAAAACAGCTCAGATAAATGAAAAGGCTTTTAGGACTGGTTTGATGCTCCATAATGACCATTGCTGCCTCGGAGCTCATGACCCCAAAATTGTACTCCATGAACACCAGTTTGCTACAAATAGAGGCATACAGAAGGTACAAAATGGATTTACTAGGAACTAAAAAGTTACAACAACCAGAAAAAAAAACTGACAAAAGGACTGTTAGAAATCATTAGAAGTATAGGAAGTTTTGATAAGGTATATGGATAGAAGATGTCCTTCCTTGAGGTTGAGACCATAATTAGTGGCCATAGTATGATAGAGTCACAAATAGATTGAACAGAGAGATCGGGGAATATATGGATCTTAGAAAATAGATGTTATAGTTATGAGAATAGATAGGGTATTGTTGCAAAGATGCTTTAGTTTTAATATTGCTCCATGGACTTAACTTTTAAAGGATTGTGGAAAAAGGAATTTATTTCCAGGTTTGTTGGGCAGTGATTTCTTTCAAAAAGATTGTTGAACATTCATTGTGGACATTTTAAATATTTAAATATCAAAGCTTCCTAGATATCACAGGCTGCTATTAACAATTTGCTTTGTTGTAGACTCCCTGTTGGGGTTGTTTTTGTATAATAACTGGCTTGGAAGAATTTTTATTTTACTGGTTCAGTTGGAGGAAAGCCTGCTGAGAACAAGCCATGTTGGAGGAAATATTGCTATGAACAAGCTGCCCAGCTGATCTTGCCAATGTCAGAGCAGAAAGCAGCCTGCATTAGTTCAAGCTGAGACCTAGTTGTTCTTTTGTAAGCGTGATTGAAAGACCATCTCAAGATTGCATTCCCTCAGCAGGTTATGTCTGTAAGACTTCGGTAATGAACATGTATGATAGTGACTTGACCATGCTGCCAGAACATCAGAGCAACAATATTTAGACCATTATTTGTAGAATGCAAGTTTTCCTTACCAGTATTGGCTATAATGCAACTCTGGTCCCATTAATTTAAATGACACAGCTATTGTGCAATTTTTTAATTACGTGAGATCGCATGAGAATAGGAATACTGCATTATATCAGAAGCAACTGTATATGATAGCTAATGATTGCTTTCTAATTGAACTCGTGTGTTATTGATAATGCAGCCATAAGACATAAGAACAGCCGCAAGCCATTCAGCCCCTTGAAACTCTCCTCCATTCAATAGGATCATGGCTGATCCAACATTCCACATGTCTACTTTCCTGTATTTTCTCCGTAAGCCTGGATTCCAAACTGATCAATAATCTCAGCTTTAATTATACACCATTAAAAATCACAACACCAGGTTATAGTCCAACAGGTTTATTTGGAAGCACCAGCTTTCAGAGTGCTGCTCCTTCATCAGGTGTTTGCAGAGTATAAGATTGTAAGACACAGAATTTATAGCAAAAGTTTACAGTGTGATGTAATTGAGATTATATATTGAAAAAGACCTGGATTGTTTGTTAAGTCTCCCATCTTTTAGAATGAACACCTTGCTTTCAGTTCTTTGGACTATAACCTGGTGTAGTGTGATTTTTAAGTTTGTTCACCTCAGTCCTACACCGGTACTGCCAAAATCATTAATTATACACAAGGACGCTACTTTCACAGCTCTTTGTGGCAAAGAATTTTAAAGACAGTGAGCTCTCCAAGAGAAGAAATTCTTCCTCATGCCAGTCCTAAACTGGTGCCTCTTTATTCTGAGACTTTGCTGTCTAATTGTGCAACAAAATACAAACTGCACAGAAGCCAGTATCCCATCAGCAGTTATTTACATGTGCACAATACATGGGCTCTGACCAGCCATCTCAAAGCCAGTCCCTCGAATG